>NC_041707.1:5853570-6182570 GCF_900700375.1 Denticeps clupeoides
TGCAGATCCGACCATCTGAGCTGCCGCTCTCTGAATGGTGACACAGAATGACCAAAGCACTCTACACATATTGCCATTTCTAGCCACTGCAGGACCACAGACAGGCAAGGGGAACTCATATTAATGTTAAATCATCTCACAAGGTGAAATTTTCATGTCATGGCACCTTCAATAATATAAAAAAAGGAACTGCAAGCCCTCTTCATGCCACGTAAGCGGCAATTAATTAATTCTTCTAAAGGCCCGAAACAAGCAGAATTTCAAAAGCAAATTAAAAGTTCTCTCAAATTTATAGGGGAGATTTTTGCGTGATGTTCCTCCCTTTTTTCACTCTACAACTGTCTAAAATCTACCACATCAATCTGATAATCCCCAATTAAATTCCAGTGGGAAATTAAGCTCAATTGAAAAATATTATCGCGTAATAATAAGGTAACCTTAAGCGTTTGACATTCGGGTGGTCTTGCCTGCCGTGTAATCAGACAGTTTCAGGCAGAAGGAGGCGGGTGTCTTTGGGCCGATCAATTTGAAAGAATTCAGTCCGATCGGAATGAATCTCCCCGTGCAACCGCAGCCAATCTTCGTTAAGTGGTTAATATATCAGAGGTTAGCCTCTACAGGTGTCAGACGGGGCTTGTTTGCAGCTACGGCTTGGTAGTCGGGGCGGCGGCTTAATCGCTTTTATTAGCCTTCAGTGGGAGATGAGGCGTTTTCTTGCGAGCTGAGCCGCAGTGAGGGCTCATCGAGGCATACCGATCTTCTAATTGCCGCATTGTCATAGCTAAAATACAGTCATAATCAAAATAATGGTGCATGGCTCGGGGATGTTGTTCTCATTACGGCGACGCGTGGCAGCTGTATCTGCAGCCGCGCGGCTAATCAACGTGGTGGAGAAGCAGCCGAGTCAGAGACCTAACTCTTCGCATCTCTGCACTTAAGAACAATTTTTTATTTTGAATGTTTAAAACGTGACCGAGGAAAGAAGGGACAAAGGAAACATGCTTTTTTTTTTCCCCCGCTCTGTCGCTGCACATCGGTTCTCAGCAGTTAATCCTGAATGGTGGGCCAGGTTTCCTCGGCACAAGTGTGTTGGACAGGCCTAACTGTGATAAATAATGCCTCGTCAACGTGCCTCTCGCACTTCCCACCGCAGGGATCCTGACGGTCCCAGGAGGCATGACGAGGAAGCCACCGATGACATCATCACGCTGGAGCAGTGGCGCAGGCGTATTAATCTGATCGCCTCCCGCTGCTTTTTTTTTTTTTTATTCATTTATTTATTTGCTCTGGGAGGGCAGGAGAGCGAGCAGCGCAACACAGTGCCAGGGCTACTCTGTCATTGTCAGTGAACTGCACACTATGGACTTCTGACGTTGCGAAAACCTGGAAGGGGCGATATTTTCCCAGCCTCGTTCAAGAGATCCCTCTGGTGCAGTCGCTCGTCCTTAGACTACAGCCAATATTTGCACTATTCAGAAGTTCATTTCGGTTTCTGAAGAAATGGGCTACGAGAATGTAACCCCTATAGGGTAATTACTGGACTTCTAGTGTACCTATGGTGACCAGGTGTCCTGCTTTGCATTGCCCCCCATTTCTGTGGTTATCTGTTATTTTTCACAGTCAAAAATAATAATGCCCACCCTTAGCTAAAGGTTTCACAGTTGCACCTATTTAACGGGTGGAATCCAGCTCTTATTATTCTCATATCTGAGAACAGAGCAGCGAAAGCGCCCATCGATCAATCGTCAATCAAACTGTGCGGACATGGGGCTTTACAAACTTCACTAGCAGCAAGCAAAAAGAGCTTCTACAAGACATCTTGGCCATGTGTGGGAAAGATCAGCAAAATGGCTGCACGAGGTCTTCCAGAGATTGTTGCATGCTATTTTACAAAGCAGATGTAGCCACTGTTTTCAAGATGCATGTAAATGCAAATGGGAAATCTTAATCTCTGCTTGTTAAAACAAATTGTTAAAACGACTGAAAGATCGTTTTGACCTCATTTCGTCTGACCTCCCGACATGCACAATAAAGTATTTTAGGTCTTGAAAAGGTACTGCAACACGGACAAGCTGGATGTGACCCTAGAGATCCACCAATGTGCTTTATTTTCAGAGAGAGGGAGGAAAACATGGTGTCCACGGGACTTTCGGAGCTCTGTGATGGCCCAGGGGAGGCGGTTCTGCACACTCTACCAAACCTGAAACCACAAGCTGGCAAAAAACGCACGGGCACATTTGGCGCGAAAGCTGCGAACTGCCTCGAAAAATGAAACTGTCCGCTCGCGCTCCAGGAAAAGAGGGCTGAGCTGCATTCCGATTGTCTTAATTGAGCTTTCTTACCAAAACCCTCCCTTCCCGCCCTCCCCATTCCGGCTCATTCTCATTTTCTCATGTGACAGGGCGGCGCCGAGCTCCGTTCCCCCTCCTGATCGATGTGGGAGAGACGTTGCGGCTGCGGCCCTTTTCCATATTAAGTAAATCACTTCCATTAAAAGGCATTGCGCCTCAGTGTCATGGAAACCCCGCGACGGCATCGGCGGGCCTTGCGAAAATTTGAGGCGCACTTCTTTTCCCCCGCCCCGCCGCAGATGCGATATCGATGCCGCTGTCACGGCCGGCTGCTCCCCGACTCCGCGGCTACCTGCGGCGCCTACCAATGAGCCGCGGGTCAGGCCGGCGCGCTTGCGACAAGCGCCGCGTACATCTAATCTGCCGTGCATACATGCATAATCCCAAAGCTGCTTACCAGCAGAATAGACGAAACACGCGCGCCGCGCTCGACCGGCGGCTGCAGGAATCAGCCGAGATTGAGTGGCGCTGTGATTAGAAGAGGAGCGGAGAGGGAACGGACGGGTTTTCTTTTCTTTTTTTTTAGGGGACGAGGTTGATCGATGCCAACGCCGTTCCGGCTTAAGTGCAGAAATAAGGGCTCACACCGGGGCTCAGAGGGAGGAACTCCAACGCGCCCCGACCAAACCCACACACACACAAACAGCCCGTCGCCGGGGGAGCCGGGCCGGTGCCCAGGAGGGACGGCCTATTCTTAAACATCCTGCCGGAGACCTCCCTCACCCCCCACACACACACACACATCCCCGGAGAGAGCACGTGCCAAGCAACACACACACTGCCAAGCCTCCAGTCGGATAAGACAGATACACACGCGCCTCTCCTTCGTAAATACAAAGCTCTCGATCCCACACACACACACACACACACACACACACACACACACACCGCCGCTATTAGCGGCTTAGCCGGCGCAGACAGAGATGTGCTGATAGCACCCGATAGAATGTTGATTCATGGAAGGCCGTAAAGGGTCTGGCGAGCTTTTAGAAATCTTGGAGAGACGAAGGCGAGGCGCGCAACGTGCTTCTCCGGTTAGCAGGCCGGCCGCAGCGACCCCTCGCATCTGCGCTCATCGACGTCCTCAACAAACTGGTTAGGGCCGACTGGAAGGCGACGTAAACGGATTGTGTTGCTGCAGGATCGTGGAGGTTTAGACCCGAGGAACCTTCCGGAGCATGCAAACCCAAACCAAGGGTATGGATTTCAGCTAAATGTTAATGGCCCTACATCTGTTGCACACACAAAAATATATATATATTACACACACTCAATTTATTCCAATCCCATGTTTATCCCAGTAGTGATGCAGGTTGCGCCGCACTCCCGAGCCAGTGGGCCCATTTGGCATCGCTGTCACTGCGCGCAGACTTCATAATAACTCCTAGACTTAACCGCCATGGGAGCCCTGTACTCAATCATCGCTGCTTCAGGAGAGACCAATCCCCTGTTTATATTACTTTAGCATTCATCCGACTTTAAAAGACCGCAGTGGGAGCGAGGAGGGGGGGGGGGTGTTACTGGAGGTCGGTACAAAAAGGCTGATTCATCACTAAATTTGCTCAGTGTTTAATTAGCCGGCATAATGAGCGCAAACTGGGAGGGGTCTGGAGTCTATTCACTCTCATTCATCCACGCCGCCTATTGACTCGGCCCAACTGTTTAAACACTTCAGCCCTGTACTTTTCAGCAGCCATTGAAAGCTCACTGTGGAAAATCCTTTTGGGGGATTGCAAGAGGACGAGTGAAGACAAAGCACGTTCGTCAAAAATGCACGAAACCTCAACGTGAGCGACCAGGGCTGTAAGAATCATCGCCAGCGTCGTCCTATATCAAATTAAGAGCGCAGGCCACCAATGACGGTAAGTAGCATAATCAATCCTTCACGCTGTGAAATTTCCTGGGTGATACAGAGGAAATACTGAGCATCCTGCACTTTTTCTTGACTTTGAGTCCATTCTTCTCCATCCGAAATAATTGCCGAGAGAAGAAGAAAGGATTGGAGTACGACGTCTTCCCCGTGTAGGTGCAGCACAGTGGTGTGGTGCTATCAGGGTCGGCCTGGCTCTGATGAGAATGCAGACAAGCCTCCATGCGAGGAGAGTCCTGCTGGGGATGAAATGACCCAGCAATTGGAAAGGTAAAGATGGCAGCTTTTCCAACAAGGTGTCTTCTCTGCTGATTAGCTGGAGTGTGGTCTCCTGCCTGGGCTGGGCCCGAGGACTGATGGGACGCCACCAGGGTTCCTCACAGCTTTCATTAGCAGTCTATCTCGCTCGCCCAGGGAGAGCAGAAATATGAAATCAAAAACGGGCGAAGGAGGGAAAATACAGAAAAATCTCTCAAGCAGATTCCACTGACGCAGAAACAAAAAGTCTGTCCCTGGCCGAAAAAAAAAAAAAAAAAAAAAAAAGAAGAGCGACAGAAGACACCCAATCGTTATCCGGGCAAGATCCTGGTGACACCCACCAGCCCAGGAGCATTCTGGGTATGCATTCTAACATCAGAAGCTCCAGATCCACGGACTGAAAGGAGCCCGCTGATTCCTCTGTCTCTTTCAGCTCCTCTGTTCTTGGTAGATGTTCGCCTCGCGCTTTGTACCCTAAAACATGGCTCTTTGCCTCTTTACTGATTCCCTATTTCTTTTGTCACTCGATGCCGGATGAAAGGCCTTCATCTTTGGGGGGGGGGGGAGACCCCCCCTGGGACGCGTCACGCGCGAATTTGTCAGGATCGGAGGAAATTCGCGGCACCGCTGAGAGTTTCTGTTTTTAATTCGCCGCTTCTGGATGCCGTCTAGACGCCGCCGCAAAGATCTTCTTCTCTATGGGGACGGATGCCACTCCAAATTGCTCCAGATGTGACGGCCTCCCTCCCCTTTTAAACACAGAGAGGGATTCACGCTCAACGCCGGCGCGGGCCCGGTGTCGCGCACCATGCGACGAGAAGTCGTTCGAATAATAGGCTCTCGGCGGAGTTCCGATGCAAATGAATCGATGAGTTGCCGCATAAACGGGTTCATTTTTTATAATTTTCTTTTTTTTTTTTTTTTAAAAGATTGCATTGTGGAGCGTCCCCACAGTGGGCAGACTGTGCCAGGAGGTAGGCCTGGCAGATAAAATCTACATTGGCTGCGCCATGTCAAACATCTTCTGCGGGCTGTTTTGCCTCTGAGGCGTGGAGCATTTTTTAATTTGCTCCATTGTCCACACAGATTTATACATGCAAACCCCCACCCTTTTTTTGTTTTTTTTGCTTTTCCACCCTCCCCTGCTCATCTCATCTGAAAAAGTCAACACATGCTGGGGAGGAAATTCAAATGTGGAGCATTGCAGTAAATGTCAGGAACAATGCGAGTCTTTGAGATCGGCAAAGTGTAGGGGGGTACGGGGGGGGGGTACGTCCAAGTCTCTTTAGTATTAAAGGCACATTGTGGCTCCCAGATAAGGATGCACTTTTACCCACGGGGTGTATTAACACCAAGATTGAACTAACGCGAAAAGAATTTGTCCTCAGAGAGGGTCCAGGCACAGGGATATCTGGACAAGTGATATGAAAATTTTATTATTTCTGCATTCAGATACACAAAATGGCAACTGGCAGAGGGACATTTTTTTAACTGTGATATTGATCAATAAAAAACGGATGGCTAGAATGGTTCACAATGGCTTTTAACATACAGGAAAAAGCTCTACCTCGCCATGTCAACACCCACCTAAAAAAAGTGCATTTTTTACAAACGAGGCCACACAAAGATGAGAAAAAAAGCTGGAATCCAGTGGGAAGCTGCACCAGAAGGATTATGCATTCAAGGAGGGTATCAGATTAGAACAACTACTGACTCATTTTTACTGTGCAGAAGCAAAAAAAAAAAAAAAGCCCAAAAAACTTTCCTACCCAATTTTCATCTGCTTTTCACAGCTGAAAGAGTATCAGCTAATTCCTGTTTGGGGTGATTGATGGTAATTAGTTTAAATAAGGCAGCACGCTGGGCTCTGCTCTATTAGAAATTTTTTTTTTTTTTCATCATTTGCATTTGTTTATTGCCTTTGGACATCTTTAGGAACTTCTCAGGGCCTTTAATGTTAAAACAGCCCAAGATAAAAGATAATCATGACCGGGCTGTGATTAAAAATAATTTGGTGTTCCTCGCTGGAGCGGGTCGCTCAGCAGTCATCTGAAGTGGTGACAGCTGGGAATGTTTCTTCAGATGATCTGTGACTATGATCCTGCTGAAGGCGGCAAAAATCTCCAAAAGGACGCGAACAGAACCGAATCAAAAGTTCACGTCTGGACCTGTGTCCAATCTCACTCGATGCCCCTCTAGGAATCGGCCTTCAGACACACAAAGTCACTGGCGGTGACAGAGTCCTTACTTTACTTATCAAACAACCAAGCCAACCAACCACCAGTCTGGTTTGCTGGACAGATGATTTCATTTTGGTGTCTAAATTGGCACTTTCCTCGGATCTTCACACACCCCGGGGCCAGAGTGTGTGTTTCGTACAGATCACGGCAGTTTAGTCAATTTGAGCGTGCTGACAAACTACAGCACCGATGGCGGAGCATGACGGGAGGTCATCAACAAAACACATCACTCAACAGCCACATGCTCCTCTGGGAGCTCTGTGTGTGTGTGTGTGTGTGTGTGTGTGTGTGTGTGTGTGTGTGTGTGTGTGTGTGTGCGCATGAAAGTTCTTGTATTAATGCTGAGTAAGTATTGGCCAAACATGCTCACAAAGTGAGAAATTATTTTGCTGGTCTGCACTAGGAAATGCTTATAAAAACCTTATCAATCTAAGATAAATGTATATAAAACAGATGTTTTCAAAGAGGTGCTAAGTGCAGTGCTACACCCTAAAGGTGGGGCTTGTTTGCTGGTGTAAGTCGAAGGCGTTCTTGGGATTTTCATGAACAGATAAGACAAGAAAGCAGTTGGTGGACGAGAAACGAACGTACCCTTTTTGTTGGGGTGTAATTACTTCAGCACTATCTTGTTCTATTTCTTTATTCAGGCCTTCAACCTTACACTTGTGAACCAGCCCCACACTTAGTGCACATTTCTGCACTACATTTTTAAAAAGTGTATAATACATTGAACAGACTTCACCAAGATGTGTGAAAATGTGTAAAAAAAAAATGAAATAAAAAGAGATTAGGAGAGGACAGTGTGTGTTTGTTTGTGTGTTTGACAGTTAATAGGTTATAGTTTGTGTGTGTGTGTGTGTGTGTGTGTGTGTGTGTATGGCACTGTACCTCACAGGCATCTCATTAGGGTGTTGACAAACACACACCAGAGATCTGCTGTGATGAGCAGCTGTCACAACCACACACACACACACACACACTTCCACGCACACACACGCGCAGTGAGTCAGCACATCCTTGGGCCGGCACCCAATCAGCAGGACATACAGTATGACACAAACAATGAACAGGAAATTGATGGGGAAGAGGAAAAAAAAACAAAAAAAGCCCCGGCGTCCCCCCTACTGATGAGGCGAATTAACGCTGCGGCAGCGGCGGCGGCGGCGGCGGCTGATGAGCCCCTGAGACGCACGCTCCTCCCGCAGCCCTTCTGCAGCCGTGTTTACCTAAGCGGCATATCCTCAAAAGGGGATTTACATTTTCAGCACAAACGGAAAGCCAGATATGCCACAGAGGGCGTAAACAGTCACAGGCTGAGACAAACATGGCTGATTGAGCCCTTGTCTGATTTGATTACAGGTTTTATACATCACGCCGGCGGAGGGGGAGGACGGATGGGCGGTGACAAATGAGGGCGGGAACGCACAGAGCAAGGAACAGAGGGATCCTGCTCCGCTGATCGTTCAATGGGTGGCTAATTATGTCCATTCACAAATGCACAAGAACCACAAATACCCAGGGTGCTTTGCATTTTCCTGCAAATGAAGGTGTCTGACCTCTATAAACATTCGACTTCAGGCAAAACAAATTAACTACAAAACAAATCCTATCAATAGATATATACCTAATTTATGATGATTTGACAAAATGTCCATGTATGGTGGGCACTTCTGCAACATGACTGGTGTCACATTCCCGTCTAGCGGGGGGAGGAACGTGGTGGACTGGGACAAGGAGGAAAACACAGGCCAAACCAAAGTGCCGTAAAAGTGTGTTTATTTACAGTGCGGGACGTGATATACAGTCCAGGCCAAAAGTTTGGACACACCTTCTCATTCAATTTGTGTTTTCTTTATTTTCATGACCATTTACATGATAGATTCTCACTGAAGGCATCAAAACTATGAATGAACACATGTGGAGTTATGTACTCAACAAAGAAGGTGAAATAACTGAAAACATGTTTTATATTCTAGTATCTTTGCTCTGATTACTGCTTTGCACACTCTTGGCATTCTCTCGATGAGCTTCAAGAGGTCGTCACCTGAAATGCTTCTCCAACAGACTTGAAGGAGTTCCCAGAGGTGTTTAGCACTTGTTGGCCCCTTTGCCTTCACTCTGCGGTCCAGTTCACCCCAAACCATCTGGATTGGGTTCAGGTCCGGTGAATGTGGAGGTCAGGTCTCCACTTTTTGTTAAGTACATAACTCCACATGTGTTCATTCATAGTTTTGAAGCCTTCAGTGAGAATCTACCAACGTAAATGGTCATGTAAATAAAGAAAACACATTGAATTGAGAGTGTGTCCAAACTTTTGGCCTGTACTGTATATACACAACAAAACCAAGTAGTGCTATGTAATCAACCATAAACCCCTCAACCAAACACACGGGCAGAGGAGGGTACACAAAAAAGGGAGCGCCAACACTAAATACAAGAACAAACACTCCAAACTCTTTCGTGAGCACTAAGGCATCAACTTCCTGTTTCGGGCCTCCTCTTATGCTGGCAGATTAGCCACCAGACCATGGGCGGAGCCAGCAATCAGACACACACCTAAAACGGAAAGGAAAAACACACACACAGAATGGCAAACAGAGATTCCCCCTTTACTGCTCCCTGGTTCAAAGCACCCAGGGATGTAACACTGGGCAGGACTGGCGGCGTTAACCGATGTAGCAGAGTCTGAGGTTGCAAAAGCCCTAGTGAAAACGTTTCTCTTTAACCTTGAAAACCGTTGTGTGTCCCCTGTTTAGCTTTGATAATGCCAGCATAAGCGCCAGCCAATCGCACTAACCAAAATGGTTTCATGGCACACACGTTTAACTACTGTACATCCCAGGCTCTTGTCTAGGTAAGCAACTACATTCCCATTAGTAGTCGCTGGATTTCATTGACCACACTTTGCTCATGGTCTGTCCTGGTGTGAATGGCCCTTTAACCTGTGCTCGATCACTAGAAATGTATATATGCAGCCAGTGACGATAATTTCATGAAGTGACATGATTTTAAAAGCCTTACACTATTTGACAATTTAAATCAATCAGAATAGGGATCTGACATGCATCAGCACTCAGGTTTAATTATGCAGCATCGAGAACATATCAGGTCAGCCTGGCTATGCCCATCCTGTTTGACCAGCACAACGCCCACAGTGGCCAAGTCACTGCATTAAACATGAAATCAAAATGGAGACCCAAAAGAAAAAAAGAAACTGAAAATATCACCTTAAACTGCCTGCTGAATGCCTTCCGTATTTCCCTGTTCGCCATTTAGATTTAAAAGCATTTTGCAGGCCTGATGTGAGGTTATTGTTTCACCCAGGATGCCCATTCAGAGGCATTACAGTTTATCAGGTAGGATTGGCTGTGCGCTGTTTGGGGAGTTATCTTATCAGCACTGCAATGCACACACACACACACGCACTCACGCACACACACACACACACACACACTGACTGCTGACAGCGCACTTTTCGAACCTCTCACTTTCTGACCACTTCCTCCCATTCAGATCACAGTGTAACCAGTTGTGCTTTCCCATTATTACCTGGAAATGCCTGCAGCCATCAGATTCACTGTGGGTAACAGGAGACAGCATCTTTTCGGGCTTGAAGAAGCTCTTCCTGCAGGCATTCGGGCTTCAAAGGCTTTTGATTAGCAGCCAACTGATAAGGACACAACATCTCCGGGGATGTGAAACACATTGTTCAATTTAGGTGCTCTCTACTGTTCATAGCTATACAAAACCACAAAACAGCAGAACACACAGCAATTAAAGACATAATAATGCCGGGATAACCTTCTCACATGTCCATGACCTAGAGATGTCCCCTTTCTCACCACAACACAAGGGACAAGGTTCAGTTTCCCATTCATGGGTTCAGTCTAGTCCTACACTAAAATAGAACTTGAAGTTATCCATTCAAAACTGCATTTAATAGTCGAGAAATAGTCTAAACTAGGAATTTTAGTACAAGGTAGAGTGTGGGTGCAGTGTGGGAATGGTGTTGTGTGACTAGTGTATGCTAATGTCCTTAATGGAATGGCAGAAATTGACATAATTATGTCTCTGCTTCTTTGATTTGATTTTACTTTCCATACCCACCCATTGTTTTACAGCAGAAATGTGTACAATAAAAGGCCATGGTTAATAGCAATACGATGATTAAAAGGAACTGAAATAAAAAAAATGTATGAAGCGAGGTAGGGCTGAGCACATCTGAGGGATGGTCTCAGGAGCGTGAGAGTGAATAAATGCATGCGGTGCCGAAATGTGCCCTCACAAGGTAGCTTTCTGCTCACGGGTGGTGTTCTGCCCGCTCCTATCGTATACATGTACATTAGCTGAGACTAATTAAACATGATAATAGAGAAGCAGTTACAGTCACTAAATGGGGCAAGGGACGTCCCGCGTGGAACAAACTCATTTTGGAAAGAGACATTCCGGCTACTTTGGGACAGTTGCTGCTGTTACAACCAGGCCTAAGACACATTGTAAAATTACAAATCTAAGATCCATAACAGCAACCCACCAAGAGTATTAACCCTTTAATGCCTGAAGCAAGAAATAATGGAAAAAAATATTTTATATATATATATATATATATATACACACACACACACACACACACACACACACACACACACACACACACACACACACACTCAGATGTTTAGTCTGTATTAGGCTCTTTAGTTAAATGTAAGATCATTCGCTAGTATGTTTTTTGTTTGTATCATATTTGATACATATACGGGCAATCATAAACTTTGCTTTCATCATTCTGCTCTGTATTGGGAGTCCAATTTCTATCTTCCACTTTGTCATTGGTCTCTAAAAGGCCCTCTATGTCACTCAAATTGCCAGCAAGCAAGCACAGGACATGTCTATAGACTCGGAATTCATAAATATCGAATTATTGTAAATATCACATTTCAATCTGTAAATTGTGTGATTTATTCATCAGAACACTGTGGAAGACAAATGTATGTAAAATCCAGAAAAAAAAAACAAACAAATGACACCATTGAGGGATTTACCACTAAATCGCCCTCTATACCGGCTGTTAGTGAGATTTGTTGTAGTGCAAATGGTATCCAACCGGGGACAGAAGACAAGCATCAGATCGTATACAAAAGGGTATTAT
This sequence comes from Denticeps clupeoides, assembly GCF_900700375.1. Lineage (NCBI taxonomy): Eukaryota > Metazoa > Chordata > Actinopteri > Clupeiformes > Denticipitidae > Denticeps > Denticeps clupeoides. Next base: position 5,865,439 of record NC_041707.1, read on the forward strand.
GTGTTTACATGTCATGTTTATAGGTCATGGTAATGCAGTGGGTCTCAGAAATAAATGTCTCAAATACAATACACACGGCATGTGTGTATCATGCTTGACTCTTCTACTAGCCACATATGGTTCAATCACATAAATAGCTAGTTAAAATGACCACAGCTCCTTGTGATGAATCAGACGAGTAGAAATAAGGATTACTAATTAACCGCTCATGCATAAGACTGCACATCATGGCTCCAAAGGAAAATGTGATGTCCTGTTCAAGTTGGAAGCGATTAAATACGCAGAGCTGCATTCAGAACAGTTGGCCTCATGATATTTTACAGTTGATATGAAAGGCATTAGGGAATTAAAATAAAATAAAAAAAGCAATAATGACAGTCTAGGCTTATATCTACACTACTACATGAATTTCATGGCAAATAGCCCAGGCCATTATTGAAGGTTTTACAGCACTGGCCGCTTGCAATGCATGTTTTCTGTAGAAGATTATAGGAAAAGTTAAGAACATTGGATACGAATGCCTCCATGAACAGATGTGTAATCCGCCGCTGCGACGCTCCAGAGACAAAGTTCAGAGGTCACGCGGCTACGAGGCACACCGGAATCTGATAAGCAGGGGGATGAGTCCTCCTTGAAACACAAGCATCACCGCTCGTGATCTCTGCCGAGACCCCGGCAGGCATGCCGCAATGCTGCTCGGGAAAATTCAACTAAGTCAGAGGGCTCGATTAAGCCAGCACATCTGCGACAAAGCCCTAATCACTTCAGTGGAGGTATCTAGTGCCATTCTGAACTTGATTATAAGATCAGGAGCACCGAGAGATGGTAATCATTTAATCCTCTCAGAACACAGAACAGCCTGATTTCTCAAGCACTCACAACGTTTCCCGTTATAGAACTCATTATTTGATGGTGGAGCAGGAAAAAAAAAGAAAACAATTTAGACCTGAAAACCCCATTATGCTCATTCCCAATAGAAAGCTTTCTTTAGAAATTCAGGGCCTGCATGTACTTGTGTTGGTTATAGATCAACACAGGAAAAAAAAAAAAAAAAAAAAAAGATATGTAGACGGAGAAAAGAAGTCATTATAAATTACTAATTACCTGCCTCAAACTGTACTGCTTCCCGGATAATTGAATCAAATTGCTGCTTGCTGAACCACACAAATCTCTACCCAACAGGAAATATGAGGATGGAATATAGGTTTCATAATTAGCCTATTCCAGAAGAAACAGACCATCATAATGTCACTATCGCCTTGCTTTGAACAAGGCATAACAAAGGAGAATTATTAATTGGTTTGCGTAATATGATGCCAAAACAGTGTAATCAAAATAACATTTTTAAATAATTTAGCTAATTGCAGTAAACAAAAAAAACAAACAATTTCATCCCATAATGGTCTAGTTTACTTGTTTTATGTCTAAAATGAGCACTTCCATCTATATTTGTGACATGTGTGGGATGCCAGCTTCATGGAGTAATTTACGTAGAAATGTACGCTCCAGGACTCAATAACGTTAAAACAGTATGTTAACGTTGTATAATAATTAACGTGGTCAATTTGAAGCTGAAGAGCGGGGAAATTGATGGCGGGCTATGAACAGATTGGTCTGTTATAGGGAGCTGAGCACAGCCTCTAGTGCTCTCTCTTTCCCTGCCATCTTTTTCCAGCGACTGGAGAAAAACAGGGCACTTTACACTGAGAGTCCATCTGCCCTGCGCAAAATGACACAAGAGGGGAGCGCACACACCCTCTCGCCCCCCCACGCACACCCAACCAATATTGTGTCAGTGAGACAGATGAAGAACAGCGAGGCTGCCGGCGCCAGCAATCTACTCGACTATGGCCATTTTCGCTCGTCCCCGGCTACAGCGTCGGAGCAGCCAATGGCCTTCCCTCAGGTCCGACCACCCCGAACTCCCTCAACGTCCTCCAGGACCCTGAGCTTGGACTGTGGGCCGCTCCAATGGGAGAGTTGACTCTTGAAGCATGAGCGGGTCCTGATGTTCTCAGACGGGCCTGTCAGTCAGGCATAGGTTCTCACGGAGCAGATCTTTCCGCAACCCTCACCTTTAGTCTATTAAATATTAAAACTGCATTCTAGAAACTAATGAGGAAAATCATAGAACACCTTAAAATGATATACTACATACATAAGGTCAATTTAGAGTCACCAATCCACCTAGTGGGCATGCCTTTTGGTGGTGGTAGGACATCTGAGAACCTGCAGCATACATAGGGACAGAAGAGTGGAGCTCATTTTCTCCTCCACGAAGAATAAATCAGAATGTTTGTTTCTCTGCTGAAACCCCTAAGCTCATGTATGCGCACAGACACCATATCAGTGTTTATTGCATTTAAATACCGCATGCTGAGGTCCGAATATGGGCGTTGGAGGGTACCGAAAGGGTTAAAAATGAGCCACTACATAATAAAAGGCTAAATGAGGTAAACCCATGAGAGGCGAGGATGGGTGTCGAAGGTGCAGTCAGTCCTGCATTGCCGCGTCAGACAGAGGCGATGTTTGTTTCTGTACTACCTGAGAGTACCAGGCCTGCGCTGACTGAAGCGAAACAAACTCCCGTTTTTGTTTACCCACTCCCAGCAGGAAGTGTGCCGCTTCCTGCCACTTTTGCACGCCTCTCCGCGTGTGTGATTTGTTTTGGTGGCTTTCAGTTCTTCCTCTCTGCAGATATTCCGGTGTCAGTCAGTGCTGCCGCGGCGGAGATGAAAACGCGCCCGCTTCTTCCTCGCCGATATAACCCAGGCCCCTTCTGAGGGGGCCGCCCGCCGCCGCATAATCGCCTACAGATCGGAAAACCTACACGTGAAGGACCTGTGGAGGGCGGAGGGAAACCGATCTCACCCCTGACATTCGCAGCCGTCTCCTTTCTTCTTGAGAGTTCTGATCTCGTCTGCCGGCGCGATGAAAAATGGATCGGTGGAGGAGTGCGCATCCCTCTCTCACAGCGCATGGCGGATGAATAAAAGATCCACAAGCCAGGCCTTCGCCGCACATCAGACGGACGGGGCCTGTCGCTCCCAGAGGGCCACTCTCGCCCGCCAGACAGAGACGTTTACTCTGGACACGCCGAAGAGGCCGGTCTCCGGCCCGTCCACATTAAAGCGCGTTCGTAATGACAGGGCTCAGGACCGTACGGGCAGCGGAATACATGCGCAGAGGGAGCAGCTGCCTGCACGCAACACAGAACGAGTCGGTAGTTAACGCTCATCGGCTAACACAAGCAGACAAGGCATCGCGCTGGTGTGGGGACTGCTTTTGGAAGGTCCGCAAATAAACTTCAATATTAATATTAACTGATGCTTGTGCATGTGACGTATTGACACGCTTGGGACAGGCCCCTACCATTTTATACTCTGTTCGTAATGAAATAATTAGACACCAAGTAAAAGGGCTGGACGTTTCTCTAATTCTCGTCTTTCTCTTCTGTATATACGTGGATCCAGAGGAGGGCCTTGACCTTACACTAGTGAACAAGCCCCACGCTTGGCACAGCACTTGGCACCAGTTGGAAAACCGTGTCATATTTTCATATGGATCATATTTTCCCGGAGCTAAATGTCATATTCGCCTGATGTTAAACTCTGGGTGTGTCTCGGTAGTGGCCAAGTGACATTTGTCATGTCAACATAATGTATTGACAGGGAAGTTGCATGAGAGGCACCTCGCCCTTCACAAAGTCATCTTGTGGGTCACAGAAATCAAAGTGAGTTGTTAGTCTTTCTTGTATCATTTTCTCTCTATAGGTCCAAAGGACATAAATGCTGTGTTATAAACGGGTGCGTCTCGGACGTGAGGTAACCTTTGAAAGGACGGAATCCGGGGAACAAGGGCAGAATAGAAAACAGTCCTGCATGCGGGTAAGAGATGGCGAGGTGTGGAGGGCAAAATGTAACTTGGCGCCAGGACGCCGGGCTCTCAGCAGGTTTAACCCATCCACCTGGCACCAGCGAGACGGAAGGGGCCGCTAGGTGCCAGTCTTGAGAGAAGCAGGAGGCTGGATGCAATTTCCTCTAACGTCCCTACAGTGTCGGCATCAAACGCATACGGAGAAATTTACTTTGATATTCTGCAAAACACTGGAGGCGTTACGCCAGGGACCCCGGCTAGCCCGTGACAGATGCTAAATCCATGGAAAAAGTCAATAGCATGCATAAGTAAAGCAGGGCGCCCTGAGCTTACTGACTATCAGGGGCTCCAGCCTGGGCGTTATAATGCCCGCCATTGCTATGCAATGTCACCCCCCAACAACCCCCCCCCCCCCCCCTTACACAGCACCCAATCCTGATCTGAGTCCTCCTGAGATGTGTAAGCACGTCCCTGATAGAGAATGCCTGGAACAGATATGGCATTTTTATGATTCCAATCGCTATTGATTGTCAATAAGCAGTTGAATGTTAAACGTATCTAAATTATCTTTATTTTTATGAGTCTGTGTTTGTGTAAAAGTCCTTTAAGAAAAAGCCCCCCTCCACACACACACACACAAAACCCAGTCCAGCACACACACGATCTCAGGGCTCCGCCGGGACCCCTGTCTTTATTATCACCGGCCCGCAGCCCACTGTCTCCACGGCCCTGCGCGATGGATTAATCTCACCATTTAATGTGTTTATTTTCTGCCGCCCAGGAGGCACGCCACTTGCGCGGAGGCAGGAGGAGGAGGTGGGCTCGCTCCGGCCGGCTTTGTGTCGGGTTAAACCGGCATGCCTCGGGGCATCCTGGGATATGGCTCTCAGGTATATGGCTCACCTCCGCCTCCAGGTAACGTCTCCGGGGCCTCGCGGCGTAGCTAAATTACGTCCGCTGATCTGCTTCGCCAAAGTAAAGTAAATTACCCGCCCACAGTGACACGTGCATGCCTATACAGTAATGCACATAAACGGACCGAAAGGTCTGTTGCCAAGACAACAGCGCAGAGGAAGCTTAATTCCTGCCAAAGGACGGCCATCTAAGGCGATGCCGGCAGCATACGCATACCTCCACACCGCGAGCAGGCTGTAGCTGGCAGCGGCCATGGGAACGGCACCCCGAGCGAAGCCGCGGACAGATTGTTTTTTGCGGCGCGGGCCTGGCCATTGGTCCGCGCTCCTTGGTTTTTCGCGCTCGGCAGATAACAGGCATTCCTGCTTTATCCGCATCTGTCCGCCCCGATTACACCTGCTCCTATCTGATGGCTTTATTCATCCCTGCACAATCCTTCCGGTTGGCCCCTTTGATCACGCTGAGGAATAGGAACTTTCTTTTTTTTTTTTTCCGGGACTGTCACCAGCCTTCAATCATGACATCATTCACGGCGCACCGGCGGACGGGAAGAGGGAAGTCTGCGTGACAGCTCAGGGAGGCATGAATAATCAGACACAGACTACGTGGTTTTTAAAGATGTATAGAAGCAGCGTCTCTCTGTCTGCCTCCCATCTCTTATTTTATAAGCTGTTGGAAAATAATGTTCTGTGTTGAAGCAAATCTTTTCCTACAGCATCCAGGAAGTGGAAGTGCATAATTTATGGTTGTAAAATTCCCCTTGTGTTTCAGCGATGAAGTCATTTTTACATCAAAAGCTGCAGGCAGCTTCTGGATGTGTGTGCATATGTAGTGCCTGCACTGTTGCCTCATGCAGAAAATGCTCAACGGCCACCCAAAGATCAGCATACCTTTCTGGATCTGAACCACTTCAAGGACAATTGAGGACGTGCAACTTCCTTATTTTTTGTCCTGCCATGGTGCTTGCTGCCTGCAAATATATATATATCTATTTTTTTTAAATAATCAAATGGCCCAGGCTTTTGAAATCGAGGGAGGTGGTAGAGATGCATTTTACAGCCCTGATATAAATAAATCTCCTGTCAGTCCACACGCCAGAGAAGATCAGGTGGCACCTCGCCTTGTCAGTGCAGAGTGCCGGCGCTCTTTTTCGAATGGAGTTTTGTGCCGGGAGTTGTCAGGCACTGACGGGAGACACTGTTGAACATCCGTTTAAGTTTGAAGTTTGCTTATCTATATATTTACCTACACGTCACCGACGTGTAATTTCTCATGAATTACCCGAAAAGCAGAAAAACTCTTCAGAAAGTGACAAGCTCTGTTTTACACCCTGTGTGCGGATGCAGGAAACCAAATTACCATCAGTGACTCAATGCGGTACTGCCTGTTTAAAACACCACAACGTGATTGGCATAGGACTTGTTACAGCACTTGATTAGCAAACCAATGGCACATCGAGTCCAGGAATTTCAGGATTATTATGTTAAAAAGGAAAGCTGTGACTGACCTCTTGGCTGCAGACAGCATTGAAGGCAACCGGTGAAAAATTCCAATGAAAATTAGAACAAAGGCTCAATGTGGATAAAGTATAGATGCAGACAGCGATGTCAACAATGCAACAAATATCACTCGGAGTCTGACAATGGTTATCCATCATCCAGTGAAATTCTTCAGAATGGAAAATCCTGACCAGTAGCAATGCAGAATTGACCAAATCTAAAGCGGCATTTTGGAACACAAGTGTGAAATTGTGCAATTTGAGAATATATAGAAATGTGACTATTGTTATATTTGCTATAATACAAATTTACAATACAGTATTTATGGCAGCATAGACATGCAAACTATAGGGTTTTATATTGAATATAGGTAGTAAATGGCTTTTGATACTTTCATTTTACAAAAGGGTGTCACTATAAAATTTTGTGTTTCTAATGCTGATTTTTGCTAACATACACTTGCCACAGACAGTATATTAATGCAACCAAGAATTAATCGCATTATTTCTGGCTGCTTAGTTGCTGGTCCAATTCATGGTTCTATAGAGGACTTTGGATGTAAAGTTAATCCAAAAACCATCAAGGTCATCCATGGACCAGATGTTTTAGTGCAAATAGTGCACCATAATCCTTGTCAAGTCATAAAAATAAGTGCTGGTGTCATTGTTGACTGCACATAAACGCGTTGTACAACACTGAGTAACATTGTTGTAAAAAATATGGATACATTTCCCTCTGACCTTCAGAGAACATCCTTCTCTGAGACCCTGGCCACACAGGAGCGGACAACCAGCATTACTGCCTGAGGAGATCAAAGCTTTTCTCCAGGCAGCTATTCTCATGCTGAAGGACTCCACACAAAGTGCGGCATGAAAAGATGAGAGCTGGCGGAACAAACCTGCCACACCTTATTCTGAGTGATTTCTGCCCATTACTGTACCAAACTTCCCCGCTGAACTGGCATTTTTCACCACGTGTGAATGTGTGTGGGATGAAGTTACGACAGCAGTAAAATGTGACAGTGGCGGCTGTGACTTGTGTAGACAAAAGCCCACTGGCTGATGGAGGAGCAAAAGTTCAAGGAGCATTTCTTCAGACATGCTGGAGGACTGATTTAAGTGGCGCTGACAGTGTTTTATCTCATCTTTGAACAACTCTTCTTTTTGGTCCTTAAACTCAGCGGACTGAAGGACTCTTTATTCAAATAAGAATAACGGTCCGTGTCAAGCCAAGTATCATAACCAGCCAGTCATATTTCATGGCGCAGACTAAAAAGACCAAAACATCTGGATAATTCTAAGTGCCCTGGCTCTGAGTGTCTCTAATAAAGAGAGCGAGAGAGAATTTTCCATTATCTGTCTGTTATTATAGAAATGAACCCTCAATTAACTCTTTCATCACCATTGCCTGCCATGCTCAATTGCGACCTCTCAGTTCCATTAAAAGCGAGCGAGCGAGCAAGAGATTTCTTCTTTGGGAGTCCAGGACAGACGGGGGAGACTTTACAAGAGGTTTACACAGTGGGGGTGGTAAATTAGCACTTTAATTACTGTACGTCATTGGCACTTCTCCATAACTGCCATGGTAAATGCCTGCTCTCCAAGTGGAGAGGTTCATGGTTTAGAAACCTGCTAATCACACACTCTTTTAAGGAAAAAAATAATTTTCCAATAGGAAAAAAAATTATTGTGAATTACAGTGCATCCGGAAAGTATTAATGGCGCATCACTTTTTCAACATTTTGTCATGTTACAGCCTTACTCCAAAATAGATTCAATTAATTTTTCCCTCAGAATTCTACACACAACACCCCATAATGACAATGTGAAAAAAGTTTACTCGGCAAACTCATTAAAAATGTATAACCTCTGTATATTGTTTATGCTGGATTGTCTCAATAGGAATGCTGTGAAAAAAGCCTTTTGATCTTAACAATTAGAAGAATGTATAAAAAAAATCCCAACATCCTAACCATGTAAATGGGTCTTCCTCGCTGTCATTTGTAATAATAGTGAATAATGGTGTTGAAAATGGTCCCAGAACAAATAGTTTTTTGTCATACTTTCAAATCAAAGTAAAAATTTGTAGAATACATCATCTACATTTACATTTATGGCATTTAGCAGACATCCTTATCCAGAGTAACTTATAATGAGTAGTGACAGGGACAGTCCCGCTGGAGACACTTGGGGTTAAGTGTCTTGCTGAGTGACACATTGGTAGTAAGTGGGATTTAAACCTGCGACTCTGTGGTCTTCTGGTTCATAGGTGAGTTTGTAAACCAACAAGTCCACTACCACAGGGTCTGACAAAATTTAATTGAATACTGCTATATATTCTGTTATATACTGTATATGATAGATGTACAGTACTTAGGGCTGCTCAGTTTTGGCACAATTATTTTAAATGATTACTCAATGACCTTCGAAACATCCAGTGTTTATTGAACTATAACAATTTTAGCATTTTGCATTTTGTCAGTTTAACAAAATTGTCTTTAAATGCCAAAAGGAGGTTTTTTTTAAATAACTGGAAGTCAAAATCAAAATTGTAAATGAAATTTTAATTTGATTCATCACCCAGCCATACTACAGAGTTCAAATCCTTGATGCTTGCCTACAGGGCTGTAAATGGAACTGCGCCCTCCTACATCAACACACTACTACCTAGATACACTCCTACACGCTCTCTCAGATCGGCAAACGAAAGGAGACTAAAAATTCCTTCTTCACGGGGTCTCCGATTCCAATCATGTCTGTTCTCCGTTGTTGTCCCTGGCTGGTGGAACAACCTACCCTCCTCCACACGACTAGCCGAGACTATCACCACTTTTAAGAAGAAGGTGAAAACCCTCTTATTCCAAAAATATTACAGACAAATTTAACACATACACATGCATACACATTTAACAAACAAATACAAAATGTATAAATACATTATAATTTTCTTAGTCTAGCACCCAACACTCTCCGAGCATGTTCTTCAATGACAAGTCTAAGCCTTATCAGGGCTCTTAGTTTGTATACTTGATATTCTATAGAAATCGAACGAGAATTGCTGGTGTCTTCCCATTGTAAGTCGCTTTGGATAAAAGCGTCTGCCAAATAAAGTAAAGTAAAAGTAAAGTACAAGTAGCTGTGAGAGTAAGTTGCTAAGACAAAAACATACATTTAAGAACTAAACTTCATACAGAATGCATTCAGTCTGTGGGGCAGTGGTGGCCTAGTGGTTAAGGAAGCGGCCCCGTAATCAGAAGGTTGCCAGTTCGAATCCTGATGCGTCAAGGTGCCACTGAGGTGCCACTGAGCAAAGCACCGTCCCCACACACTGCTCCACCTGTCATGGCGGCCCACTGTTCACTCAAGGTGATGGGTTAAATACAGAGGACAAATTTCACTGTGTGCACCGTGTGCTGTGCTGCTGTGTATCACATGTGACAATCACTTCACTTAATTTTAATTTTTACATGTCTAAATGTCTTACACTGGCCTGAAGTGCAAAAAATAAAAAAGCAAATCCAACCCAGCCAACCCAGTAACCAAAGAACACAGCACCTACTGTCAAGCATGGTTGTGGCTACTTGCCTTCAGCTGGAACAGGGCATCTGGTCAAGATAGAGGGAATAACAAATGGCTCCGAATGCCAAGGTGATCTGGCACAAGCTTTACTGGCCACTGCCAAAAAGCTGAAGTTAAAGAAGGGCTTCAAGTCATGATCTGAGGAGAACAGTCAACTGACTCAAGGCATAGCTCACCGAGCGGTTCCACTGCCAACCTGTGTACAGGGCCAGAGCGTCGTACCAAACGAAAGCTGAAAGGTGAGCGTAGTTGTGCAACAAACACATGAAACAATAATCATTCATTTATTAATTACATTTTTTGGGTTAGGTGTAATAAGGTGTAATATGCAAAGAACTGCTAAATTGTAGATGAAAGTTTTTAGAATCAATACAAGATTGTTTTACTTTTACTGCAGTTGTCAGACACTCTTATCCAGAGTGGCTTACATAAGTTTTTAAGATCTCAATCATTGAAATTTTGGTTCAGGGCCTGATACGATTAGTTTAATAACTCAGTACCCCTCCATTCTCTTTTATTCATATGTACCTTTTTTTTTTTTTTTTAGGAGCCCTATTTAACCCAAGCATTGGATTCAAAAATTTGTATCCAGCTTATAAATATTTTTGTATAGAACACTTATTGAAATTAAAGTAAATGCAAATTTTATATTGTGATTACAGTGAATTTCTGGTGAATTTCTGGTGATATTATTTATAATACATTTATTTCAAGCATCATTTAAGATGGTGCAAATTAAAATTAGGGCCCTTAATGTCTGCTTAGTGTCAGGTCCATGTTCATCAGTGCTGCACAGAGCTGGTCACATCAGCGTAACCGCTGCTGTTAACACCGTAGGTTAACGCCTGCAACGTCTACATGTCTTGCATTATTTACTCAACTCTACTCTGGGGAGACTTTCCTTGTCTCATGGCTTAGGCTCAAGTAAACATCTTCATTTAGCACCAGGAGAAGAAAAATCATCGATAAGGCCTTCCTTTATCAGGAGACCGACCCCACTCCCAGCTTTTCTGCTCACAGATGGCGAACTCTGGGATGGGCGCTGGTGTTTGTCTGTGAATGAAGATGTTGACACAGGCACAGCATCTGGGCTTTATTAAGTCCTGGGGTAAAAAGAGGCATGTGGTCGGAAAAAGCCAATTATGGCTCAGTGTCGTTTAGGTCAACATAGTCCATCTGAACGACAGATGCAATGGCGTTTTCTGGTTGTTTACAATGTCGTCCTAATTATCGTCTGCCCAAAGTAGCACTGATAGAGTTTTTTTTGGTGTGCTCTGTCACATGTCCCATGTTAAGACAAGCAGTTTCTTTGACAGCCCTAATTATTTCAGTGAATTATTAAAATTCTAGGGGGAAAAAAAGCTCTTTGAAACACTTATGATAAGGGCCGGTCTTCATGTGCATATCTTCATTTGCATATCTCAGGTACGCTACAGATTAAAGGCATGAAATTAAACAATGAAATAAACAGGAAGCCAGTTAGCGACGAGGCGAGGCGTGGAACCGAGGGGAAGTCGTGGCCATTCCGGCTGGGAATAAATGGCAGGTAAAGCACATTTTCCGCTCGTTATCGTCAGACGCGCTTATCTCCCATCTTCAGGGAGGGGGCAGGTGGGCTCCGTGTCCCGCCAAAGTAAAACAATGCCTCCCCTTTAAGGCACCCGGCAGGGGCTCTGATGGACGTATCGGCCCATCTTTATTAGCGGGAAGCCCTGGAGAGGGAGTCACCTCACATCCCAGGGTCTTGTTGCTATCTTCCCCAGACAGCAGACCCCAGCCCACACCCCACACCCCCATCTCTGGTCCTATTTATAACTCTCTTAAGACTTTGGCTTGAAGGAACCAGAGCAGGAGATTCCCGATAGCCAATGCAGGCTAATAAAAAAAAAAAGAGATGAAATTAAAATTCTCTTCATTGGAATTCCTGCAGGGAAGGTGCATGCCAGCAGAGGTTAATGTAACTGTCATGGCAGCTACACACTTTGCTAAGTTCCCACTAGAACTGCTCCAGGTTCCTTTCCGCTCGGAGCCCCCTGAGTTAAAAAGATGAATGCGCAACATCGGGAGCTTGGGATAAGACAAAGTGGCACGCCCAATATGAATAAATGACTCTGACCGTCTATGGTTGACTGCCATGGTGGAGTGGGAAAAAAATCGTTCTCCCCATACATTACAATCTCCTTGGTGGTAAATCCAGCCTGAAGGAACCCTGAGCATGATGACCCCAAATCAGAGGAATTGACGTCTGTATGCTAATTTGTGAATTTGTGAGCCGGTGTCGTTCTGCAGAAGGACTGTGGCTGTTTTGCTAGTTTTAGATTGTGGCTGCATGCGTGTTTTTGAGACACCATGGGAATTTTAGCACGTGAATACTGCCATGTATGTTTTCATCTGTGAGCTGTTTTAGTTCTGCAGCACTATATTAGACATGGTGTCTTGTGAACAGGAAAGAAAGGAAGTGTCCCTCTTTCCTCCTTCCTCTTCTCTGTCCACAGACACTGATCAAGGGGAATTAGGAGCTAAGAATAAAGAGACCTTGTGCTTCACTCACACATGGTAAATATAGATGAGTGGGGTTTAAGTCAATGAGGAAGTAGGGTGTGTGAGAGCTGTCAGTCATCACCACTGTCTCCTCCCCTTTAAAACTTAAAGACTTTCACATCATTAAACATCATTAAAAGTCAACTTTGATGCTAGAGAAATAAACAGCAAAAGGTTTTACAAGACCCTGCATATCCAGGAGACTAGTCAATTTCAACACATGTTTAGCGAAAAAAATACAAAACAAATAGATTACAAATAAATAAACAAACAAACAAACAAATAAATAAATATGTTAAGTATAATTTTAGTATACTTTAATTTTAGTAATTTTAAGGTAAGATTCGATTTAGTCTTTGCTTTAGACATGTTCCAAAGACTTAAAGCTAGTCTTGTTTATACATGTTAGTAAAGAGCTTCTAACATAGCTATCATGCGTATGAGGGGAAATATGCCCTCTGCATTTAACCATCACCCTTGGTGAGCGATGGGCGGCCATAACAGGCGTCCGGGGATCAGTGTGTTGGGACGGTGCTCAGTGGCACCTTGACAGTTTGGGACAGTTTGCGCCAACCTTTCGATTACGGGTCAATTTCCTTACCTTCCTTACCTGCCCCTCACACCACCGAGTGAGTTCTCTGTGATTGTGTGTGTGTGTGTGTGTGTGAGAGAGAGAGAGACACACATCACTTGTGAGATAGTTCTCTGTGGTTGTGTGTGTATGTGGGAGAGAGAGACAGACAGAAAGAAAGAGACAGAGATACCACTTGTGACTCAGGTCTCTGTGGTTGTGTGTATGTTTGTGTGACAGAGACAGATATACCACCTGTGACTGAGTATTTTGTGTGTGTGTGTGTGTGTGTGTGTGTGAGAGAGAGAGAGAGAGAGAGAGAGAAATGGAGAGAGACACATTCAAGGAGACACAGAATTTGTTACTCAGTTCTCTGTGGGTGTGTGTGTTTGTGTGATAGAGATAGAGACACCACCTGTGACTGAGTATTTTTTTGGTTTTGTGTGTGTGTGTGTGTGTGTGTGTATGTGAGAGAGAGAGAGAGAGAGAGAGAGGAAGAATAGATAGGGAGAGAGAGACATACAAGGAGACACAGAATTTGTTATTCAGTTCTCTTTGGGTGTGTGTTTGAGTATTCAAATGTGAACCCAATGAATTAGAGACTGTGAGTTCTCAGTGCTACTCTGTGTGTGTGTGTGTGTGTGTGTGTGTGTGTGTGTGTGTGTGTGTGTGTGTGTGTGCGTGCGCATGCATGAACATGTACCACCCGTAAGACTTGGCTCCAGCTTCAGGCCCTCTCCTATGTGCGGCAGCTAGCGGAACAGCCACAGGCAGAGGGCAGCACACTGCTAACCCATTCGCCCACTCAAGGGGGAACCGATGTGATTACTGCATTACCCTCTGGCAACCCTGCTTGAATTTGGAGTCTGGCCTCCACCAATCCGCTCCCTTTGAATCAGAGGGGAGCCAGAACGAAAACAGACAAAAGGAAAATCTATTGCAGCGACTCGGGCATCTGAGCTGCCTCCACATGAGAAAGGAAGCAGGGAGGCCCGCATTGTTTCTGGCCGATAATCACCGCCGTTAATTCACCGATCGCGATAAGGGCTTAAGTGGCCGGGCCAACGAAGTCTCGGGGACGCGCGGCGGTCCGAGGGCGGCATCACTCCCCAACGGCGCATATCGGCCGAGCGCCGGGCCGCCGGGCGCCGCTTTACTGGGCTTTTATTAAGCTCGTTCCGTCAGCGGGGGGAACAGAGCTGCTTTAAGGGATTTATGCACTCCGAGCGTCCGCGAGCAGGCACTAAAACTACAGGCCGGCCACGGAGTGTAATTACCTCGATACGGTGGCAAAAGAAAAGGGCCAAACTCTCAATGTGCAGAAAATGCACTCACGCTGGGAGCCGATCTGCCTCCGCCTGCGCCGCGTCCCGGCCCGGGCGGCTCTGGGGACGATGGACAGGAGGCGGGATGCAGAACCTCCTCCTTGCCTTCAGGGATGCTGATCGTGGGATCATTTGCATGGTTTTCATGGGTTTTTTTTTCCTCCGTTGGCTTACGGGAACGAACCTCTTCCAAAAGTTTAATTTAAGAATGCTAATTAATGCACTTATTCAACAACACCCCCGTTTTACCAGATTAAAGCAAAGCGGAAGCGAAACATGGAGATTTTTTTTCTTCCCGTTTTCAGGAGGGGAAAAGTCGACGGGTAAACCGCTACTAATTTCTTATAGTCAAGAGCCAGACTGCAAAGAGATATTTAATTACATTTCCCTTTGATAAAGGCGAGAGCCTTCAACTCTTCTTCTGGTTTGTTCCGTTGCGAACGGACGCAGCGTGAATGATAAAGCAGCCAGATGCCTGTGTGTTCATTACAGTCATGATAATTACGCCGCTGATATCTTCTGCATTTTACATATAATGAAGTTGACCTTAAGGTCCAAACGGAACGCGGACCGGTCGGGGGGGCTTTTGCACCGGAACCCTGACGCTTTGATGAACGTGGGGCAGTGGTGGCCTAGCGGTTAAGGAAGCGGCCCCGTAATCAGAAGGTTGCCGGTTCGAATCCCGATCCGCCGAGGTGCCACTGAGCAGAGCACCGTCCCCACACACTGCTCCCGGGGCGCCTGTCATGGCTGCCCACTCACTCAGGGTGATGGGTTAAATGCAGAGGACAAATTTCACTGTGCGCACCACGTGCTGTGCTGCTCTGTATCACATGTGACAATCACTTCACTTTATTATTATTATTATTATTATTATTATTATTATTATTATTATTATTATGTGCCCTCGGCCCGAATGCCGCCCCGCCCCCCCGCTCAGCGCTGGAGAACCCGTCAACACAATGCAGGAACAATGAGAAACGTGAGAGCGCTGCAGGAGCAGCGAGACACTGGGATGTGGAACATGGGAAAAAGTCGGAGAGAAAGAGGGAAACCGAGGCGAGTAAAGGTACTCCGGGAGACTGAAATGAAGAGCGTGAGAAAAAGGCCGAGGAATGGAGCGGGCCCCGGCCCCGGCCTCCGCCAAATCCGTGCGAAAGCCAACGGCCGATAGTTGCTCTGGAAACTGGTGACAACAACAACAAAAAAAAGAAAGACTATTGGAGGTCGGGGAAGAGGAGGAATAAGGAATGAAGGAAGAAAAAAAAAAAAAAACTACTGCAGGCGCTGCTCAAGGTGTGATGGCTGTGTACCCCATCGCCATGGCAACAAGCAACAGGGGGAGATGGCCGTGTTAACATTCATTGAGAGAGGCGGCGCGCGTCTATAAATCTCGCGCGCGTAAAGAGGCACCAGCCTCTCCGCTAATGGTGTGAAGCCTGCAGGGCTCCATTGTTCTGCCATAATTATGACAGAAAAGGGAGAGGACAAGGGTGTTGCTCTTTTTCTTCACAAAAGGACGGAGAGACGCGCACAGAGACACGGGCCGCTGCCGGTTTTTCAAGGTCCACGTGAAGAACGACAGAGCGCACACACACACACCTCCTTAGACACGCACACACACGGAGACACGCCCGAGGCAGGCGTTATTATTTATCACTCCGCTGCGATAATCTGTCGTAAAACACAGCCCTGGGCTCACAGATAAACTCGCGACACAAGACTCTCCCTGTTTTTTCATTCCTTCTCCCCATTTAACAGCGCTCTGCATTCGAGACGGAGGGATGACGGACGAGTGGAAGGAGGGAGAGTGGGGAAGGCAGCGCTGTCAGAGCGGCGTGAAGGTTATGACTTTGAACGTGCGTCTCTGGTGGGCAGGCTGGGGACCTGCGCTCTGTTCCGGCTGACACTGAGCTGCTGCTGCTGCTGCTTAACAGACATCTCCCACAATACACTACTACTACTACACACCTCCTACTCAACATCAACACACACTCAACATCATACACACCTCCTACTCAACATCATACACACACTCAACATCATACACACCTCCTACTCAACATCAACACACACTCAACATCATACACACCTCCCACTCAACATCATACACACACTCAACATCATACAAACCTCCTACTCAACATCAACACACATCCTACTCAACATCATACACACACTCAACATCATACACACCTCCTACTCAACATCATACACACACTCAACATCATACACACCTCCTACTCAACATCAACACATACTCAACATCATACACACCTCCTACTCAACATCATACACACACTCAACATCATACACACCTCCTACTCAACATCAACACATACTCAACATCATACACACCTCCTACTCAACATCATACACACACTCAACATCATACACACCTCCTACTCAACATCATACACACCTCCTACTCAACATCAACACACACTCAACATCATACACACCTCCTACTCAACATCAACACATACTCAACATCATACACACCTCCTACTCAACATCATACACACGCTCAACATCATACAAACCTCCTACTCAACATCATACACACCTCCTACTCAACATCAATACACACTCAACATCATACAAACCTCCTACTCAACATCATACACACCTCCTACTCAACATCAACACATACTCAACATCATACACACCTCCTACTCAACATCATACACACGCTCAACATCATACAAACCTCCTACTCAACATCATACACACCTCCTACTCAACATCAACACACACTCAACATCATACACACCTCCTACTCAACATCATACACACACTCAACATCATACACACCTCCTACTCAACATCAACACACACTCAACATCATACACACCTCCCACTCAACATCATACACACACTCAACATCATACAAACCTCCTACTCAACATCAACACACATCCTACTCAACATCATACACACACTCAACATCATACAAACCTCCTACTCAACATCAACACACATCCTACTCAACATCATACACACACTCAACATCATACAAACCTCCTACTCAACATCAACACATACTCAACATCATACACACCTCCTACTCAACATCATACACACGCTCAACATCATACAAACCTCCTACTCAACATCATACACACCTCCTACTCAACATCAATACACACTCAACATCATACACACACTCAACATCATACAAACCTCCTACTCAACATCATACACACACTCAACATCATACACACCTCCTACTCAACATCATACACACCTCCTACTCAACATCAACACACACTCAACATCATACAAACCTCCTACTCAACATCATACACACCTCCTACTCAACATCAATACACACTCAACATCATACACACACTCAACATCATACAAACCTCCTACTCAACATCATACACACCTCCTACTCAACATCAACACACACTAAACATCATACACACCTCCTACTTAACATCATACACACCTGTTACTCAACATCATACATACACTCAACATCATGCACACCTCCTACTCAACATCAACACACATCCTACTCAACATCATACAAACCTCCTACGCAACATCATACACACCTGCTACTCAACATCCTACACACCTCCTACTCAACATCATACATACACTCAACATCATGCACACCTCCTACTCAACATCAACACACACTCAACATCATACACACCTCCTACTCAACATCAACACACATCCTACTCAACATCAACACACACTCAACATCATACACACCTCCTACTCAACATCAACACACATCCTACTCAACATCAACACACACTCAACATCATGCACACCTCCTACTCAACATCAACACACACTAAACATCATACACACCTGCTACTCAACATCATACACACCTCCTACTCAACATCAACACACACTCAACATCATACACACCTCCTACTCAACATCAACACACACTCAACATCAACACACACTAAACATCATACACACCTCCTACTCAACATCAACACACACAAAACATCATACACACCTCCTAATCAACATCAGCACACACTCAACATCATATATACCTCCTTGTCAACATCACACACACCTCCTACTCAACATCAGCACACACTCAACATCATACACACCTCCTACTCAACATCAGCATACACCTCCTACTCAACACCAACATCATACACAGCTCCTACTCAACATCAACACATACTCAACATCATACACACTCTCAACGTCATACACAGCAGCTCCTACTCAACACCAGCACACACTCAATATCACACACACACACTCAACATCATACACAGCTCCTACTCAACATCATACACACCTCCTACTCAACATAATACACAGCTCCTACTTAACATCAACACATACTCAACATCATACACATACACTTAACATCATACACACCTCCTACTCAACATCAACACACACTCAACATCATACACACACTCAACATCATACACACCTCCTACTCAGCATCAACATCACACACACTTCTTACTGAACATCAGCACTCATTCAATATCACACACACTCAACATCATGCACTCCTCATACTCAACATCATACACACATCTTACTCAACATCAACACACACTCAACATCATACACACCTCCTACTCAACACACACACACACACTCAACATCATACACACCTCCTACTCAACACCAACATTATACACACCTCCTACTCAACATCATTATAATTATTGGCAGTTTACATAAAAAACTTGTAGATGTGGTATAGAGTGTAGTGTAACCATTGGTATGAGCCAATATAGTGTTTCCTGTCTAAAAATGTACATAATGTCTTTATGTAGACACAGCCAACGTCACACATACAGTGTAAGACAAGCCGTTTCACGCTCGTTCTCCAGACATGCAGAGGCAGCTAGCCGGCCTCATTGTCCACAAATGCTCTCCCCTTACAGGCTTGTTAGCCAGTGGTTGGGTGGCTCTTTAGTACTGAGGGGGCTGGTTCTGCTCTGTACAGTACACCTCTCCCTCCTGTCCATAATTGGGCTCTGGCCGCGACCAGTTTGCAACCTGATGCAGCAGATCCCAGGGGGAGCAGCACGGTATGAGTCATACCCGAGACCACGCAGTCTCTCGCTCACCCTCACACACAGACATCACAAGTCAGACGTATTGAAGGGAAGTCAGCCTCACTAATGGGGATGACAACACCAAAAACAGCTTGAATCAACTTTACCACGAAACTCCCACCATCTCATTTCAAGGAGCCCCGCGTAATGCCGAGAGATGATGGAGGACTGATAATAATGCGTTAAAACAACACTCGTGTGTTCACACACACACACACACACACACACACACACACACAAAGGTCTGATGAGAGGCTGTGAAACAAACCACTTTTTCCAGCACAGCTGAGCACTGACAATTTGGGAATGGTGAGATATTAGTCAAAAATACAGCACACACGTCTCAATCAAATTGGTTGGCCCCCGCTGCAAGGAACAGGTGTGAAAGCATGTCTCTTTTTCTGTTTCTCACACAGACACACACACCAGGGAGAGCCCACCTGTTACTGAGTGTAGTGAGATCAGCAGGATCCCAAAAAAAGACATATAAGAAAAGCTGATAGTCATTTGATGTGCCACATTATGGCATATGTTTTACTGTTTATTAAGTATTTCTCAATCGGTTTGGTCGACAGGGTGCTCCAGCATGAAAACACGACAAACTATTGACTTGAAAGGAAAGCGGTCAGTGGCCTGGCAGTTTCCTCTCTTTATCAGCTGAAAGCATGCCAGTCTACCTGTGTTTAACTTGACAAGTAATACACTATATTGATATGCTGCCTAGGAGTGGGCGGCATAAATTGGTAGAAACTATATGAATTTGGCCAATGATAGAGATTGCATGTTTGGAAAAAGATCTGTTACACATCTTAAAAATTAAATGAATTTTTTAGGAAATTAGAAAACTTCAGTTTTGCACAATAAATGTCCTTAAAATGGCATTATATTGTTTTTTGAAGTGTGTCTACTCTGCAGTAATGTATCTGGTATGTAAGTATGTTCAGAAACAGTCTATTGTGTTATGACTGTTATGTATACAGAAGAAAAGAATATATCGCAATATCTACCACAGTATAGTTTTATAGGCCACAATTTTAGGCCATATACCCAGCACAAATGCTTCCCTCTAAAAGCAA
Source organism: Denticeps clupeoides (assembly GCF_900700375.1). Taxonomy (NCBI): domain Eukaryota; kingdom Metazoa; phylum Chordata; class Actinopteri; order Clupeiformes; family Denticipitidae; genus Denticeps; species Denticeps clupeoides. Next base: position 5,885,892 of record NC_041707.1, read on the forward strand.
TGATATCACAATTCTCTCCATATAGAGACTTCATGTAGACCCCCTCCAATTTGCTTACTGTTAAAACCAAACCACCTTCGACAACATCCACACTGCTCTCTCCCACCTGGAGAAAAAGAAGGGCACATATGTGAGAACGCTGTTTGTAGATTTCTGTCCAGCCTCAAGGGTACAGTGGTGTTGAAGGCTGAACTGCAAACTTCAGGACCTGGGCCTGAGCAGCTCCCTGTGCAGCTGGATCCTATTTCTCCTGTCAGACTGGGCGACATCGCCTCGTCCTCTGTGACTCTAAACACAGGTGCTCCTCTGGGGCATGTACTGAGCCCTCTTCTGTACTCGCTCTGCGCAAACAACTGCATGTGTGTTCAATTCACCGTGTAGTTTGCTGACGACACTACGGCGGTGGGTCTCATCACGAACGATGAAGTCAGCAGCCTGAAACAAGGGTACCGTGAGACCCACCTCAACGTGAGTTTTAGTGGATTGGGGGCAGTGGTGGCCTAGTGGTTCGGGAAGCGGCCTCGTAATCAGAAGGTTGCCGTTCGAATCCCGACCCGCCAAGGGGCCACCGAGCAAAGCACCGTCCCCACACAATGCTCCCCGGGCGCCTGTCATGGCTGCCCACTGCTCACTAAGGGTGATGGGTTCAATTTCACTGTGTGCACTGTGTGCTGTGTATCACTACTAATTCACCTCCTTAAGAAGAGGGAAGAACACTTCCCCCCCATCAGCATCTCCATCAGCCATGGAGACAGTGAGCAGCTTTCACTTAGGACCCGACTTGGACAGTCCACACAGAAAAAACTGTCAAAATGAATTGATTGTTTTTGTTATTGTGACACACAGGACACAGCGCACACAAGAAAATGTGTCTTCTGCATTTAAGCCATCAACTTTGGTGAGCAGTGGGCAGCCATGACAGGAGGGAACAGTGTGTGGGGACGGTACCCTCAGTGGCACCTTGGGGATTTGGGATTTGAAACCTCTGAAGCTCTGCAGAAAGTAGAGTGGTGCTCAGATAAGATCATTGGAGGTGAGCTTCACTCCCAGACCTGTAATCCGAAGGTTGCCGGTTCAAATCCCAAACCGCCAAGGTGCCACTGATGTGCCACTGAGCAAAACACTGTCCCCACACAGAAGATTACAGATGATTTTTCTTTAAACTCAATTTGGTTCAGGCAACAAAAACGTATTAAATCTGTGTCGTATTCTAAACCAATCAGAGATCGTATTGGCCGTGGTCCAGTTATTCCAATACTGGCCCGACAAGTAGAGCTTTTTAAATGCCCACGTAATACGTTTTCATGGTCAAAGTTTTTATCCACACTTCATACTATGCTTTTGTAAACGCCAGAAGCTATCCTCTGTTTCACCACCTCAGATTCCATTTTAGCGCTAATCAAAACGCATCACCTGACTGTGAATTTACCGCCCAAGTCTGAGAAAAATGCTAGAAATTAAACGACTAAAAAGCATAATGCATCTATAAAACACATTACATGCAGCGATAAATGAACTGGCCAAGTCTCCCCTCTCCACGCCGCCTTGCAGCAACAAGCAGAGGCAAACAGATCATCAGGCCGAGATGATAATCAAGTTCAAGCCCTTTAAAACACTTGCACTTTTAATTTCTTTTTATTTCATTTCTCAGCTCATTGAAGCACTTTAAGCACCAACACAGGTTGCATTTCTTGTGGAGTTGTGTTTCAAATAAAGAACTTTTAAGTTAAATAGATTGATATTTTATCATTTACCAGTCAATATTGCCTATTTAAAAGCGGTAAAAAGTGATTTAAAAGCGGGACCTGTACAAGTGAACCTGTAAAACTGCGTTATTAAATGCAATGCCATCGAACCAGTGCGACCAGTACAATATAATGGCAGTGTATTCTGAGTGGGTGAAAAGTATATATTTGGAGTGTATATTTCAAAATGATCCTTCAGTTTGTTTGCTTCAAAACCACAAGTCTTTACACATGTAGGTGAGGGTAGGTAGTGCAATATCGATGTTAGTAATGAATCATAAGATGAAATATCACAATATTTTTTTGGCTGTCCCATCACTGGCTCTGTTTTGCAGCAATCGGCATCCCTGTACTACAAAGAACTTCAAACAATCAAAAGCAAAGTGTGTTTGCCACAACACAGTTGTGTCAGACTCCCCACCTGAATAAAGTGGATATGCCTCTCGGCAACGGGGATTAAGAGAGCGTGCGCTCTGTGGGGCGGCGTATTGACAGGAGGAAGAGGAATGACGCTGTGCTCCTACCTAAAAACCTCCAGCACCGTCCGCTCCGGCAGGCGCGGAGCCACTTGGGCGAGGGCCCGTTTGAAGTCCTCCAGCTTCAGGAAGCCGCGACCTGGGGAAGAAGAGCGCGGCGCTTTATACTCGGGAGGAGAGGCCGTGAAAGCACACGCCGCATTCGTCACATTCCACGCGTCCCCGCAGAAGGATTAGGCCATAAAACACAAACACAGCCTGTCTCCAGTACACCTGCACGAAAGCACCCCGGCCTCAGAAATTAATTTCGCCTCCCACAGCACCCTCCCCCAGCCGAAGGGAAGCAACAATCCTGCAAGGGGGAGAAAGAGCGATGGCGGAACGGGGAGACGGCATCAATCCTGAGGTGTCTCTGGAAGGCACTTCCTCCAGGCGTGGGGAACAGTCACTTTCAGTCTCAGACGTGCACCACTTTGATTAGCAGGAAATGGCTCCCCTGAGGTGCTTTAGAGCAGTAACATCCAAAGTCAGAGACCAAAGTGGAATCTATTTAGCACGTCTGCGGAATTGATGAGAGACGCGGCGGCGGCGGCTCTGTGAGCAGCAGGATTAAACCCGGCGACACAGAGCACTGCACTGTGCATGTCAACGCAGCAGACAGGGCAGCAGATAGCAGGGACGCCGCGCCAGGCGGCACCAGGCGGCCCAGCTGCTGGGACACACAAGCAGACGGCATCCACTACAAACGATGCACAGAGACAGAGCGGCACAATTGCCGTCATGTGGGGTAACGTGGGTGCAGATGAAGGGCTGTCGCTATCGACTGGTAATCGAGTAAATCGGCCCATTCTTTTGATAATTGCTCAGTGATAACTTGTTACACAGAAAAAAATATTATTATGATATTATGATAATGATTATTAGATAGTGATCTCTCTAGAGATTCAAGATTTAAGACCATATTCTAGTCTAGTCTAGTCTAGTCTAAAAAAATGAACAAAACCCATATTACCAAAATACAATAAATAACATACTAATATGAACAAAGTGGCATGTTTATGCAAATAAAGGATATGGACAATGGGACTGAAGGCATCAAAACTATGATTGAACACATGTGGAGTTATGTAGTTAACAAAAAAAGGTGAAATAACTGAAAACATGTTTTATGTTCTAGTTTCTTTGCTCTGATTACTGCTTTGTACACTCTTGGCATTCTCTCGATGAGCTTCAAGAGGTCGTCACCCGAAATGGTTTTCCAACAGTCTTGATGGAGTTCCCAGAGGTGTTTAGCACTTGTTGGTCCAGCTCACCCCAGACCATCTGGATTGGGTTCAGGTCCGGTGACTGTGGAGGCCAGGTCTACATAACTCCACATGTGTTCATTCATAGTTTTGATGCCTTCAGTGAGAAGGCATCAACATAAATGGTCATGAAAATAAGAGAAAACACATTGAATGAGAAGGTGTGTCCAAACTTTTGGCCTGTACTGTACATTGCACTTACCAACAGTGTTTCGTACATCTGAGATGGTACCTGAACAGGGCTGCCTGGTGCTCGCTTTATGCCCCCATGCCTTCAGAAGCACAAATAGGCTTTCAGGAGATTATTAAGACATCACATGGTCAAAGTGACAGGCAAAGATAATTTTCTAAATAAGCCGAGATTGGAAAAAGGCCAGTATTGAACTTGGCCAGCTCTGGTTAAAGAGAACTATAGAGAAAAGTCTGCAAGAGCGGAAATCAGCACCGTGCTGGCTTGCCTTGGCAAAACCATTTGAAAATGACAGGGTTCCAAACATGGCAGCTGGGCAGCCACGTCGCCTCAAGACAGAGGAGTAGCACTTATGCGCAGTTTCCCTTCAATTTGTTCCCGCTGAAGAGCGAGGATGGGGTGACATTACTGACGGGACGTTCAAACAGTTCATCAGCACACAGCTGCCCGTCCGGGCTCAGAAGGGACCCCTATTATTGGCATGCTGTCACGGCCAACAGACAGGCTAAGCCAAGACGGCGGGTTTAAGCCGAGTTTGCTGTGGGGAACAAAGAGTTCCTGTCCGTGGAATGGCTGCAATACTGAAACGTGCGCCTTTGCTTGAAAAACATCAAGACGGGCGGGATCGCAGAGCTGAATTCTCGCTAATTTCGTGCCGACTGACAAGGAACCGGTAAAGTTTGTACTGAGCTATCAAACGCAGATTTATCTTTTAATAAAGTCCAGTTTGGCGCTTCTTGTTAAATAAAGCTACTGCTTGGCATTCATCCTTCATGTGAGAAAAAAAAGTTGCTGCTCCCTCTGGTGAACCCAAAGCATTTAGGGGCAAAATTAAGATCAGCTTCTTAAACGCTTTGCTAAATAGCCTGGTTTTGTGCCCAAAAGAAGCCCCCATCAACCTCGTGCCTTTGAAGTTGGCAGCTCCCAGTGACAGAGATGTTTGAAATTTCAAAGGCGGTTTTTGATGCCTGTCCCTCTAGAGAGGATTACAAAGCCAGATCCAAGACAGGGGCTTCACAAAACAATACTTAGGCCTATACAGCGCCCTACCCAGGGATCTTATATTAATCGACTAAGCACATCAATAAATCATTAGCATTTAAATATTCTAACAGCCTAAACATTTTTGATTTTGATTCACATACATTGTTCAGTATGTTATGTCCATTATTGAAAAATAAAGTTGTATTTAGAGAAGCCCAAATCAGTGTATGATAAGAATTGAATGGTGTGTAAAGGATGGGAATATTGATGGCTAAATGAAGGAAACTGCGTAATGGTCTAACTGAACTTCAAAATCACACAGGAACCAAAGAGTTCAAATAAAGAAGATTAAGGCCTGGTTAAGAATGGAAAAAATTAACAGTAACCAGCACATGGTGAACACACATTCCTGATTGTGGATCTTCCCTTACACTACCAGCAGAAGGACTGGCCTCAACGTGGCGATGCCCATCTTGGTCTGTTGGTGGTCCAGTGATAACACGATTGTCTTCTTACTCAGAATCAGAATCATTTAATTTTATCATTCCTTTTCTCTCAGACACAGGGTACCTAATTCCGTTGTACTTGTTACAGTAAAGATATTCTGATTCTTGGTCCGTTGGTGGTTCAGTGATAACTCGATAGTCTTCTTACTCAAGGTGCACTAAACCTGTTCATGGATGGACGACAAAGAGGAATTTTCGAAACCAGTGAGACTGTACCCAAGTTTGAACATTGTGGCCCATGCTCAGGAAGCCTGGGACGTCAGTCACAGAGCTTAGACAGTTCTGCATGCAGTGCTCCAAAGTTCCCAGAAGGCACTGTGAGAGCAGCTCAGCAATTTCAGGGTTTTGGCCGTTGCAGGCAAAAGCAGCAGAACCAGCTACTGAATCCGCAGTTCAATTCTATTTCATACAAGCGCGCTGGGTGTCACGCGGCTTCCTTTAATGGCTTTCCTCAGGTCCCTGCTTTTCTAATATCAGGTACCATCTGATAACATTGAGTGCCAAATATATGCAGAACTGCCTGAAATCAGATAGGAGCAAATTTTCCTTTCCATAACATCAACACTTCAGAATACTAAATGAGGATCTATAAAGAGGTTGTGTTGAGGCAACCGAGCCGTTAATAGCATACCAACTCATCCCTGGTCCACGTGTGTTTTTTTTCTGAGCAGAATTTTTTAGTTTGTCATCTGCACAAGCTAGAATAAAATTCAACACCAGTCAAGTCCAGAAGAGGACTTGACAGACAACCCCACGTCTGGCAGAAGCGGGAAATCCGAAGCTTTAAAACACACCCAAACATGGCTTCTGAAACAAAACGGTTTTCCTCTGCTTAATGGCGGGTCAGTCGAGTTAATGAAGTAAGATCCCATGGCCATTTAAACCAGATTGAATCAAAGTCACCTGATACAGCCTGGCCACCCCCACTAACTCTCGAGCCGAAAAAAAATTCAGTCACAAAATTAATTAGTTAATTATACCCCTGCTTCTTTGGAACGGCCAACATACAGCTTCAGAGGAGGCAGGGCGCAGTCTATTGAGACCGCAAACCTATTTCTATGCGCTCGAAAGCAGAACAAAGACTTTGAAGGCAAGAAGATAAATTTCAGAGAACTGCTTAAATAAGCAGCGGCAGTACCTTTGCTGAGAAAGGCGCTTGGTTTGTAGTGCACTGACGTAAGGCATCGGCACACTGACTTACGATCGCATCGACCGCACTTACAGGCTTGAACCGGAGATGCAATATTGCATACGGTAAGAAGCCGGTAATGGAATTCCATGCTAATTCTTTATATGATTAGGCATGTGTGACTACATGCTGTTTAAAAAAAAAAAAACACACACTTGATTGCTGAAAGCATGGACCAATGCCCTGTAATGGGAGGAAGATGGGCCTAGTTGGACCTCTAGCTCCCTCTGCAGAACATCTGGGGAAGAACCACTGATCTCAAATGACTATCAACTAATTTATTAACAATTACCAAATCAAACTAAATTAACTACCTGGAAAGGTTGCTTTTATCAGCAGAGTACGGATTTCCACTGCTGGCTTAAGGCTCAAGGCTTCACCTTGAGAGAATGTAACTGAGGACTTGAACTCTGAGGACATGGACCGGTCTGACATTTAAAACGAGGTACTGTAATGCAGATTGCAAGAACAATGCGAGACGTGGGTACAAAGTTATGCAGATAAGGCGATGGAACCTACAGTGAGCATCAAACGCACTGAAGATCTGCATCGTCCTCTCATACGGGTCCTCCGCCGCCAACTTCGTCCCCATGAGAGGCACGAACCGCTCCAGAGGGACCCCTTCTGAGAAAGGCAGGGAGAACGAGAGAGAGGAGAAGGCGGTGAGCGAGAGGGGAGGAGAGGTGTCGGGTTTATTACAGAGCCCTCCTCAGAAGTGCATACGCTTCCTTTACATGGCAGTCATCTGAAAGCACTGTGTTTAAAGGAGTAATATCGCTCCCTCTTGCCCGCAGGGTAGTCATTTTTCTCAGAGAGCTGTTACTGAGATGAAAAGGGCAGGCTTGGGAACCCTAGACGGCGTTCCGTGGAAACGGGGAAGGGGGGGGGGGGACTGACTGCTGCTCGACGGACTGTGTTTACTGGGACCGTTTGGGGGGTTTTGATATGATGGTGCGAGCTACTGGGAGAGGACGGGGAAATAATTAATCGAGAGGACCGCAGGACAGGCTTTACGGCTCCCCTCTCTGTCTCCTTTGAGGAGCGTGCCAGGACAAACACAGGCCACCATGCAGTCTAGAAGAAAACGGGGCGGAGATTAACAAGATCCACTTAAAAATCACACATTTTATGGTTATATTATTTTATTGGGTTTAAAAAAAAAGTGAAGTGATTGTCATTGTGAAACGCTGCAGCACAGCACACCGTGACACAACTAAATGTGTCCTCTGACGGTGCTTTTTCTCAGTGGCACCTTGGTGGCTCGGGATTCGAACCGGCAACCTTCTGGTTCAGAATACGGGTTCCTTAACCGCTACGCCGCCACCGCCCACTGAGATGACTTTTCATCACTTATTACCAAACAGGATTTAGTGAGACTATCATGCATTTACTGGCACACACACTGAAAGGAAGAGTGTGTGTGTGTGTGTGTGTGTGTGTGTGTGTATATATATATATAAAAGCTGCCTGTCCCGGGTGGAGCCCGGTGAGGGCAGCCAGCAGAAGTCTGATTGCCATTCCCTCAGATACAGAGCCCATCAGTCACGGCGAGGTGGTATCCGGGCGGCCCCCGCCGCGGCGTGACGTGCCCAGCCACCCGCGCTGCCTGCCACCTCCCAGCGGGGAACCTCCCTCACGCGCCCACAGGGACGTGCACTGCAACATCTGGACGAGCCCTTTAAAACCCACACCAGTCTGTTGCACAGGGCCATGATGTGGTGGGGTGGGGTGTATCAGAACGCGAATAATATTTTATAGCCAATTTGCTGGTAAAACAGAGATATACTTTTCCCTACCACACCTCTACCCAAGCACAACTTCCAACTCACAATCACTAGGGCCCCATGAAATCCATTTTATATTCTTCCATTTTATTACTTCTGAATTTCATGCTTTCCATTATGAACATATTTATTCACCTAAAAACTGTGTGATTATGGAGTGGATGGGGAAATAAGAACAAATGCAATATGATAAATCACATTTAATCGCTGTTCAACAAAGTGCTTGGACATTTACTGTTTGCTTTTGTGAATCATCCCGCCTCCACAGGAAACGTTTTCAACAGATTCTGTTTTAAGATAAGATAAGATAAGATTTCTCGCAACGCAGATAGCCTAGTGGTTAAGGAAGCGGCCCCATAATCAGAAGGTTCAAATCCCGATCCACCAAGGTGCCACTGAGGTGCCACTGAGCAAAGCACCTTCCCCACACACTGCTCCCCGGGTGCCTGTCATAGCTGCCCACTGCTCACTCAGGGTGATGGGTTAAATGCAGAGGACACATTTCACTCTGTGCACCGTGTGTTGTGCTGCTGTGTAACACAAGTGACAATCACTTCACTTTTAAGACAAGATAAGATAAACCTTTATTAGTCCCACTAATGGGAAGTTGCACTGTCACGGCAGAAAGTGGATAGAACAAAGGTAATAGCAGTGAAAAGGTAAGATTCCGCGATTCCGTCCAGAATCCAGCAGCGAATCACATGTGCACATTGCTTTACATACATTATTAATTGTGGAGTTCTATCCTGGTTGCAGGAGCTGTAGGAATTATTGTAGGCAAAGCCATTCCTCTCTGGGCCATAACCAGGTCCAACCAGCATTCAGTGCACAGAGCAGCGGGACAGAAATGTAGGGTAAACACAGACAGGCAAAGACTCCGGGGCGTTCTGAGCAAACGGAAACGCTCTCTGCCTGCCAGCGCCTGTCGGAGGAGTCTAGCCAAGCCACCGCCACCGCCACCGTCAGCCCACTCCTACCCCACCATCACTAATTTAGCAATCACACGAAATCCAGAAGAGGAGCAATTTAATTCGCCGCGTGCTCCGAGCATGATTTAATGGTGGAATATTTCATCTCACCAAGCATGCCACTTTAACTAGATTATCTCCTGCTTTCCTACGGGCCAGTATACAAAAGCAATTTGCTTGTGGCGTAAAAACAAGAGACAAATTACGTACTAATCTGGGTCTTCAACCATTTAATGTCTACCTTTGCCAGCCTCCTTTTCATTCAGCGTTCCTGCCTGTCAAAGGCCCGGCCAAAGCCTATATGCATTTCATGCCAGAATTATTTACATCCTTTTGTGAGGCTGCCAGTAATTAAAGGAAATGTGTAAAACGATTACACAAAATCTAAGTCAAGCTTCCTTTCACTTCATCTCATTTCATTTCACCCTTGAGTGGAATAAAGCAAGGTTCTCCCCACCTAAATCTACGGGAAAATTTGCCTTATTACGCTTACATATTACAGCACTTTCGTCTCAGTTGGAGATACGTTACTTCAATTTACAACGATACAATGAACAGCTCGAGAAAATTGGGGGGACATTTGAATTACGGGAAAAAAAAGAATTTAATAAATCAGTTCAGTAACTCTGTTCAATGATTGAATGAGGTTTCAGGAGAAAGCAAACCCATTTATCTCATTTAAATCAAAAGGACTCTACACACATGTAGAGTCAATTATAAATGCCCCCCATTAGAACAAAACCATGCATTAGTTTAAAACACATTTGTAAAAAATAAAGCAATGTATCCCAAATGTATCACAAATTAAAAAAAAAAAAAAAAGAGTTATTAGGTTCCAAAAAACAAATAATTTGTCTCCAGCTCTCACCTGGTAGGTCTCCATGAGTTCCGTGTCCCATTATCATATCGGTTTCAGACTGAAAAAAAAAAGATTGTACTTAATTACAAAAATCACATATAGACTTCCCTTGAATGTGGTCAAACATTTAACTAATTTCCTAAAGGAAGGCAGATTGGAGCAACCTTCATGGTTAAAGTTTCCAAAAAAATCATCAGGTATATATTTTTTATTATCGCATATTGCGTGAAGAAAAACATAATTTTGCTTTATCGCTTTCCACTGCAGCAACATTTCTAGGGATTCACCAACACATTCCGAAGACAGAGATGTTCATATATATCAGTGTTCTGTTGCATGGTGTGCACATCACACTCGCCTATGAACCAGAAGACCTGGATTCTAACCCCACTTACTACCATTGTGTCCCTGAGCAAGACACTTAACCCTGAGTGTCATCAGAAAGACTGTCCCTGTAGCTAGTGATTGTAAGTCACTCTGGATAAGGGCATCTGATAAATGCCGTAAATGTATATATCAGGTCGTGATCCTTGTACAGTACAGGCCAAAAGTTTGGAGACACCTTCTCATTCAATGTGTTTTCTTTATTTTCATGACCATTTACATTGGTAGATTCTCGCTGAAGGCATCAAAACTATGAATGAACATGTGGAGTTATGTACTTAACATAAAAAGGTGAAATAACTGAAAACATGTTTTATATTCTAGTTTCTTCAAAATAGCCGCCCTTTGCTCTGATTACTGCTTTGCACACTCTTGGCATTCTCTCGATGAGCTTCAAGAGGTCGTCATCTGAAATGCTTTTCCAACAGACTTGAAGGAGTTCCCAGAGGTGTTTAGAACTTGTTGGCCCCTTTGCCTTCACTCTGCAGTCCAGCTCACCCCAAACCATCTCGATTGGGTTCAGGTCCGGTGACTGTGGAGGTCAGGTCTCCACTTTTTGTTAAGTACATAACTCCACATGTGTTCATTCATAGTGTTAATGCCTTCAGTGAGAATCTACCAACGTAAATGGTCATGAAAATAAAGAAAACACGTTGACCGAGAAGGCGTGTCCAAACTTTTGGCCTGTACTGTACCTCAAACCAGACTTACAAAAGTTTGCCAATAAAATGTATGTTGACAGGCTGACTGGGTAAAACGGTACGACGCCTCCCTCTAGTGGTAAAAAAGAATAATGGTTTCATCTCGACAGTTATCGCTCCCTGTGAAGCGGGCGGGTTCTGATGTTAAGTCACCTTCATTTTTAATCGTGTTGAAATAGCGAAACAAACAACAAAAAAAATCACCTTGGATGGCTTGTAGCCAAAGAGCATAACAACCGCAATCTTCAGGTCCTCTCTGTTTAAAAAGCCTTTCTTATCCACGTCACACAGGTGGAAAACCTTAACAGCGAGCAAGAATTGTACAGGATTTACACACCGGATGCATAAAAACGACCGAAACAGAATACGACTAATAATGTTTGTTATACATATATATTTGCAAACGCTAAACGCCATTGATCAGGGCTAAGAGCTGCAGAGTCGTGAAGGCACCTCTGTGAATCTTTTCTTGTCGATGTCGGTCATTCTCCTCTCGTCCCTCGACGGATGTCGTGACATTACTACAACTGAGTTACTGAGGCTACTTCAACTACAAGTGCGAATAGTTCAGACGCTCTGAGTTCAGACGCGGTGGTCCAGTGTACGGCGGTTGTCATGGGGAAGTCCGTTCCGTCGTCTGATTGGTTACGACGTCGACTCGGCAGTATCGAGGCACGCGATTGGTTTCGTGCTCGAAACCGCCGCCGTGTTCAACCGTCCCTGTTGCACTGTTGTACCTTGATCCATTAGAAATGTGTTAAATGTTCTTTAGACACTGTGTACTTTCTGTGAAATTCTCCACAGTCTCGGTCTCTTTATTAGAAACATCTTCGTGTTTTTATTGCCCCTCTTCAATAGTCCAATAGTCTATATTTCTACCCCTTACAATTCTTATTGGTTTTAAATGTTAAATTATAAAGGCTTACATTTGTCGATATGTCGTTTCTATGTAATGCACTAAACATATGTGCATAAAACTGTACAGGAAATATCAGATCGCTGTTGATTTGAAGAATGCAACTTTTCATTTAATCTATACATAATTTTACTGATTAAATTACGTGAAGAAAAGTTTATTTATAACGTCGTGTTCTCTAAACAGCGGTAGTGGAACTAACGTTCACGTGTTCGTGTTTGGCAGGGGGAGGAATGCGCGGTTACACCCCGTGTGCGTGCCGATGAAGCGCCGAATGTGGCTAAAGGCTAAAGGCTAAAACTGATGTCTTTTAATTACAATAATGATAATCGCTTTAAACTCGTCGTAGCCTGGTCTACCGCGTCCCCTTTCGTTTTTTGGCTGCTGTGAGCATACCGTAGCATTCCGTTTATGTAAGTGATCGCAGATTCATTTTTGTTTCTCATCCCCCCCCTCAAAAAAAGAAAACTTTTAATATTATTTAAATGGTTAGAAAGTGCTGCTGTATTGCATAACAAATGAGTAAGCGCGTCTGTCAAAAACGTCCAATAAAAGAGTTCTGTATTTATTTGCAACCATTGGCCACGCTAATTAATTTTATGTTATATCGGCAGTCGAGCTTCCAGATGTGAACAATAGTGGGGGGTTTTTTGCCCATGAATATGCGAGATTAGTCTGTTTGAAATGTGCTGTTTTAATGTTGCTTCAGTGGTAGACATGTAGGAGACTGTTTTTGGCCCTACTTTTAACTATAGAGCGACAAAAAGAAAAAGATTAAAACCAGAAAGGTGCGCTTACTACTTCTCTTCTACCCAGTCTTCTTTTCTGGTGTGCAATAATTCCCGACTCCCAGAATACGAGTTTAGAATGCATGCTGTAGACATGTCAGGACCACGCAGTAGATTATCAGCAGGTTTAATACAATAATTCACAAACAGGAGCCAAAAAAAAAAAAGTCCTGTAGAATAAGTATTTTAGACTACTAAAATAATATTTTTTTATTAAATGGTCTCTTTGTTTTTGTCATAGCAATAATGTCCAAGGAGAGTCAGCATGGCAAATGGTCGCTGTCCAGTAGCGACGATGAAGATGTGCCTGCAGCTCGCTCGGACGCCGTGGACGAAACAGCGAAATCTGAGCCCCCTGAATCAGACACTTTTCTCAACGTATTCTTCCCTCAGTCGGACCCTGAACCCAGAGTGGAGCCCGAGGCGTCCCCGTTGGTGGAGAAGTACAAAGACGGTCCCTCGCCTGCTGCCAAGAGGAAGAGGGAGAGCGAGGAGGCCGGCTGGGCCCTTTCCAGCAGTGACGAGGATGAGACTCCTCGGCCTGGACGTCGGGGCACCAGTCCCAAAAGGATAAAGACCGAAGATGCCCGACCACCAAGCCCGCATGGTCGTGTCTATTACATAGAGGAACCTGCTGATTTCTTTGAAACTAGTTTCTCTGCTGACAGCGAAGTTTATCGCTTTTATTTGAATAAAGTCACAGGTCTGGAAAAGAAGTTCAACGCTGGAGCTATTCATATTAAAGGTAATTCATTTTTATATTTTATGTTTTTTTGCGGACCTATCTAATAATCACTTTTTCATCTTCATATAGAGATTTTGTCTCCTGTGTTTGGAACCCTGAAAGAGTCTGTGCAGGTGCAGTGTACACATTTGAATGCTCGATGGCATTTTCTAGTGTGAGAGTGTGCCTTTAATTGGTCGTCTTTGTGTTTCTGTGTAATAGTTCAACTACTGTTTCGATATTCCATGGATGGTGGAGCAGTATCCTCCAGAGTTCAGGTATTGCAAAATCCAAAATAGCAAAGCCATATAAGTCCAGGTCCAGGTTGCAGGAAATTGGAGAATAAATTGCCTGCTAGTTAGTTGGGCAAGAAATAAAATGTCAAATCAATAGGTTTCACCAAGAAAGGCATATATATTTTGCATACCAGGGTACTGGGTGGTTAAGCATTTAAGAAGAAAAAAAAAATGTAATCTGATCTATTACTTGGGTTTTAATCAAGCCACCTCTGAAATCCGAATGAAAGTTGGTTAGCTGACGAGAATGTCATGGCAATGTAATTGACTATTGTTGTCCACAAAAGAATCTAATGTGGCTGTTTGCTCTCCAGAGACAAACCCATCACGGTCGTCCATGGAGAGAAACGCGAGTCCAAGGCGCGGCTGGTCCAGCAGGCTCAGCCATATGGACACGTTCGGCTCTGCCAGGTCTGGAATGTTTGATTTGACCGCCGAGCGGTGCCGCAGTTCCCCGGCGTGTCCACCTGAGGGCACAATGGAGTTTCTGCGCAGTTAGTTGCCAATGCAGCACGGTCAAGAAGAGTCCAAAAAGTTTGTAGAAGAATACTAACAATTTTCACAATTCTTCCTTCTTCCGACAGGCTAAACTGGATATTGCCTTTGGCACACACCACACGTGAGTTTTCACATATCCCGTTTCATTTTCTTTTTAATAACATTGAATTATTGCTTCTCATTATTCTCAGGTAACGTGCATGAATATTTCAACAGTTTTTTTTTATTTCCCTGCTTGTGAGCACCATAAGGCATTTTACCTCATTTGCTTCGCTCTTTGCACCAAATGCCGTCCCTATGAAGCGGCCTTTGATTGATAATGAGCGCGATCATTTTATTTGGTTTGATGTTCCCTGGGCAACAACTGTGTGCACTGGTTGAAACAGCACGTAACTGAGCTTGTGTGCACTTAATGGGTTTGGAAAGTGTTTTATCTTGCAGCTGCTAAAATTGGAGTCAGCCCATAATTTCCCCCTCGCTGATGTTTCAGGGTAATAAAACATGCCTGCAAACTGTAAACATCTATTAGAGCACATAGTGAGAATCAGTTTTAACATAACCTGCATTGTACACTCTATTAGTAGCTTGAAGGGTGCGGAAGCATTTTATGCATTTAAATCATAATTCTGTTAAGGTGGAAGTTGTCTGCTCTTAATGAAGGTTTTTTCTTTACGTTATCCTGTGTGGGGCTGTGTGAGTATTTAATATTGATGTAGCATGCACTGTATACTTCTACAGTTGATATGTGTTTGTTTGTGTGTGTGTGTGTCTGTGTGCATATGTATATATGTTTGTGTATATATGATGTCTATGTCTTTAAGATAAATAAGTGGACCTGTTCATATCACATCACAAGTCTGTCTCCTGTTTAATTTTTATTCATGACAGATCATCCAGCAAATAAAATTCTGATAATTCAGCGGACGTACGTGAAGATAGGCTTCACAGGCTGAGGCCTTACAGCCCTCTCATTGGCTTATGAAGCGTTTGGGATTAAAAATTAAACGTTTAATCAAGCGTTCACTGTTCTCATTTGCAGGAAAATGATGCTGCTCTGGTACGAGGAAGGATTCCGAGTGGTCATCCTCACGTCGAACCTCATCCGCGCTGACTGGTACCAGAAGACGCAGGGGTGAGAGGGGTTGCTGTTTTTTTTTTTTTTTTTTTTTTTTTTTTTTTTTATTTATATATATATATATATATATATATATATCTCTCTCTCTCTCTCTCTCTCTCTCTCTCTCTCTCCATCCCCCCGAACGAGTACGCACGAGTCGGCTTCTCACGCGCCGACGCCCCATTACACGGCACATGTTGTGCTAGTCTGTTGATTTAGTTAGTATCGGTAATGCTGCTGTTTGTGAATCTGTTCATTTACAGCAATCAGACAATTCGTCTGAAATAGGTGTTGCGCTCACTGATGCGCCTGACACGCTCTGTGGTGGTTGCCATGGCAACGTGCATAGCAGCTAGTTTGAGGATATTGAAATGAAGCATATTTCTCCCGAAAAGAATAGAACGGCGCGTTTTAATGAAGCAGTTCATCAGTGTGCAAATTCGGATGATGCCGCTGAAGTCAGTGTAGTGCAAATTCTTCCACCACACAAGGATAATTGGATTATGCACCTCGAGATGTGGGTCTTTGTCAGAAAGACACAGTTTTGTATGCTTTTAGATCTCAGCATTTATTTTTGGCCAAGTAGCTTAAACACCTAATTAGTGAAAATGAAGTGATTGTCATTAAGAGGCACAGCCACAGTGCGCACAACGAAATATGTCCTGGGTGTAGTGTGTGGCACCTCACCTACGCAAGGGGACCTCAGTGGCACCATGTCGGTTCGAGATTTGGTAAAAACTGAAGCATTCCCTGCTTCCACACAGATTTACTGACAGCTTCTATCTGCCGTGGAGGCTGGATGGTGCAGAACCATGCTGCCACCGCAGGTTGCACAGTAGCTCCAGTGAAAAGAGTTTATTATGCCCTCCATATATCTCCAGCCGTAAGCCGCCCCCCTCCCATTCAGTTGCTCTCTCTCCGCATTGGATGGTGAATTAACACCGATGTGATTACGGTCATGGCTTTTGCTGAGGATCTTGCATGCTGGGCAGGCTGCATTATTCACTCGGTCTAATGGTTTATGGAAAAGCAACTTTTATGCTGTTTTGTATATGCTTTAAAACAGACTGTGCTCTTTGGAAACAACTATGTAATGAAAAGCGCTGGTGTACACACATGTTTAAAAGTGATTGACAGTCCATTGGTGATTTTGGCTAGAAGCGCAATTCCTTGTTTCACCGTATCGAAGAAAAAATCGAATGCAAACACAGCGTCAGACAGGAACAGATTTTCACCAATGCATGCAAATCCATGGATTCTTGTAGCATAATCCCTTATTAAAATACCAGCCTAAGTGCTTAAAAAGACACATTTAGTGTTGTGGGGAAAGAAGCAGAATCAACGTCGGGGAACATTTCTATCCGTCTAAAATTGATACGTGCCAGTGCTGTAATGCCATTTTGTGACGTTAATCTTCAGTCAATTTCAATTGGGATTGGGATTATAGTATAATTGGGATTATAGTAGTTTTAGTTTTACTTTATATTTACTTTAATAATCACATCTTATGTCTATTTTTTTTCCTATTTATACCATATATAATACATAAATACATTTTTGTTTTGTTTGGGAGAAAATAATACAGATTTACTACTATCTAAAAGTGTAAAAAAAAAAAAAAAACATACTAATGAGTAAAAAGTGGAAATAATTTCAGTCTCCCAACTCTGTAAACTAATGAATGATCCCCTACAAGCAAAGATCTACAGATGGAGAACAACATCGCATTGCTTCTCAGAGAACAATAGGAGAACATAGTCTCTATGTTTTACAAATGAACAGGCTCAATTTGATATTATAATTTCAAAACTTTAGGACTGGAAACCAGAAATATACTTGCTGTGAGCTACGTATGCGTAGCCATACACAGTTGCATTGTTAATGTTTGTGCTGATATTCTTGTCCATACTCTGTAGTGTCTACTCCTTACCACCAGGAGTCAGTGTTGAGGCAGCAAACCAAATAAATGAACGAATACTATCTTAAAATATTCATCTACAGATCTTGCAACCCCTATAAAATTTGCAGGTATTGCATCCGTATCATTTCCCTTCATTTAACATACGTTAACAGCAAGTATATTTAAATAAAGTAAAATAAAGTGAAGTGATTGTCTTTGTGATACACTACAGCACAGCATACAGTGCACACAATGAAATGTGTCCTCTGCTTTTAACTATCACCCTTGGTGAGCAGTGGGCAGCCATGACAGGCGCAGCCATCACTGGGGAACAGTGTGTGGGGACGGTGCTTTGCTCGGTGGCACCCTGAGAATACAAGCGTCTGGCTTAGCAGATCCTTCTTCTCCACATTGAGCCAGCATATACTATTCATATTTCTGTACATATGTTTGCATTGAGCAGATGTGAATGGGAAGGTTAGGTTTTGTCACATACATGATGTACACATGCAACATGCAGTGAAATGTGTCCCAACATTTCCCATCCCATGAGGGACGAGTAAAGGAGTGGGACTGTTTATTTAACAGTTGTTCATTGTCAGTCTGTTGGTTCTAATAGTAAAATAATGCTCTATGAAGGTGGTTGGAGAGAAAGCGAGAAGATTGATTAAGGTGGAGTAGACCAAGGTGGTTGCTAAGATACTGACTGTGTCCGACCTGGTTGCTGATGTGCCAGGTGGATGCTAGGGTCTCATGGTATACCAGCTGGTTGCTAGGGCTTTGGAGGGTGTTGCTAGGCAGGTGCAGTTGTATCCCAGGCGACTACTAGAGTGATGCTATGCGGCACAATCATATTTCAAAGTTCCGACTTTGTTCAATTTCATTACATCTACATTAAGTTGCTTTTTGAGTCAATTTCTGTGAAAAATTCACAAATCCCATGACCTCCATTGTGTTTCTTTGCAAGACACTTGAAGTCAGAGGTGGCCTAGTGGGTTCCGTGATGGGAAGGTTTCTGTTTCAAATCCACTGAGCAAGGTACCGTCCCCACACACTGACCCCCCAGGCACCTTTCATGGCTGCCCACTGCTCACTAAGTGTGAGGGTTTAAATGCAGAGGACACATTTCATTGTGTGTCACCGTGTGCAGTGCTGCATTGTTTCATAATGACAATCACTTCACCTTTTCCCTTTCAAGTCAATTTGTGCCCTGTGTTTGCGTTCCAGCCTGTGGATGAGCCCGCTCTACCCTCGGTTGCCAGAAGGAAGCCCTGAGACGGCTGGCGAGTCCTCCACCAATTTTAAACACGACCTGATCGAGTACCTGAGTGCCTACCGCGCCCCCGAGCTCAGCGAGTGGATCGATCGCATTAAAGAGCACGACTTGTCAGAGACTCGGTGAGACTCCTGTTTCACTTCTTTTCATCTCACGCCGGGCCTTTACTCAGACATGGCATTCTACCACGCACCTGAAGAAAGTATTCTGCTGTCAGGGGACTCTTTCAGCAGGATTTCTGGCCAGCTATCTGCACCTGATCTGACCAGCAGTGTAAGATCCTCATCACCTTTGAAGCATTAGAGGGTAGGACCCAGAATTCCACACACTTCAATGTGTCTCTTAGATCCATCAGGTTTGGCTGTATTGACAGTCCCTTGGATTAGGCTGTCATCTATGAGCTGTAAGTCCCCAGCTCTGCAGGTCCCTCACCAGGTGCCTCTGACTTCTTTTTAAAATCCACACTTCTCTCCGTGCTTCTTCGTCTTGTGCAAATCTTTGCATAAAATGTATGTCATTGTTATACATGTTGATGTATTAGTTATAATGACGTTTTGGTATATTTAGAATTGTAATTAATTAATAAAAAATTTAAAGAATGTGTGCATTTTGATAGTTTATTCTGGTTGCCCCTGACTTGCACTGTTCAGCTTCATCTTTATGTATGGATTGTCTTTGTAATGTCTATGTTAATTCTCCAATGCATGTCGTAGGATGGAGCCCGCACACAGATAATAAACAAAACTCAGCTGCGCTAATTGCAATAACGATTAACACTTTGACAGACCCGATTTGAATATATCAGTATAATGTGTGTCATGGTGATTATTATTTTAATCATTATGAGAACACTCCACAGGGTTTATCTCATTGGTTCCACTCCTGGGAGGTATGTTGGCCCTGATATGGAGAAATGGGGTCATCTCAGACTAAGAAAGGTAAGGTGTGCAAAACTCATGACCAAAAAAATGGAAATCATGTTATTTGCTTCCATGTTTTTCTTTGGAAACCAGATTAATTTCAGCCCTCCAGCTCTTACTGTGTGTGTGTTTGTGTGCATATGTGTGTGTGTAGCTGTTAATGGACCACACAACCCCAGTTCAAAATGAGGAGAAATGGCCTGTGGTCTGCCAGTTCTCAAGCATCGGATCCATGGGCCTCGACAAAACCAAGTGGTTAGCAGGAGAGTTCCAGCGCACCTTGACCACCCTGGGCAAAGGGAGAGCAGCCCTTAGTCCTGAGACCCAAGTCATGCTGGTCAGTTCTCTCTCTCTCTCTCTCTCTCTCTCTCTCTCTCATATATCCTCGATGCAATGCTGTGCATCCTAACCTATCATGCCTGTTTTGTATGGTTTAGTTGGTTTGGTGTTTTTTGGGGGGGGGGGGTTTACATTCGACATACATGTATATTTCATTAATTTGCATTTACATTGGTAGACTCTCACTGAGGGAATCAAAACTATGAATGAACACATGTGGAGTTATGTACTTAACGGGGAAAAAAAACAAAATCTGATTACTGCTTTGCACACTCTTGGCATTCTCTCTATGAACTTTAAGAGGTCGCCACCTGAGATGGTTTTCCAACAGTCTTGAAGGAGTTCCCAGAGGTGTTTAGCACTTATTGACCCCTTTGCCTTCACTCTGTGGTCCAGCTCACCCCAAATCATCTCGATTGGGTTCAGGTCCAGTGACTGTGGAGGCCAGGTCTCCACTTTTTGTTAAACTATGTTCCTTCATAGTTTTGATGCCTTCAGTGAGAATCTATCAGTGTGTGTGTGTGTGTGTGTGTGTGTGTGTGTGTGTGTGTGTGTGTGTGTATATATTTCTTTATGTATGTATGTATGTATGTATGTATGTCAAATGTAAAAATCCCCCAAAAAACACCAAACCAACACTAAACCATACAAAACAGGCATGATGGGTTAGGATGCACAGCATTGTATCGAGGATTAATGCCGCATGCTGACGCATACACTGACAAATTTCCCAGCAATCCCTGCATGCCACTCAAGACTAATTTGCGTTTAATGGTCTCGCTCCTGATTTAATAAGAGCTCGGGATATATGCATGTGTGTTTTTCATTCCTTCATTTCCTGGTGTTAATCTTTTTTTTCTCCCTTTTTTTGTTTATTTGGAGAACAACTAATTGAAATTCCACAACACAAATAAACAGCAATATTAATATTCAGCTGCAATATTCTGTGAATTTAATTCCACCCAGTGTTGGTCCTTTTCACATCACAAAACCAGAACGTCTTTTGAGAAGAGAAACTATTTCCCACCCCTGAGGGGATCATTGTTAAATATCACACGTCGGGAGCCTGAGGGCTGTTTTTCAGGACTGAGCTTTTTGTCTTGTGTGCGAAGATGATACTTTAACATCATCAAGATAATACCACCCCTCCAGGAGAGAAAAAAAAAACAACAACTTAATATTATGATAATGCATGCAGTCGTGATAACAGTGGTTTTATTATCGCTTGCAGCGCGGTGGTGGACACGCTTTCTTTCTGCTCTATTTGTAATCAAGCAGAGGAAAATGATTAATATGTTTTGCACCTCAAGAGCAAAAGAGAAAAAAAAAAATGAAGTGATTGAAAAGTGTTATCATCCCCATGTTCTTAGGTTTATCCATCTGTGGACAACGTGAGAACAAGTCTGGAAGGCTATCCAGGTAGCGGCTCTGCCCTCTCGTTTCTTGTGAATGACCCTTGGTGGCCGTGCAGTCTGTCCCTCATCAGTGTCGCCTGCTGTTGTCATTACAGCCGGCGGCTCTCTGCCCTACAGCATCCAGACCGCTCAGAAGCAGCTGTGGCTCCACGCTTATTTCCAGTGAGTCTCTCGCCTCCGACTACACCCATCAAAGCACCATCCCCCAGAAGGCCTTTTATTCCCACCCCATCTACAATTTCACATTTTCACCGTAGGTGTCAGCCATCTCCAAAATTCAGGAAATATTTTCCATGACTGAAAATGCCAGTATCTCAGACTTCTTTTGCTCACTGACTGTACATTTGCCGTTAAATGTAGCATTATATGCAACCCTTTAGCATATAAATTTGTTGCTTATAAAGTAAGTATTTTCTTTTTAATGTATCATTATTTTTTTAAAAGCCTGTTTATTTCATTCTTGTGCACAGTAACGTTGCTTGGCATTGAGAAGATGCTGAAAGTAAATAGATGAAAATGGCCTTTTGGCATTGGTTTTATTTAATTTTTTTTTTTTATCTTCTCAGCCAGTGGCGTGCTGAAACAACTGGACGGAGCCGGGCCATGCCCCACATCAAAACGTTCATGAGGGCATCACCGGACTTCTCTCAACTGGCCTGGTTCCTCATCACAAGGTGAGAACATTCTGCAGGATTCCTGTGCATGCGTTCCCCTCAATGGGATGAGGACCATGCTTATCTGGTGGGAATGTGGGACTTGGACAGGGCATAGGTGCTCATTATCTCACTATTTCCTACAGTTGTATACTTACGTGGGTGTTGACTGGAGTTTCCCAGCAATATCAAGAGTTTTTGCACAAAAGGCATTTGTTCTTCAGGTCAGGTCATTCTGGGTGGGCAGATGCTTATGCGATGCAAACTGTCACACCTTAGTATGTTTTCTTTGGTTCGAATCAGTTGGTGAGTTGGGAACGTTTTATCATTTTTTTTCTCTGTTCGGTTTTCTTTCACACAGAAAAATCCAGCCACCGCGGGAACAACATTGAAACTTACCCAGAATTCACTGTTCTGATATCATGTGATAGCGTTTGGTCCTGTACGTGTTCTCACCTGGTGGACCGCACCAGAGTTTGCCATTTGATTCTGATTGAGACCACCTCTTTTTGTGGGTCCTTGTGCCGTTGTCTTGATGCGCACCAAGTGCGATTACTGTGATCACATGTAACTAAGCCACGTACACTCAACATCCTGCAAGATGAATCACGGACTTACTTGGAGTCGTGAGGAGGTGCAGTGCCTCACAGACAAATAGTATGTAGTCTGATGACTACATACGCATGATTTCATACAAGCATGTAGTTGTCCCGTATTTGCACATCTGAGCAATAAACAGAAGGAAGGTTCTCGCGTGATTTGAAACGGGTAGGACCGATAGGAACATGAAACAATGTTCAAAACTCACCAGACCAAAGCAAACGTTCTAAACAATCACAGATTGCTGGTTACAGCGGCCATCAACACAGAAGCCAGTTATTTACAGTAAGCAGTGGTCGAACCCATGGAGTTTAGATTCATTGAGTGCAGCATATAGTTAAATATTATTAACATTATTCCCTGATGCCCGATAATTACTGTGCATCAGCATGGAGTCGCCACTTTAATCTAATGGTCTGCACTTGGTCAAGATGTTATTTTTTTTGTACTGGGAACTTAATGACAATGACTAGTTTTTCCTGGAAATGCCACCACCGCTTATAAATACCTTTTATTTCTTCACAGTAAGCTTACCACTTTACACTGTAGGGTGCAGCATATCTGAACATACAGTACAGACCAAAAGTCTGGACACACCTTCTCATTCATGACCATTTACATTGGAAGATTCTCACTGAAGCCATCAAAACTATGAATGAACACATGTGGAGTTATGTTCTTACCAAAAAGTGGAGAACTGACCTCCACAGTCACCTGACCTGAACCCAATCGAGATGGTTTGGGGTGAGCTGGACCGCAGAGTGAAGGCAAAGGGGCCAACAAGTAAACACCTCTGGGAACTCCTTCAAGACTGTTGGAAAAGCATTTCAGGTGACGACCTCTTGAAGCTCATCGAGAGAATGCCAAGAGTGTGCAAAGCAGTAATCAGAGTAAAGGGCGGCTATTTTGAAGAAACTAGAATATAAAACATGTTTTCAGTTATTTCACCTCTTTTTGGTAAGTACATAACTTTTTGAAAATCTATCTACA
The DNA here is from genome assembly GCF_900700375.1 of Denticeps clupeoides. Taxonomy (NCBI): domain Eukaryota; kingdom Metazoa; phylum Chordata; class Actinopteri; order Clupeiformes; family Denticipitidae; genus Denticeps; species Denticeps clupeoides. The sequence goes on from NC_041707.1 coordinate 5,909,414, forward strand.
TTTAAATGGTCATGAATATAAAGAAAACGCAGTGAATGAGAAGGTGTGTCCAAACTTTTGGCCTGTACTGTACGTTCTTAGATATTAAGTATGCTGAAACCTTGCACACAATCAAAAAAAATGTTTATTGCTATGTTTATTTACAATTTAGCGATCCCTGTTTTTAAGGCTCCAGCTCTGAAAAGTGATTAATCTCGTTTTACTCTACGCTACTGTACTCGCAGGCAGGCTGCAGGTGACTCATGCGTACATATTTACCCGCTTTATATCGCGCCTGTTTGTGTTTAGTTAGGCTTATGGCACCTCATACGATTGGCTGTTGCCAAGAGGTGCAATCATAACATTTTCCATTTTAGCGCTGTGTTGTGAGTGTGTGTTTGTTCATGTCTTCTGAGCATTATATGAACGGGCCGATGGCACGGTAGGTGGAAAACCAGACTCTGGCCTGATTTATACTATAACTATATAACAAGACTAAAACTAAGAATGATCTTCATCCTTTAACTCATCTTGGCTGTAATTAATGTGTTTCTTATTAATTGACAAGATTCTGTGGGATTGGTGGATATGTAAAATGCGTGAGAGTAAAAGCTTGTTTTCCAGAACAGGTCAAGCCCCTAATGACCCAATAAAAAAAATAGTTTTCTTTGAATGTTTCTAATTAGCATTTTTATCTTCTAAGAGTGCTTTTAAAAAGTCATTTTTTTAGTAGTATCTAATGCATTTTGACTTGTCATTTGTGGAGTAAAGAGAAGCCTCTACTACTACTATCTACTATGCCACCCTGGGCAATGGCCCATGTTGCCCATATCAAAAACCGCTGCTGGAAATGACTCACAAGTAACAAACAGAAAATATTATAGTTTGACCCCTAGTGGTGTTTCAGGAGTACAGGTAATATGAGTGTTAAAAATAAATAAATTTGGCAGGAAAATGTATTTAATTTTAGAAGGCATCTGGCCCTTGGACAAATGTAGTTGACGACCCTGATGTAGGGTCTTAAATTTGATGAAAGCAGCCTTTAAAAAAGTACTTTGGCTTCCTTAAACTTGCAGAAACCCTGGGATTGGAGAGGGTGACACGTGGTCTGACCAGTCATTCTCTTTCAGGCCTTCCTCTCCCAGCCCCACGAGTCCAATTTCACGGTCACACATCTTATTTACAGGGGGTGTTCCTGAAGTGTGTGTGTGCAAACCAGGAAGAATCTCAAATATATCCTGTCTGTGTTACCAGTAAGCCTAGTGCCATTTTTTTAAATGTCTTCCTCAGTGCCAATTTGTCCAAAGCTGCTTGGGGTGCCTTGGAGAAGAACAACACCCAGATGATGGTCCGCTCCTACGAGCTAGGTGTCCTCTACCTGCCCTCGGCCTTCGTAAGTCCCCGCCCGGCGCCAGCAGCCCTAGAGACAGGACTCTGAAATGCATTCTGGAAATGCGTCCTCGTCTTTTTAAAGTGATGCGAGGAGAGCCCCGCCACTCACGCCGCCATTGTCTGTAAGGAGCACTCGAGTGCTGCCCTGGCTTTTGAAGCGCGAGCTGTCCGGCGCTGAAGTCGTGTGCGCCGTCCTCACGTACTCACAGGGTAATTTGTCCTTGTTGTCGGAGTAGGTCTTAGAATTACTTCAAAAGTTGCTAAGCAACAGTCTGCTTCTGTTCTCAGTCGTGGGGTTAAAAAAAATAAAAAATAAAAAAACCAGTGAAATGTGATGCGCTGTTGAGAAGCGATGCTCTAGATGTGGACTTTCCATCGTTATTCAACTGACAGCAACTCTTCACTTATCATTTTGTCATTTATCACATTATTTAGCATATTAGTCACGTTGGCAGATATATGATGAAGATTAATGCAGCTCCTTATAAGCTTAGTGATGATTTTGATTAATGAATCTCTTAAATTGGTTTAAATGGGAAGGATGAGGTTCAGGATCAGACGGGTGGACGTATCAGCTGGGACGTTGTTTTTATTCACGCATGGCACCAAGTTCATTAGCAAAAAAGCGATTTAAGAGATGAATAATGAAATAACCGGAATTGGCCAAAGCAGGAACAGAATAGTTGACACACTGGGAATCGAGTATCAGATAGTGCAAAAAAAGTGACCTTGGTGCAGATCCCCCCCCCCCCCCCCACAGCAACAGGACTGCGTATATTTGACCCTTGCAGAGATCCACCGTGCTTTTGAAGTTCGTAAAGCCAGAGAAGAGCCTCGTGGATGTTGAGTTGAGCCCACACATGCAATTTTTGACATTTACCGCAGACCGGTTCTCCTGGAGCCGCCTCAGTAACGGCCATTGGCCCGCAGTCGTGGGGAGAGCATGTTGCGCTGGAGAGAAGATGGTTAGGTCATCCAGGGCGTGGGATAAATTCCATCTAAATCTGGCTGTGGACGCGTAGTCCTGTAGTCAGATTACGAGATTAATTTGGAAAAGATGAAGGTCCATTTTATCACCTTATTTACCTGCATTTTATCAAATCTTTTGCTTAATTTATTTGTGCAAACATTTTAATACATTTTACCCTGGATCTCTCGCACATTTGTCTCGTTTGATTAGTATTGTCACATCACAAGTCCAGTGCAAATCATTTTTGGTTGTTTCCATTCCCAACAGAAAATGAGCACCTTTACAGTTCAGAAGAAGGTGTTTCCTGCTGACTCCTCCTCTTCGGGGTTTCCAGTGCCCTTTGACCTTCCACCTGAACGCTACTCAAGTAAAGGTAGGCAAGAATCTCAGCAGAACCTGATGAATAAAGACGTTTTTTTACGGTGAAAATACAGCGGGGGCTCGGCCACGTTAAGTCACGACACAACAGGATTTTCGGAGGGAATGCAGTTAGGGTGCCGTGGGAGAAAAATATATCTTTACTAATCCGCTGACGTTTTCAACCTCGGCACAGCAGGCGCTAATTGCACGGTGGAAAATGTTAAAAGTGACCAACTGGCAACTCTCGCCTGGCGAGAAACGGGGGACTGACTCACGCGCCCGATGCCTTCACCTTTCCACCTCCAAGCCACCGCTGCCGTGTTAGAACATTGTGTGCATCCTCTCATTTACATTTACAGCATTTACCAGACACCCTTATCCAGAGCGACTTACAATCAGTAGTTACAGGGACAGTCCCCCCCCCCCGGTTGTGTCCCCCAATCAGGGACACAATGGAAGTAAGTGGGGTTTGAACCTGTGTCTGCTGGTGGCTACTGCCACCCCCTCGGGCAAATTAACAATACTAAATAACAGTGAGGCTCAAGGCTTTAATAATAACGAGTCTCGGGGTATTTAATGTTCAGGATAATTGGCTGCAGATTAAAATGATCAATTAATTGGCTTTCAGCACCGTGTACCTGTCCTACTATTTAACATCATTAGAAGTTATCAGGGAAGCACAATGCCGTTCCGTAATTTAAAAAAAATTAGCTGAATGCTAATGACTCACAGTCACCTCTGCTTTAGAAGTAATGAGGCCTCCGAATGAATGGATTTAGTAAATGTCATTAATCCAGTGAGATAGAAATCGGTTTCGCTGCGCAAAGCGCAAAAGAACGCAGGGCCGGGCCTCCGGGATTGAGACCGAAAAGAAATGCCGCGGATCACATTTTGTTTCTTTTATTTAACTCTGAGGGGCTGAACTTGCACGTTTCACGGCATGGAACCTTCAGATGAAAAGCGGAGTGGGCTGCGCTGTCATGGCGACCGGCCGTATGGGTGTTGAAGGCATCACTTCAGTCTCCTTTTGTGCCGCCGCCCTCACGTGCTCTTCATTTCTCTGGTGGGGGTTGCGCTGATGCGACAGATGGACCAGCAGCATCGTGTAAATGACACTGTAAATGACAGTCCCCGTCCCCCGGCGAATTGACTTTCTGACCCCCAATCACAAGCGAATGAGGCGCTAATTGACGGCGGCACCAGTGCAGGGAGCGTTGAGGCTTCATGAAGCCTTTGTCTGGGGGGGGTTTACACTAATTACACACGAGGACGTGAGTGAGTGTTCAGAAAAGAGGAACAGCATTTGTTTATGTGTGTGTGTCTGTGTGCATTTTTTTATCTAACTTTATTACAAAATTTTGAATACTCTGATTGTCCTTAACATTAAAATTGTGAATTGGAACCAGGGGAGTAAGGGTCTGAGTGATAAATCTTATTAATTAACGTGGGGAGCATAGTTAGGCTGTAAAAATAAATAAATAAATAATGTAGATTACACGGAACCAAAAGCCAAACTTTTCATAGAAAATATGTTTAAAAACAAAAATCATGATAATTGTTACTCCTCGCACTGCACCTCGTATACTCCGAGCCTCCAGTACTGCTCGCCTGGTCCCTCCATCTCTGAAGGTAAAAGGAAGACGCTCATCTAGACTCTTCTCCATCTTGGCCCCTCGGTGGTGGAATGAACTTCCCCTCGAGGTCAGAACAGCTCAGTCACTGAGTATTTTCAAGACCTTCCTCTTTAAAGAATATTTAGATGAACTTGTAACCTTCTTATTGTCTGACTTCTGTATAGAAACTACAACAAGAGTGAATAAAAAGATTGTATTCATAGTTGAGGGTCCTAATGAACCACAATTGATCACTTCATCGATGGTAACATGGAAGCACGTTGTAAGTCGCTCTGGATAAGGGCGTCTGCCAAATGCCTTAAATGTAAATGATAAGAGTATTTTCTACTTCTTTATCATTAGAACAAACTGTTAGATTTGGAAAGGGTATTTTCTGGTCCAGTTTAGAAGTTAATTAAGCGGACCAGTTCTCGTTTCGTGTATGTGTAAGTTCTTAAGGAAATACATTTTGGGTAAAGAAGTCTTTTTGCGTTTTGTTCCAATTCTCAAGAATAGGTTATACATGACATAAGAGCACAAAAGACTACAATAATTTTAGAATGTTTGTTTTAAATTTAGAGAGATTTGGGGGGAAATAATAAATACATACCAATGACAGAAATGTGGTTTGATGTGGAAAACAGCTGAATAATTGTGTAATCCTGTTCAATTAACAGTCTAATGAATTATAAGGAAATGAAACGTTCCTGTGAAATGCAAAAATTGCAAAATGGGTCAAGCCGTTGAGACAGTGCAGCGCTAAATGACAAAGTAGCTGCTGGCAGTGTTTGCAATCCTCACTACAACACGAAGCTTTTAGTGCGATAGATGGGATTTCAGCTTGGGACGAGTCAAGGACGAGGCAGGAGGCACTTAAGAGAAGCTGCGTGGAAAATGATTGCTCCGGCGGTCTGTATCCTCGTGTCACGTGATCAGTTTTGTTTTGTTTTTTTTAATTATTAAATACACGATGTTCTCCTCCACATGGCCGCGCGAGGGACGCTGCTCTTTGTTCGTGCGTCACCTTCGTCAGGAAAGTCATTGTGCGATTCTGCTTTTTCTTTTGGCCTTGGCTCCTCATACTGTGGGTGATTGTTGAGTTTGTACAAACCTTTTCTCATTTTGGTTTGGAGTGCCTAAGATGGGCGTTTCGGATTCCAATATTGTAAATGGCATTTTTTTTTTATTAGCATGTGAAAATTAAAATATACTTGAGTCTAATGCATCAAGATAGAAACATATAAGGACTGTTTTGTCACCCTTTTTTTACTTCTAATTGTACCTGATATCAAGAACAAAGTTGGAGTCTGCAGCCATGATTGGATTGGATCTTTCTGGATGATTTAAAGCCTCTCCTGTCAATACATCACACAGATGTAGTGCTACATTCATCTCATCCTTTTCTCTTCCATTTCCCTACCTCCTCCTGATGCTGTTGTGGACGTTTCTGGACCACAGTGGCCACTGCTTCCAAATTCGCAGGCCGCCATTGCTCTTTTTCAGTTGTTCTGATTGGCAAACTGGTGGATACGACGGAAATGCTCCCTGTGTGTGCAGATCTTTTCTGAACCCCTCTGAAGACCCCTTGATCGCGTCGGTAGCCCGGTGAGGGTGCTAGACGGAGACAGTCTGCGGGGGCTGTCCGGGGGGGTTTAAACTCATCGTCAGGGTCGCAGAGGTGAGCCCGAGTCTGACGGCTTAATGGCAGATCACAGCCGCCCACCTTCCGCCTCTACCAGGAAGCGCTTCAGGGGAGGGAAGGGTCTGTAACGGGCAGCCTGACCGCATGTGAAAGGCCCCTGAACGTGTGATCTGTTACGTAATCTGCGCTCGAGTCCGTTCAGTTGCCAGTTAGAAATAATAAAGAGTGTGTACACTGAGTGTATAAATTGATATGGTGGCCATGTTTAAGTCATATGGGGCGGTAGTAGCCCAGTGGGTAACACACTCGCCTATGAACCAGAAGACCGAGGTTCAAATCCCACTTACTGAGCAAGACATTTAACCCTGAGTGTCTCCAGGGGGGGACTGTCCCTGTAACTACTGATTGTAAGTCGCTCTGGATAAGGGCGTCTGGTAAATGCTGTAAATGTAAATATGGGTGGAACTCTCAGGATCCCACAATGCCAGCGTGACTCGACACTGTGGTTCGGGTGCTTTGCCTCATCCTTGTCCACAAAAAACGCTGCGTTTGTGCTTATGTTTTAACCCAATTTTTCCCTCTCCCCGTTTCCATGGACACCGGCCTCCAGACCACGCTGACTCTGCCAGCGTTCCGCACGACCCTGTAATGCAGCTCGGCCGTGTCTGCAGCGCCCACCGGCTCCGTCCGACCCAGCCTGGACCCGTTGGCCTTGCTTTCCGCTGCACCACTCTCCACCACCACAGCACGCCTCTAACGTCTGCTCTCTGCTTCCAGATCAGCCCTGGATCTGGAATATTCCCTACACCCAGGCTCCGGACACCCACGGCAACGTATGGGTCCCTTCCTGAGACGCTCCGGCCGGGCAGCCTGTTAAAGTCGTGAATAAGCTGGAATCGTGTTATTGTTTCTGGAGTGGAAACGTTACTTCTCCAGGACATTTTTCTTTTTTTTATATGAAATTACATGAAATTAGAAAATTGCCCTTTCAAAAAAAAGCCTCCTTCTGTTGCTATTTGTGTCGTTCCTTTATTTGTTGTAATTGTAGTGCAGCGATGAAAGTTTTGAATCATCCTTTTATATGTCTGTGTTTTTCTACGTTCGCTGGGAACATTTGTATGTCAAAAATAATAAAGGGAGGATGTGACTGTGGTGGGTTTTTGTGCATCTTAGGCCAGAATATGCGGTCATGGTCGAGTTTATTTATTAAGCACATTTATATAAAGCGTACACATAATACAATGCAATTCAGTAAATGGACACTATACAAGACTGAAAACAGGAATAAAAATGTAGGACTAAAATTGACTGCATATGAATATCTAAAACAAGTCCAAAATAAATGTCAGGCCCAGCTGGGATTAAAAACAACAGGGAGGAGTTTCCAGCCGTTTTTGGGGCAGCAGGCTTGCTCTTTAAAGTACTTTTAAAGGAAAGTATGTTTTTTTTTTTTTTTTTTTTAAGAGTTTTTATGTAATGACATTACAACACAGACTTGCATTTACCAGTGCTGTGGACTATAAAGATAAGGCGTCTGATGAAGGAAGCCGCAAGTGGAAACGTTACCGGCCTTTTCGTTGCCATATTAATAAAAATTTGTGATATTTTCAATCACGCACTCACTGTGAGGTTTTTGTAAATCGGTATAACTTATATTTATTTATACGTTATACTCCTGAACCCTGTACTGTGCAATAGGAAGAATAAAGGTGGATGTAAGGGGAATTCTGGTCTGCTGCTGACAGTATCAGTTCTCTTCATCCCCTGAGCAACCTCCTGGCATTTTTTGAAGCATAAAATAATTGCCGCTCACAAAGCGGAAGGTTACAAGTCAACGGGACCAAAACGACTGTAGGAAGTGCTCACCGGATTGTGTCTTCAGGGAGATTTAACAGACTGGTGAATTGGTGCTGAACTTTTCTAGCATCTGAGGTTTGCACCTGACCATCTGCACAAGAGGGAAGATTTCAGGAAGTAAACATGACTATCTGTGAAAAACATTGGAAGTTAAAAAGAGGAAAAGATCATTTGCATGTTGTGCATGCAAATCAGCGCATGTATCTTGCAGAATTACAGGTCCTTTGATGAGATGAATGGTGAAAAATCATGAAAAATCTCCTGTTTTGTATGCCTAAATGGAAATAATGGAAATTGAATCCTGCTCAAAATATGAAATGTGTCATATTTTACTTTATGCCTTTTAGCTTTCAGTTCACCTGTTCACAGCGAGACATTTTAAGTAAGGGTGCCCAAACTTTTGCATGCCGCTGTGCTCTGAGAAAGAAGAAAGGAACCGGAGGAGGTCTTTGGGAAACACCTTCAGATGCAAATTATGACCTGCTCACACGTCTCACAGCGGTTCAAACCCGAAGAAACACATCTGTGGGGGGGGAAGTAATTTTCTGCAGGGCTGCTCAGAAATACACACGCACACACACGCACATTTAAATATCACCGGAATATCATATCATCGCGTTGCAAGGAGCCTGTAGAGCTGAAGAGCTTTTTCTCTTTTCTGAGGTTGCTCGAGATGCTACGCAGCCCCAGAGGCCAATCTAGACGAAATGAAAAGGGAAAGTAAATGGAGTGTGCTGTGAGCAAATTGCCTTTCTGTCGATACACCGTGCCCAGATAAGACGAGTGTGAGACGCACACAGCTTGATTATAGATTTCTCCTAATGGCACGTGAGATGTGATAAGATTTTTTTTTGTTAGGCCTGGAAAACACTCCGTCTTGTGTTTTGATTTGTTTCGTTTTTTTTTCCCGAGTGGGGAATGAGACATAAGGCTGAAACGCTGATTTGAGGACACCCCAAATTACGTCTAGCCAAACAAATAGTACAGTCGACACGGGTGGGGTCCTCCCTGACACTCTGACCGTGGCTCCAATACGGATTCACAGAGATCAGAATTAACACAAGTGGTTCGGAATTTCAATTATTTGTGGCAGTTACTGGATAAACACTGAAGTTCTGCTATTTCGGGCTGACCTGTACGATGCTGAGGATGGGCGGGGCAAGGCTGGCCTTTTGCAGACTCCACTTTCTTGTTTGTTTTTTTTTTTTTGGGGGGGGGGGTGTTGCGTAACCAGCTGTGGTTTCATATGTAGTGTCATTTTTGGTAAAGTGCAGCGTACTGGGCGGGGCTTCAGCACATGCCACACAGACCAAAACTACACGCCTGTGAACAGAATCTGTATTGTATGGAAGACAGATATTCATATCATCTATATAATGTCATCCTTCTAAAAGTCATTTAGTTTACAAAATAATATTAGTCCACAAAATGCATGATGACAAAAAAGTGTGAATTTACAGCACCAGTCCAAAGTTTGGATGCACCTGCCCTGTGGCTGCTTTGTTCCTAATCAAAAGCCACTTCATGAGATGCTCTTTAACATGGGTTAAGAAAATGAAAGTGATTGTGAAACACTGCAGCACAGCACACGGAGCCACAATGAAATGTGTCCTCTGCATTTAACCATCACCTTGGTGAGCAGTGGGCGGCCATGACAGACGCCCGGGGAGCAGCGTGCGGGGGCGGTGCTTTGCTCGGTGGCACCTTGGCGGATCGGGATCTGAACCGGCAACGTTACGATTAGTAAAGTAAAGTGAAGTGATTGTCACATGAGATACACGGCAGCACAGCACACGGTGCACATAGTGAAATTTGTCCTCTGCATTTAACCCATCACCCTGAGCAGCCATGACAGGCGCCCAGGGAGCAGAGAGTGGGGACGGTGGTTTGCTCAGTGGCGGATCGGGATTCGAACCGGCAACCTTCTGATTACGGGGCCGCTTCCTTAACCGCTAGGCCCCCTCTTTGACTGACAGTGTAGTACGGCTGGTCTGTAGGGGTATTTGACGTGTTTGGCACAGCGATTAAGTTCTAATTTCCAGGTTAGCACTTTGTCTCCAGGGCTGTGATACCTCATGTGGTCATGATGGGCTGTATGATCAGACGTGGCGGGCGGAGACGAAGTTTCATTTCCTGCCTGGACCTTTTGAAGGACGAGCCGCATTCTATCTCCAATCTCAAAATGACGTGCAAGGCGAGCATTTTCAGGGGTCTCAGATTTTTAAACCCAGCACATCCGTAACCTAAACTGGATGTGTGGGGTAATAACTGTGTGTCCGCTATAACTCACGCTTGAAATACAATATAGAGTAAGACGGTCAGTCTTGACGGCATCTTCGCCATCATCGTCACCACGGTGAGAGAGAATTCGGGCCCAGCCATGTTAAATCACGCGGCACTGCGGAAGTGTAGTATCCTGGTCATAAATCTCATGTCCGGCAAAACGTCACAAATGATTTCACCTCATTATTTTGCATAGATGACCTACGAGAAGCTCGGCAGAGGTGGCCTAGCGGTTAAGGAAGAGGCCCCGTAATCAGAAGGTTGCCGGTTCGAATCCCCATCCGCCAAGGTGCCACTGAGGTGCCACTGAGCAAAGCACCGTCCCCACACACTGCTCCTGTCATGGCTGGCCACTGCTCACTAAGGGTGATGGTTAAAATCAGGACAAATTTCACTGTGTGTGCTGTGTATCACAATGACAATCACTTCACTTATGAGAAGCTGTGCCTTGGCTGTTCTAGATGGTTCTAACTAGTGGAACATTCTGGTTCTTTTTCCTCCGAATGACTATTAATATAATTTAATCGTTGAACGTGACTGCAGGAGTGTGGTTAAAGGAAACCAGTGTAGTGTAGACGGGTTGGTGTGCAAATATCGATCCCACGTATTATAAAAAAGGGGGGTGCTCGTCCATGCGCCCTCGGGTGCTGAGATAGCGCGCGTCCTGCGCGGAGAGGAGAGAAGTTTTTTTTTTTTTTTTAAATCGCATCAACTCCGTAACGTCGGAAGCGGAAGGTGGAGCCGCGGTCTGGACGTCGCGGTGCTCGGTTCGAGTCGCACCTGTGCGCGCGACGCGCGACGCGCGCCTCCCCAACGTCCCCGACGTCCCCGGAGTGTCCCGCCGCCGCCCGGCGCGGGCGCGATGCGGACGCCGGCTCGCACATGATGGCCTGCCGGGGCGCGGGCTGCTGCGGGTTCGGCCCGGTGAACGAGGACAACGCGCGGTTCGCCATGCTGGCCGTCCTGATCGTCCTGTACCTCCTGTGCGGCGCCGCGGTCTTCTCGGCGCTGGAGCAGCCCCGGGAGAAGCTGGCCAAGGAGCGGTGGGCGCAGCGCTTCGAGCGCTTCAGCCTGCGCCACAACCTGAGCCGCGGCGCGCTGGAGACCTTCCTGCGCCACTACGAGGAGGCGAGCGCCGCGGGCGTCCGGGTGGACGCGCTGAGACCGCGCTGGGACTTCACCGGAGCCTTCTACTTCGTGGGGACGGTGGTGTCCACGATCGGTAACGCGCGATAACGTGTTGTTCCGTGGCCGTCGGTATACTGGATTAATACAGTATCATTTGGTAAAAAGAAAGTATACTTATTAGTGAGTATTCCCAACAGTAACTTTTGGGGAAAAAAAAACAAAAAAAAAAAAACACTGTTAACAAGGGGACCATCTAAAAGTCTAAAAAGCACAAATATGAATTATTAAGAAGTGAAAGTGGACGTGTGGAGATAGTGCTGGAAGGTCTGGGGGTCTCTGCAGCTCAGCATAGGAGCTTCGTACGTGACGTCATTGTTTCGCGAAAACAAGGAAATTCCGCAAATAGCGGTTAAAGTTAATCAATATTTTTGGTCAAGGTAGTTTTTTTTTTTTTTTGCTACGTTTCTCGCAGCTTAAATAAAGTGCTCTTGTTTTTTGACCGGTTCGTGTCGGACTTTTGCACTTTATTTTACAGAACTTCATTCGGGGTGTCCAAATGAACCGGATTTTATCCATATTTTAGGGTTTCTGGGTTTTCGTCAAATTATTAACGCTTCACAGTCGTTACGGGCCAAGATTGTTGCATGAGATTCTGTGTGATTTTAATCACAGGAGCAAGTATGAGGTCAGAAGGAAAACAGAATAAATACGACCATTGTCATAAAATGTGGTTTTCGCTTGATTGCAGAAACATTATCTTTAATGTTCTTTTTGAGGCTTGAAACCTCTGGTGCAGTGTCTGTGAAACACTTGTGCTCTTTAAAAGATCACTTGTGGGCCTTTTTCATCTGATCGGTGCGGATAATAGGGAGGATATTTGCATTTTACTCAATGAACCAGAAGAGGTGGGAGACGGTTCAGGAAGAGGGGGGGTTTCTTTTTTTTTTTCTAGCTGCCGTCACCTATGGCAACATGGCTTCTGCTGCGGTGAGGAGCGTGCAGGGGTGGCTGGGTTGAAAGGTTAACCGCGCTCCTCTTCATTCTCAGGCTTCGGGATGACCACGCCGGCCACCGTCGGGGGCAAGATCTTCTTGATCTTCTACGGCCTGATCGGATGCGCAGCCACCATTTTGTTCTTCAACCTGTTCCTGGAACGGATCATAACGGTGTTGGCCTTCGTGCTGAAGTCCTGCCACGAGCTTCAGCGGCGGCGGAGTGGCGTGGCGCCCCAGGGCGGGCGGGGCGCCAGCGCCGCGCGAGGGAGTGGCGGGGACAGTCTGGCTGGATGGAAGCCGTCGGTCTACTGCGTGATGCTGATCCTGTGCGTGGCGGCCGTCATCATCTCGTGCTGCGCCTCGGCCATGTACTCGGCCGTGGAGGGGTGGGGCTACTTTGACTCGCTCTACTTCTGCTTTGTGGCCTTCAGCACCATTGGCTTCGGGGACATGGTGAGCAGCCAGAAGGCCTCGTACAGCCACCAGACCGCCTACCGGCTGGGCAACTTCTTGTTCATCCTGATGGGCGCCTGCTGCATCTACTCGCTCTTCAACGTCATCTCCATCGTCATCAAGCAGGTGCTCAACTGGCTGCTCAAGAAGATGGAGGTTCCCTGCCGCCGCTGCCCTCGGAAGGCCTTCCACCCGAGGAGGAACGTGGTGGTGCCAGGGAACCCCCACGTGCGCCGCAACATCTCCATCGACACGGACGCCATCAACGAGAGCGAGACGGACGGACGCAGGATGTCGGGGGAGATGATTTCCATGAGGGACTTCCTGGCAGCTAATAAAGTCAACCTGGCCATCATGCAGAAGCAGCTGTCCGAAACTGCCAACGGCCACCTCGGCCCCTCCGGGTCCTGCAACAGGGACAATGGCTTCTCCGGCGGGGTCGGGGCCCTGGGCATCATGAACAACCGCCTGGCAGAGACCAGCATTGACAGATGAGCGGCCTTCTGCGGCCAACTTCGGCGCGAGCCGCACGCTCGTCCACGGTAAAAGGCTTTCGAATGCGCTGATGCGCGGCCAGATTAAAAGCGGCCTTCTGGCACACGGAGCACTTTACATCCCCAACAGAAAGGGGAAATACTGTCCAGGTCCTCGTTCAGTACGTGATTATCAGAGTGTCTCTTCCTCTCCCGCTGTGCTTCTGGATAAAAGCTTCCCGCTTGTCGGCTAGCTTTGGTATTTAAAAAAAAAAAAAAAAAAAGAAAATTAAAACGTCACCTAAAAATATTAACGATGAGGAACTGGGGAATTTAGGTAAGAAATTAGACGGGAGATGGAAAGGTCGGCCTGTCTCTGTCGTGGGAACGTCCTGTCCGCTCTGTAACGGGAGCACGAATAACGGAGAATTCTTTTTTTTATACACGGGCCTCGTCACATTTAGAGACCTCAGAGAGAATCTGTGCCGTTCGGATGTCGTATGAATGAACGAAGAAGCACAGTTACACGTCGTAAGCGCGTCGCTGGCTGTTCCTGAATGGCCAGAATACAAATGTAGCGGAGACACAACGGGCTGTGTTGCATTCCGTGTGACGATGCAGGGCATCATTTTTCTAAGGTAAATTGAGGACAGTCCTTTAAGACGAGGACTATTCGTCCGAAAAGAATCTTTTCATCCTCACGATATCACTTCCAAAGTAACGGCTGCTCGCCTACAGGTCAATAATCTGCTGTGTGGAATAAAACACCCGAAAAATCCATCGTCTGTGTTTTATACGTTTGTTTCCTTGTGGCATTTCCACCGTAACCCAGTTAGATGATGATGATGATGAGGGGCTCGTCACAAACTATTTTAGAGTTCACAAATGAGTGATAAAGCATTTCACCCTTTGTGATGACGTAACGAACAGCCCAGATCAGGTAAGATTTATGTAATAAAATGTTACGACCCCCCCCCCCTGCATGGAAGATAAATTCTATTCTATACACTTCCGTGGGAAATTGAGGAAGTCCAGCTCCACGTCAAAAAAAAAAAAAAAAAGACCAAGCAACTTGCTCAAGATGAAGAACACCACCATCATCAGCGCTGCGTCCCAGGGGACCTTACATGGACGAGGTCTGGCATGAGCCACTTTCTATAGCTGTGCTACTGAGCATCAACGCCGGCTACAAAAATCCCTGGGGAAGTGGGGGGAAATCATCAGAAGTGAAATGATACGCAGCAGCACGGTGCACACAGTGAAATTTGTCCTCTGCATTTAACCCATTACCCTTGGTGAGCAGTGGGCAGCCACGACAGGCGCCCGGGGAGCAGCGTGTGGGGACGGTGCTTTGCTCAGTGGCTCCTCAGCGAATCGGGATTCGAACCGGCAACCTTCTGATTACGGGGCCGCTTCCTTAAACGCTAGGCCACGTCTGCCCCTCCCCTAGTCCAAAACTGTCCAGTCGACTGGAGCATTTGGTCCCGGACACATCATGACACAACAGTGATGGCCTACAAATGGAGAGGGGGGAAAAAAGATCAATGGGATAAGATACAATAGGAACAATGGGATAACATAACACCTTTCTTTATACACATAATGTCATTGTTTAGCGAAAATGAGGAGATGCAATAAAGGAAAGTCAATATTGATCAACGTTTGACAAATGGGGGGTTTCTGTCGCGTTAGCACATTTGCTTGCATCTGAAGGCGAACTGTGTTCTTCTCTTCTGTCTCGACCGCAAGGGGGCGCTAGTCAACCGCGCACAACAGCAGCTACTGTGACCCGCAGAAGTTCGGAGCCCTGGAATATCGACATATTCCACCATCGTGACGCTCGTCGCGATGACGTGAAAACGCACTACGAGCGTGTAAACAAGCGATGGCCGACAAAAAAAAAATTGTAAAAGTTAAAAATACAAAAAAATTAAAAAAAATATTACTTAGACAATCGTCAGCGACGTGCTTCTCGCCAATGCAACGTTAGTGCAACACAGAAGTGCAAAATCAGGCTGATATTAAAAAGAAGAAGAAGAAGAAGAGGGAGTCGGCGCTGCCTGCGCCGGGTTTGTAGTCCTCCTCGCCCTTTTATTCGTGCCCAGGGAACTACGACTCCCATGAAACAGCACCGCGCATACTGTTAATATCAATATGGCTTCTGTCTGTCAGACAAAGGCAAATCAGTCTCGCACCGACATGAAATCGGACTAGAGCCGGGGGTGGCGGCGAGGGCGAGCCGAGCCGTGCTGGAAATTTCGGGGCTCGTTTTGTTTGTTGTCGTTTTTTTGTTTAATGCCGGGGATCAGGGACCACGTTTCCAGTAGGACCAAATCAATTCCCCGATAATTAAATGCTGTGGTGGACAGAGGCCCAACACTCCCAGATCCAGGTAAGGACCGAAACGCTGGAGGGGAATCGAGCGAAACGACTAACTCGTCGCGATGAAGGTGAACTCCTAAAAAAAAAAAAAAAAAAAAAGGCTGAGATTTGTTTTGCGTCGCGCTGCATTTGCGCAGAATCATCCACCCCCCCTCCAAATAATAAAAAAAAAAGAACAACAGAGTTTTGCGCAGCCGCAGCGCTTGGCGCTAAAACCCAAAGCGCTGTGGTTGCTTTATTTTTCCCCCCCGGACCCGCTTTACGGCACCGGCGGCCTCGGGTCCAGCCCGTCCGGGGAGAAACCCGAGTGCTAACCGCCCGTTAGCCTAGCAGCCACGGCTAATCAAGCAGCCGCAAGGCGTCGGGTATGGCAACGCGGGTAAAAAAAAAAAAAATTAAAAACAATAAAAACACGGGTGGGAAAAATAGCGGGGACGCGTTTTACCCCGAGATGGATCGAGGTTCCGGGTTCTGGTCCGGGTCCGGCTGCTACGGCGGGGTTAGCCAAACTCCCAGCCGCAAACTCAGCCACGTTCACCCGAACGCGGCATTTAAATACTGCTTTTTTTTTTTTAAAAGAACGAAGTCATGTATTGTTTTTTGGGGAAAAAAAAGTTATGTTCATATTTAATACTAGTTGGCACGCGCTGGGTCTACCTGGTTACGCTAGTTAACTTTTAAACGCGCGTTTGAAGTTTAAACAGCACCGACGCCGCTTTTTAAAACGAGATCTTCTGTCACTTTTTAATGGCCTGCTCGCTTTGGATCTCGTCCGTTCAGATTTATATATATATATATATATATATATATATATATATATATATATATATATATTTACAGCATTTATCAGACGCCCTTATCCAGAGCGACTTACAATCAGTAGTTACAGGGACAGTCCCCTCCTGGAGACACTCAGGGTTAAGTGTCTTGCTCAGGGACACAATGGCAGTAAGTGGGGTTCGAACCTGGTTGTTCTGGTTCATAGGAGGCTGCGTTACCCACAAGGCCACTACCACGATTACTGCAGGGGACAGGCGTGTCCTGTGCGCACGGTTTGGACGGATCTGTTGGAATTGTTGTGTTCCTTTTGTTCTGTGCCACTGACACCTTGGGTGACAACTTTTATTCCAGCAGCCTCCCAGTCGGTTCTGTCGCCTCTGACCACGACCCCGGCTCCGGCCCTCGCACCTGTAATCGCAGGCCGCCGCGGGTGGAATGCGGCAGAGGCAGGTCTTGGACTTTGAGAAACCGGGTCCAGATTGAACATTTGGCCTCCATGCGTCCGCCAGGCCGCTCCTTTCTCTTCGCCTGCGCTCAGCCGTACGTGATGCGCGTCCTGGGTTCTGTTGCGACACGAGTTTAAATAGTTTCTCTTCCCGACTGTGATCCCGCGTTGAAAGGAGCTATTATTAGCTGAATTTGCAGCATTCCTGGCGTCATTTTATTTCTGCTCCTCAGTCAGGTGTAATGTGGCCTACATTTGTTTTGTACGTGCAAAGTTCGTCTAATTGGAATCAGAAACGGACCGTCGGCCCAATTGCAGCATCTGGTTTTTAACGGAAGCGAAGCGGCACATCTAATACGATTCACTCCAGCATTGTTCAAGCCGAGATGTGCGCAGACATTTTAATGCACAGGATTTAGTGTCTGGCATGCGGTCGACGGCTCTCGGATAAAATGGCTCTGCTGAGTGAGTCATCCATTCAGACGCTTCAGAAAAAAAAAAAAAAAAGAATAAAAAGTAGGTGGGCCGCCGTGGAGGCCAACGTTCCTTCCCTCACCAAGTCCAGCAGCGGCTGAAAATTGGGGTGGCTGAGCTGCGCCTTTCGGGTATCTGGGTGGGGGTGTAGCACCTGCACCAATGACCTGCGTCATTTCAATGTGACCGTAGACAATTTAATCTCGTGCAAGTTGAGTAAAAGTTATCTTGAGGCATGTTATCTTATGTGCTGAGTTCTGAGTCTTTCTGCAGAGTACTGTTTTGTAGTATGAAACGCTCAATCTTACGGTTGTTACTTTACTTACTTGGGGCAGGTTGGCCTAGCGGGTAAGGAAACAGACCCGCGATCGGAAGAATCCCGAATCGCCAAGTACCCTTGTGACCTAAAGTACATTTACGGCATTTATCAGACGCCCTTATCCAGAGCGACTTACAATCAGTAGTTACAGGGACAGTCCCCCCCCGGAGCAATTTAGGGTTAAGTGTCTTGCTCAGGGACACAATGGTAGTAAGTGGGTATTCTGGTTTATAGGCGAGTGTGTTACCCACTAGGCTACTACCACCCTAGTAGGCCAGCAAAATTGCCAGTGTCTGGTTTCAAGCACTTGTGTCTATGTATGTGTAGTGTTTGTTGTGGTTTCTGTTGTGTAATGTGTTGTTCTGACTGTCGTTTGGCGGATTCGTGTTCATGTAGAACTGCTCTCAAAGTAAATGCTGTTGAACTTTGACCTTTGCGTTCTGCACTGTCCCGCGACCGATAGAGGCAAAGCGTTGAAGCAGCTTCGAAATCAAGATGGAGGAGAGGTTTGTTACCGTGAAGGTAGTCTGCTGGACAAAACCATGGGATACTGCCAGGAGCTTTTACAAACGAGCAGTGCTGGTTTACTAGGGTGGAGGACCCTCGACCAACCATGAAGTTGCTCACATTTTTCAGTGCTCTTGAATGTTAATTATCTGATTTCGAAGTGGTTTATACATGTATGATTCAATTAAATTGAGGCCTGAAGTCTGACCTTGTTGTGGCTGTTATTATTTTATCTTTATTAAATTGATTAAAACTATTGAAAGTAGTTTGAATGTGGTCAATGTTTAATGTAATTTAAGGTAAATGCTGCCACTTTACAAAATCTCAAAATGTTTAACATTTAAGAATATTCACGCATAATTTACAAAAGTAATCAAATTTTCTTTAGTTACATTACTTTCATATAGTACATGAAAGTTACAATTCTGTTTACATTTTTTTTTATTTAAACTTGTAATTGTAACAAACTAAATTTCCCAACACTGTAAAACATAAACACAATAAGATATGTACACTATAACTAATTTATACTGTGTGTTTGTGTGTGTGTGTGTATATATATATATATATATATATGAATGAAACATATATATTACATACACTACAGTGCAGAAAGACAGTTAACGTGTAATAGTAGAGCATACAATCTTTATTTACTTTATTTAGCAGACGCTTTTATCCAAAGCGACTTACAAGAGGAAGACACCAGCAATTCTAGTTCGATTTCTATAGAATTTTGAGTTTACAAAACTAAGAGCCCTGATAAGGCCTAACTTAGAGCATGCTCGGATATTGTTAAGTGCTAGACAAAGAAAAAATTATAATGTGTATATATATATTTTTGTATTGTTTTGTGCAATGTGTATATATGCATGCATACACATTTAACAAACAAATACAAAATGTATAAATACATTATAATTTTTCTTAGTCTAGCACCCAACACTCTCCGAGCATGTTCTTCAATGACAAGTCTAAGCCTTATCAGGGCTCTTAGTTTGTATACTTGATATTCTATAGAAATCGAACGAGAATTGCTGGTGTCTTCCCATTGTCGCTTTGGATAAAAGCGTCTGCCAAATAAAGTAAAGTAAAGTAAAGTAAAGATGTGTACGTAAGTGTTAGATTTGTCTGAAATATTTTTTGAATAGGAGGGTTTTCACCTGCTTCTTAAAAGTGGTGGTAGTCTCAGCTAGTGGAATGGAGCAGGGCAGGTTGTTCCACCAGCCAGGGACAACAACGGAGAACAGAGATGATTGGAATGGGAGACCCTGTGAAGAGGGAATTTTCAGTCTCATTTCATTTGCCGATCTGAGAGAGCGTGCAGGAGTGTAGCTACGTAGTATTGTATTGATGTAGGAGGGTGCAGTTCCATTGACAGCCCTGTAGGTGAACATCAAAGATTTGAACTCGATGCGAGCAGCTACCGGGAGCCAGTGGAGGGAGGTAAGAAGAGGTGTAACATGGGTGTATTTTGGCTGATTGAAGATGAGACGGGCTGCCGTATTTTGGGTCATCTGGAGTGGTTTTATGGTGACTGCAGAGGCTCCAGCCAGGAGAGAGTTACAACAATCACATGACTAGCATATCCAGCAGCCTAGTTTTTGGAGGCATCAAGGGAAAATCATGGGATGTAGCATGTGAAGTTAACGGGGACTCGGTACATAAATATGTATGTATGTGTATTTTTTTTTAAACCTCTGACCTCCTAGTAGTCCCATTCATCATTCTCGTGATTTACTCTCCACCTCATAGTTGATGTGTGGTGAATGCGTTGGTCCAGAAATGTTTGAACGTGTGTGTAAAGGGTCATATAAATTCAACAAATGATTAAAGTAAATAATTCCAAACATTATCTTACGTTTCTGTTGATACGTTTTTGCATTTCCAGAATGTCTCATTATTCAGATGAGCCACGCTTCACCATCGAGCAGATCGACCTGCTGCAGCGACTGCGGCGGACCGGCATGACCAAACCAGAGATCCTGCATGCGCTCGACACCCTGGACCGGCTAGACCGCGAGCATTTCGAGAAGTTTGGCCGCCGGCCGGCCTATGGTGGAGGGGGCGTGGCGGGGGGTCCCAACGGCACCGCCAGCAACAGCACTTCCATGGCCGCCTCCACGGCCTCTTCCAATAACCCGGCAGCTGCCGCCACGCCCACCACCTCCACTGCCACGCAGACCGCCTACAGGGGCAGCGGCCTCTCGCCATCGTCCACCAACAACTACGACACCTCGCCTCCACCCCCCGTCACCACCCCGGTGGTCATACCTCCTCAAGCCCACAATGGGCGCGACAGCCTGGCCGTGGTCCCGAACGGAAAGTTCTCCCCACCCCGTTACGCTGTTACGAATGCCTCGGGACGGTCCTACGGGTTTGAAGCCAACGATGAGGACCTGGACATTGAAGATAAGGTGGAGGAACTCATGAGGTCAGTTGAGTCATGGTTGCATATCAAGCCGCATAACGTGTGAACAAGATCAATATAGAAAAATATCAGAACACGCATGCTCTTGTTCACATACTTCAAATTTTAGAGGCATACTAATTATTTCAACGTTCAAATGCACAACATAATGGCCGTAACCAAACTATCGCCACACAACTTCAGTCAACAATAGCATCAGCTTCGGAGGAAGTCTGTCCAACAACTTGCATCGGCAAACTAAATTGTGGGCCCATCAACGTCGCGGTGTTTTTGAGAGTGAAAAACAATGCTTGGCTGCTGCTCCTGTATGGCAGACACGCCCCCCGGTGAGCGTTGATGCAACTCGTACATACAAGCGCATGGCCACAGGTAAAGCTCGACGCTGATTGGCCGTTGTGCAAATTGTGATCATCATAATCGACCGGAATTTTGTCAAGGTCACTAATCGCAATTGGAAAAACTCCCAGCCCTAGTATGCAGAAGGGTGAAAATGGAACCGACGCGCTGAAAGCGATAGTGTTTTTTTTTTTTTTTTTTTTTTTTTTGTTTAAGGCATGTGTGCCACTCTATAAAATCCTGCCATGCTGCAAATGAAAGCAGGTGCACTCTGTATTGACAAAGACTGGATTTCATCACATTTTGGTTAAACATAGAATTTCACCGGGCTTTCAGTGCTAATCACACTCTGACATTCTTGGTCTCCCACCCTTACTGCAAATCATGAAAGAATTATAAAAAGGAAGAAAAACCTTTTTTACTCGCTGAGCCAGACATTTCTGAAATGTGTCTCTTTCTCTGTGGCTCTCGTTGCTGTGCAGAAGGGACAGTGCTCTTATAAAGGAGGAAATAAAGGCCTTTTTGGGGAACCGCAGGATTTCTCAGGCGGTGGTGGCTCAGGTCACAGGTGGGTGCGCTGTGAGACCTTCTGGTCCATTTCACCAAGGTCTTTCATTTTTATTTTGGGAAGTTACTTCATCAGTCATGTGATCATCTACCTGCTTTCCATTCCCTACCCAGGTATCAGTCAGAGTCGAATATCTCATTGGTTGCTGCAGCAGGGTTCTGATCTGAGCGAGCAGAAAAAGAGAGCTTTCTACCGCTGGTATCAGCTGGAGAAGACTTCGCCTGGTAATGCTCAACTACACCCCCATCGTAAGAGCAACGCCATGCTCCCACCAAGCACAACCCCCCTCTACACATGTTCACCTCAGTCAGTGTTTTTCTCTGTGAATTAGTTGGATTTTGGGTACCATTCTGTACCACATTTGATGAGAAGTTGGTCACTCGCTATTGGCCCAATTTTTTAACTGTAACCTAATATTACCTTCTACTGTTACTGTAGCCCAGTACCACCCTCTACTATTACTGTAGTCTAGTACCATCTTGTACTCTCACTGTAGCCTAGTTCCACCCTGTACTATTACTGTACTCCAGTACCACCCTGTACTATTACTGTACTCCAGTACCACCATCTACTATTACTGTAGCCTAGTTCCACCTTCTACTATTACTGTAGCCCAGTACCACCTTCTACTATTACTGTAGCCCAGTACCACCCTCTACTATTAATGTAGCCCAGTACCACCCTCTACTATTACAGTAGCCTAGTTCCACCTTCTACTATTACTGTAGCCCAGTACCACCCTCTACTATTACTGTAGCCCAGTACCACCCTCTACTATTACTGTAGCCCAGTACCACCCTCTACTATTACTGTAGCCTAGTTCCACCCTCTACTATTACTGTAGCCTAGTTCCACCCTCTACTATTACTGTAGCCCAGTACCACCTTCTACTATTACTGTAGCCCAGTACCACCCTCTACTATTACTGTAGCCCAGTACCACCTTCTACTATTACTGTAGCCCAGTACCACCCTCTACTATTACTGTAGCCCAGTACCACCCTCTACTATTACTGTAGCCCAGTACCACCTTCTACTATTACTGTAGCCCAGTACCACCCTCTACTATTACTGTAGCCCAGTACCACCCTCTACTATTACTGTAGCCCAGTACCACCCTCTACTATTACTGTAGCCCAGTACCACCTTCTACTATTACTGTAGCCCAGTACCACCCTCTACTATTACTGTAGCCCAGTACCACCTTCTACTATTACTGTAGCCCAGTACCACCCTCTACTATTATTGTAGTATAGTACCATCTTGTACTTTTACTATAGTCTAGAGCCACCCTCCACTATTACTGTAGCCTAGTTCCACCTTCTACTATTATTGTAGTATAGTACCATCTTGTACTTTTACTATAGTCTAGAGCCACCCTCCACTATTACTGTAGCCCAGTACCAATACTCAGTGATTTATAATTTCCTGACATTTTTAAATCAATTTGTGTGCTTTATGTTCACTGTGCATCTTCTGCTTCTTGTGCGCTCTCCCACTGGCAGCTAAATTAATATTCCACCGTGGCCGCTGCTGACAGTAAAAGCATCAGAAGTAGCTCTCTCCATATTAATGTGCACAGTTTATATCATTGTCCTCACTTACCCTTCCCGCTGGACATGTCAGCCCAGCAGCGTTCAGCCAGCGCAGACAGCAGAGAGGGAGGTGACCTTCCTTCCCTGCTTCTCTTTATGTAGTTTAGTAGTGACTCGCATGAAGGTTTCAGTATAATCACAGTCACAGAAACCGATGCTGAATTAAAGTGTGTATGTGTGTGTTTTTTTTTTTTTTTTTTTTAATATATATCAGAATTTGTCAGAATAGAAGAGAGTGTCTGTTGCCATTGTGGACTCCTGTCTCATCCCAGCCGGATGAAAAGGGCAGTGAGAGTTTGTGATGGAAGGCAGTCAAAACTGAACAATTCGCAAAGCGTGGGGCTTATTTGCTAGCAAAAACAAGAATGGAAAATAGATGATTTATTGACATTTACATTTATGGCCTTATCCAGAGCGACTTACAACGTGCTTTCAACGTGCTATTGAGACCATGTTCTGTGTGACTGAACAAAGAGAGTTTCCTGTGAGGATGCCCGTGTAGTTTTACTTTTCATTTCAGATTTGCCTGTCAGTAAAATTAATGGAAGATTAATTTTTTCCCACCAGGTGCCACTCTTGCCATGCGCCCCACGCCTCTGGCCCTGGAGGACATTGTGGAGTGGCGACAGACCCCGCCCCCAATGAACTCCACCCCTGGCAGCTTCCGCCTGCGCAGGGGCAGCCGCTTCACGTGGAGGAAAGAGTGTCTTGCTGTCATGGAAAGGTAAGGAAATCAGAGCTGGAGGGCAATTCTCGGGTAACCAGCCAGACTAAGAATATACTTTTAACTAGAAGAAGAAGAAGAAGAAAAAAAACTGATCCATGACCTCAGGCTTGAGAGAAAAAGTAAGGAAAATGGATTAAATATTAATGCCCTCCCTCCATTCTGTGCCCACGTGTCCTCCCACCGGGGCAGTGGTGGCCTAGCGGTGAAGGAAGCGGCCCCGTAATCAGAAGATTGCTGGTTTAAACCCCGATCTACCAAAGCACCGTCCCCACACGCTGCTCCTCGGGCACCTTTCATGGCTGCCCACTGCTCACCAAGGGTGATGGGTTAAATGCAGAGGACACATTTCATTGTGTCACCATGTGCTGCACTCCACTTTCACTTTGTTTGTCATTCTCTACACACTGTGTGTGTGTTACTATGGTTTATTGATTTTAAATGATTTGAAACATTATTTTGGTTGGTCAGCTACTTCAATGACAACCAGTACCCGGACGAGGCGAAGCGGGAGGAGATCGCCAACGCCTGCAATGCGGTCATCCAGAAGCCAGGTGAGGGCGACTGCTCTGATGGGAGCGTCGTGCGCGCGTTCCCCTGCCAGATATGATGTAAAGACTGCAGCCCCGCATCACCGCTTCTGCATTAAAGGCACGTCGCTCCGCCTCTGTGCAGGGAAGAAGCTGTCAGACCTTGAGCGCGTCACGTCCCTTAAGGTCTACAACTGGTTCGCCAACCGGCGGAAGGAGATTAAGAGGAGAGCCAACATAGGTAAAGTTGAAGCCCTCTGGGGAAGGGTATTAAAATGTTTTTTTTTTTTTTTAAAAGTGTTTACAACGTTCGAATTGTAATTACACCGCTCGGCCACTTTATTAGGCACACCTCGATGCACAGCTGCAGCCATCCACTACGACATTCATCAGTGTCCATATTCACAGCACTACAGACATCTGGAGCTCAGATATGTTATGGCAAGGTCTGTTTTTTTCCAAGAAGCAGCAATCCTGGAGAGCCACGGGATCGACGTCCAGAGCCCCGGCGCGCATTCGAACAGCGACGACATCGACGGCAACGACTTCGCAGAGCAGGTAGCGCCTGACCAAGCTCTGGGGGGGGTAAGGGCCTAAAGTTTACCATCATTTTTTTTCCTCTCTATCCCGATGTCTTTTGCCTTGTGTAATGCGGTAAAATAAACCAGAACAACAGAATTCCAACTTGTTGCAAAAAGAAAGAAACTATGACTCTGCATATTATTATTATTATTATTATTAATAATTTATTTTTCTTTTTGAAAATGAGATCAGTGCACAGACCATTTGGTTTCATCAGAGGTGGCCCGTCACCACCAGCCTGTGGGCAGTGACGCCACAATTGATAGTTGAATTCTAAATTATACTTGATTCATCGGGACTGGTGGAGGGTCTGACATAAGGAATTAATGATGGTCATTTTTGAACGGTTGTGGCTTTTGCTCGAAAGTGAGATGTTGCTGTAGCCTGTCACACCGTGTTTACCTGTAAAACCTGTAACGTTTGAGCCAGAGCACCAGAGACGAACCACAGGTTCAAATCCAGCGCGTCCAGTGATGTGACACTAAACCACACCCCCCCTTTGCAATGATAGGTTCCCACTGTGCTTCCTGTCTGGCTTTCAGCTTGGCCCAGTTCGGGCCAGGGCCGGGGTGGGACAGCAGGCGGTGCGGTGGTCCCCAGACTGACCGATGTCTCCTGGTCTCCCTCTTCCCTCCCAGGACGACTGCACCAGTCACAGTGACCACCAAGACCCCATCACTCTGGCTGTGGAGATGGCCGCCGTCAATCACTCCATCCTGGCACTGGCCCGGCAGGGCGTGGGTAGCGGGGACATCAAGACCGAGGTGCTGGACGATGACTAAAGAGTCCGCTCCCCCTTTTTTATCGGCCCATGTCTCCCGCAGTCGAGAGTAGGGGGCAGGCCGTGACAGGAAGTGAGACTGTCATGTGTTTGTGTGATGGGGGGTGGAGCCGAGCGAGGGAAAGGGGCATTTCTTTGCCGCTGAAGACAATGACCAAAAACAGAAATCTCTCTCTTTTTTTTTTTTTTATTTTATACATACATATATAATATATAATACAACTAGTGCATATAGGGTTAGACGCTGTCAATCATGACCTCTGACCTCCACCAAATCAACCCCATAGTAATATGCTACCCCGCCCCTTTACAGAGGTGGGTGTAGTATGAAACAAACATGTATGTCCTTGTCTGTGTGTAACTAAAGTAATACTTAAATAATTTATACAAAACCGATGCACCTCCCCTGGGCGCGATGCCTTTTGATGCCATTTGCCTTGGCTGATTATAATTATTATTATTGTTATTGTAATTATTATTGTTTTTATCATTGTTCTTTTTGGCACATTTTACTGTGAGTTCATCAATCGGCGTCTCCACAGCTAGGGGGGACGCTCTCCCCGCTCGTACCAGCAGCTTCACCGGCTGCTTTAACTTCCTACGTCCAGATGTTTCAAATGGTTGCACGTGATCAGTCTTTTAATTATTCATATATATTTTTTTTTTTATTAGTAGTATTTAAAATACCAGGACAACTCAAAGCACCAAGCCAACCTCAGAGAAACCAGAAACAATCTCCGCTGCTGCAGTGCTGAACTTCCCGCCATTAATGTTGTGCGACTGTATGAAGGAGGCAAGCAGGAGACCTTCAGTCGCTTCTTGCGGTCAGAGCGCAGACGGGCGCTTTATTTTGTATTTTTTTTTTTACAATCAGGTAAATGAGGACAGTCGGCTCGAGGAGGAGGAGCAACTCGCGTCGTCCTGACCCTGTCCCTCGCATTTTTTACGTAATTTTTTTTAAGTGTCTTAAACTGTGGAGCACTTACAATCATCTGATCACCTTCTTTTGAAACCTGGAGGGCCGCTAAAAGCTATTCTTCCTGTGTTAAATGCCGTGTTTAGCACTCTAAACTCTTCTTATTAGCACTTCTTTTAATCCTCTGATCATATTGCTGACGTTTGTTCCTCTCGTAGGGGAATTGTGTACATTTTCTTTGTCACTTTAGTACTTTAGGGGTTGGTCAGCCCCACCAGGATTAAGGACATCATACGATACGTATGAGTCTCAGCATAGATTCGGGTTCTTGGTGAAGAAACCGACAAAATCTAAATGTAAAAAAAAGAATCTGCTCCTACTCCTACTATTCCGCTGTGGTGGGAACACCGGGTCCGACCTGGTTCTTCAGACCAGGAGACGCGTGTTGAAAGGTGGAGGAGCAGATCTTCACGCCCACCACTTACCCCAACGCCATAAGCTAATTCCTGTAGGTCATAGGATGCTGGTGCTTCTTGTAAAGTGAAACTATGACAGTTTATTGATTTTTTTTTTTTTTTTTTTTTTTTTTTTTTTGTGCATTTTGGGTTTGGCGATGTGGCCTCATCATTGAGGTATAACGAAGACAATGGCAAAGAGATGCATGGGATTCCAGTATTCAAATCACACTTGAAAGCTCATACAGACACTAAGTGTAATTAGAAACAATTTTTTTGCCAAACCCACTGACTGGGGCAAAAACTGTGCAATGCATTGCACTATTAAGTGCAAAAATGTAGTATTTACGTAAATTACACAATACTAACTAATATCAAACGTATGATATGAAATATCGAACCATGATGTATTTATGGTAGATTGCCCAGCCCTGCAGAATCAGTTTCTGCTGCTTTTTGAGCTTGTTGAAACTGTGACGCTCTTCTATCAGTTAACCTAATGCTTATATCTTAACATATCTCAGCAAATAAAATTTTAAAATATTATTCTAAATCAAGATAAATATTATATAAATCTATATTTTTTTTTTCTTTCATGTCTACAATCTTGCAAAATGGAAATGTATAGAATCAAATGAAAAGTGTTATCAAAGAGAAATGCTTTAATTAGTTTTTTTGTTTTAATTCTTATTTAATTTTATTTACGGATGTGTATGCGATCTGCCTTGTAATATCCCACAGGACACCTTCTGCAAACAGCCATGTTTTAAAAAAATCAAGGGAACGTCTGCACGCTTCCAGTAGACGCTCTGGTCAATGCGACCCAGCGTAACCCGACTCGGAGACTGCAGTGTAGCTGTAGTGTTGTCGAAGCGAATCGTGCTTTCCTTCCTGGACATGATCTGATAACGCCGAGAGCAGAGTAATGCTGGAATGGTCATCTCTCCATGTTTAATATGTGAATATATATTAAAAAAAAAAAAAAAGTGTTCTATGAGATGAAATGGAATTAAAAAGTTATTACAGTTGTATCAATTTAAGTCCAGTATCTCCTATTTCAGAATTTAGTGCCTTTTTTGGACAGTAGACTGTTCTGTAATTACGATGTAGTATAAAATATATATGGCTTTGTTACTTTTTTGTTTCATTTTGGTTTATTTCAAAACTTTTTTTTTAAAGACTTGTGTTTATTTTAGTATTGTAACTTCTACATAATAAATAATGATCAAGTAATATACTTTTGACTCTTTTTATATGTGAAGAGACAGTACAGGTGCAAAAATGGGTGAAAGTGATTAGTTTGGGGAGCAGGGCACCCCGATCAAGGGCACCTTCCTATTACGGGTCACCACTGCCCCATGGTCATATACAGTGATGTGACTTATTCCTATTAGATAATGAAGATCTGAATTCAAATATATTGTGTTCTCTTTTTCAAAAGTCTTTCATACTGCAATTTTCAAAGACCGAAGCAAGGGAGCCCAAATGCACGGATGTCTAATGACAGCCTCATCTAATTCTGCACATGTTCGTACTGTAACTACATGTAAAACTGTATGAAGAGTCCTATTTTCTTTATGCACACTTTATAATTATGAACAGTTCAGAGTTCTTGGTTTTAGGTGCAATTTAAAAGATTGAATAAAAAAATTTTTTAAAAAAAGACAGCACTGGTAAAATCAATGCACATTTTATTTTTCCCTTTACAGGGAGATTATTGTACAGTCGATATAAAAGAAAATTATAAAGGGAAATATTTTACATGATTACTCTTTGGATATCAGCATAGAATTACAAACAATTAAATTAAGAAATCAAACCGAAACTTGTGCTCCAGATTAGAGTCTCTGTTATTTGCCTATGTACAAAACTCACTCATAAAACTCACACACAAAACCCACAATTGCAGCAAACGATCAAGTACAGAAATTATTTTGTGGGGGGGGGGACAAAAAAAAAAAAAACGGACCTTATGGACGAGACACGTCCAGCGGACCGCACGGCTGTAGAGATCGACGGGACCAGAGGCAATCGGCCATGTAAGAAAGAGTTTGTGCAAAGTGCAAAAAAAAAAAAAAAAAATGGAAATGTCCTTCACCAGCACCGGGAGAATTTCCCAGTGGGGTGGGACACCTTTATGCGTGTTGGTACTGAGCCGGATAATAGGCAGTCTCAGCTGGAATGGCTTTGACTTTGCAAAGTGTTGTGTTTCTTTGAATCCCTCTGGAACTGTCATATGGGGGCTTCACTCATAACGTGTGTGTTTCTCTGACACTTTCATTCATCTCCCCACCTTCTATAAAATCAAGTCACCACAAGAAAATATATAAATCACTATAACAGACATACAGAATTAAGGATACGAGATCAAATTGCACTTCAAGGCAGAATAATATCATTGTCAGGACACCCGTTAGACCTTCAGACCACAACTTAAAACCGGAAGTCGGCCTCAAGATCGTATCGCTGTGAACGGGGAACCTGGTCCCGTGGGGTCGTTACTAATGTCAGAGAGCAGCAGGTTTTAACAGAACACATGGCGGTGCGGTGGCAGCATGTCGAGTGTTTTTATAAAAAAAAAAAAAACGTAACCTCAGCGGATTAGAATCTGCGTACAGCGACCTCTTCCCTGGCAGTGGATTAAACCAATCGCTGCGCAGAAAGGCTGTCCTGCCCTGACCTGCCGATCATAAATGACCTAAAATCAGTCCAACAGACATAATAATAATAATTCTGGATGTATTTAAAATAACAAACAAAGAGGTTTAAGAAGGTAAATTTTACTTGACCACAGAATCAAATAATTTTTTTTTTTTTTTTAATTCAGAGAATCAACAGAATAAATCACTCTAATATAAAGCACTTGTGCAAATTTTATAAATCCAGGAAAATCATTAAAAGTACAAATTTTAAGGTTGATATTGCATCAAAAAAAAAAAAAAAAGGAATGATTTTAGTTACAGCTCATCCATACAGTTAATTATGATGCATAATTAAAAAAAAATGTTCCTTCATTTTGAATGATGTGCCTTTGTTTAAATGAAATGGAATGGGCTTTAGCATGAGGAATAAATACAGTGGGCTCATGTTCGTTATTTACACCCTTTCAATGGGCATGAATTTATAATGATGTGGATGGAATGGAGTTTTTTTGGGGGGTTAAAGCTGCTAAAACGATGAAACGACGACGCTACTTGTTTTGAACAAATCACCGTACGGTTTGTACTCCTGCCGGCTTGCCTCTGGGCAGCAGATCAATCACTTCAAAATACTAGCAGCTCACCTCACTACGCCCGGGGCGAAAAAGGCATGTCCTTAACGTCCAGTGGAATTCCGAGGCTTTTTCCCTCAGCACCACCCAACCAGCTCCGCGGACAAATGGAAATGTGTTTCTACAGAAGACACTGGACTGGCTGCTACATGCCAAAAAGGACACTCTTCCACCAAATTAGTGATTATAAAAAAAAAAAAAATGATCATAAATATGTAAAAGAAATTGAATGCTCACACTGCCACAGGAGGCTAATTTTTGCACAACATGTTAGACATGCATAAAAACACACAGGAAGTGACGTTCTCAGGCGAGAAGCGTACTGCAGTTGACATGCACGTACTGAGAACTCGTCCACACCTTTCTAAGATCCTCAACTCGGGACAGGATTCTTTTCTTGTGCTCTATATATATATATATATATATATATATAGAGTTGTTTTAAGGGGTTCATCCCCAAACCTATTAACAGTCTTTTAATAAAATGTCACAACAGCTGAATGGCAACCAAACTATTTTCATACATACATACAGATGGGTTGCATTTGACCTTCTGGTGCAAAAATAACTACCCAGTCGTCATGCGACAGGCACATCCAGACTTCTCAAGACTACGGTTCCTGAGATCACACCACCCTCTCTGAAGGCATTATGACGAAGACGATGGCTGGGGGAGATGACGGGAGGAAAAAAAAAAAACGACAGAAGCACAAGTTATCCTCAAAGGCACACTGTGGAGAGAGAGAGAGAGATGACCGTGGAGGATAAGATCATGCATATTCATGTTCATATTCCACACCGCTCCACAAAATGAAGATCCGGACCAGGGAAAAACAAGGAGGAGCGGAAATCTTCACCCCCTCCATTATTAGAGCCCAAACAGTATTAAATGACGTAAGGTTCCCCAAGTTTGCATATTAGAGCAGAAGGTGGCAGGAATCATCAAAAAGGGGTGGGGGTATATATATGGGTATATATACCCATTCTGCTTTGAATGTGTGTGTGTGGGGGTCTCTTTAACTGCTCCAGGACTTCCGGTTCTCTCTGCGCTGGGCAGCCACCTCCGGCGCGATCTTGCGGTTGGCGACCAGGTGCCGGGTGAACTCGCCGCTGTGGCGCTGAGATCCCTCCCGCCGCGTCACTCTGTCAGGCCGCACGAGGACCCCGTATCCAGGATTACAGCGGAAGTACTGGCGGCCGTCCACAGAGCCGTCGTTTTTGCCTGAAACGGGAAGACGCACGGCCGTCACTCATGGCGTTCTTGTTTTCTACCACTGCACACCTTGCAATATTTACATTTACAGCATTTACCAGACGCCCTTATCCAGAGCAACTTACAATCAGTAGTTACCGGGACAGTCCCACCCTGGAGACACTTAGGGTTAAGTGTCTTGCTCAGGGACACAATGGTAGTAAGTGGGATTTGAACCTGGTTCATAGGCGAGTGTGTTACCAGCTAGGCTACTATCATGCCGCAGTAAATTCTGATCAAATATTGTGCATGGAAGCCCGCGTACGGTATCAACATGATCAGCGGCGGAATGAATGACGTTGCTGGATCCAACGGGACCCATTTCATCACTAAACTAGACTAGATAATGGCCAACTCCAACCTGCTTCCGCTGACGACCCAGAAGAAAGATGCTGACTGGCTAAAATGAAATAAAATGTTGTAAATTTTATTTAACAGTTTGCTGCTGCATCACTCTGTGACCAACTGCTGCACAGCAGCGTTCATTTAGCGGAGCAGTGGTGGCCTGGCAGGTAAGGAAGCGGCCCCGTAATCAGAAGGTTTCGAATCCCGGTCCGCCAAGGTGCCACTGAGCAAAGCGCCGCCCCCACACACTACTCCCCGGGAGCCTGTCATGGTGCCCACTGCTCACCAAGGGTGATGGTTACTTATGGTTATTTGATGTGCGGCCGATCGAATCATGGTGCCGAACGCCTGTGTGACTTTCATTTGCTCCAGTGAGCAGGAAAACGGTCTCAGTCCAGGTCGTGCTCCACGTCCGTGGAAACAAGGCCTTAACACACCTCTATTCATTACGGCCGTAAATCAACCCTCACCTGAAGGCGTGTCCAGCTCCACCCCAACCCAGATGCCATCTGAGAAGTCCGTATGTCCAACATAGCGCACAGTGCCACTCTTGTTGGCGCCGAGTGTCACACCCTCGCCGGCCTTGAGCCAGTGGGGCAGCTCAGAGTCTTGCCCGCCATCATCGTCTGAAGTGATCTCCAGCTTCTCTGCGCAGTTCGCTGGCCTCTGGCGCCCTGGCGGTGCCTTCTCCTCGCCGAGCATGCGGTTGAAGGACTGGAGGTTGGACTGCTTGACCTTCTGCAGGGTGAAGGGGTTGAGGTTGTGCTGCAGAGAGGCAACACCATTCCTGTCAGCGGCCGGAGTCCTCAGAGGCTCCGCTGTGGGGCCGCGCTTTAGCCCACCTTCTACAGGACCAACAGAAGGGTGAAGAGGGGTGGTTACAGCGCCCTCGCTCTCCACGCCTCCCTGCCTGGGCTCAGCCGCCGCGTTGGCGCCGGGAGTCGGGGTGAGGTCCCCGAAAGCAGCTGCTGCTTCGCACAGGGTCGCCGAGGACACGCTAGTGGAGAAGTAGCCACTGGAGGCCTCGCTGATGGGACTGAGGGGCGTGTCATGCGGGTCATGCATGGGTGGAGGCGGGGCTTCGGGGCTTTCTGACTGTCTGTCAGGGGCGGGGCTCCTCCCTACCAGAGTCACCTGAGGAAAGCACGTCCACAACAGGGCAGAAACAGGTAACTAGCACCTCACTCAGGTCTGTGGCTGCATGCTTCAGGACATTAAGAACAGGAGACGCCAACATGCCGCATGCAAAATAAAGAACATAAAATTGCCGAATTTGCTCCACGAAGCCGCGGCCCATGCAAATAAAGCGGCGGAAGCTCAATAAACATAGAGAGGCGACGCCGGACCGAGGCGGGGGTCTTACCGGCTCTATTCTAACTTGGCTCTCTTCAGAGCTGCTCTTGCTTTGCATCATGATGCGAGGCATATGCTAGAGAGACGAACGGGGCAGCATTAAAAAAAAAAAAAAAAAATTCCAGGGAGTCCGAAATACAGGCTCCTGCACTTCACTAGGGCTTGGTCATCCCGCCGCAGTCAACATTTCTCCGTGTGGAGGGACTTTCAAATTACGTATGGAAATTCGGCTTTGGGATTAAAACGGCCCTTTCCATAGAACTGTCTTTTTCTTTTCATCTAATCAATGTACAGTTGTGGCTCCTGCTAATAATTTTGACGGATTATTAAACCGTGGAAGTTGATGAGGTCTTAACGATATCACCACAAGGATAATAATTTCTAGAAGCCTATACAGAGTAACGGCAGAGCGTGAGAGGACTAATGCACACAGCTACACACGTGATCCTTGGCCATGTGAATGATTATCAGGCATACAGCTCACAGAGTGGACTGAGGACAGACCTGCTGAGCGTGGGGAGACGGACGCAGGTCCTTTTTGTCGTCACGGACTGGGAACAGGGACTTGAGCAGCTTGGGCATCTGTGGAACTACGACCTTGACTGGAGGGAGAAAAGAAGCAGCGATCCCTAAGAGCCCTGGGGGAGGTCGGGTAAGCGAAGAGGCAAAAAAAAACAAAAAAAAAAGAAGAAGAGATGGAGAGGAAAGGGGCAGGGATGAAACAGAAGGGATGGGCCAAGAGTGGTGTGGCAGGGAAGGCAGACAGGAAAACGTTAAGACAGGAAGACACAAGAAAACATGCACTACTACACAAAATATCTGTAGCAGATTTTAGACAGAGGAGTGAAAACTAAATAAACAGAATTATGAAAAATTATTTACTGCATGGATAAAAGACATGAAAATCTGTTTTGATTGTGAAGGTATTCAAAAGCACACAAACTTGAAGGAGACTTGGTGACATTTTGAGAATGAGAGTGAAAAGATTGAGTGTTGACCTGTGGAGAATGGTCTACCTTGCTCTGTGTCTTGATTTTGGGGTCCTGAGGGTCTCGGCAAAGTGCGACTAAATTGGGGAGGGGTCAAGAAGATGTCCTGCTGACTCTCCCAACGGTTCTTTGAGGCAAAATGGATGAAAAGTTAGGAACAAATGAATGAACTGTGCATTAGTTAATCACAATTCTTGTCATTAGTGCTTAAAACACACCGGTGTTATGTTTTACAAACCTTATTATCCTCCAGCATTGAGTTCATAGACAAATCCTGCCTGCTTCCTGACAGCTAATTGGATACAAACCGATTTTTGTAATTAATCTTCAATATTTCAAAACAGAAGAGTATATCCAGTATTTGCTGTAAATGTCACCATGCACCCTTTTCTTATTAATGTACTTGATAGGCAAGGATAATCGAATGGAAAAAAAGAAAGAAAGTGTACCCTGTGCACACTGGGAGAGCTGAGGCTTCGTCTGCTGCCCTTCCCTTTGCCTGCTAGATGCTCCTTCACTGCCACCTCCTGAACACACACAGAACAAACATTTCATTCGCCAGACACACCTTGCCATAATAAAAGCTAATAATATGAAACTACGTGTAGTCTGAATATGATTATAAAAGGAAGAAAAAATAGCTAGCAAATTATTTATTTATTGCTATATATTATGCATGTAGTACAGACAGTTGTTATATTGATTTACCAGCATATTGCTTTAATGTTTCTGATGAATCAATGCAGAAACAATTAAATTAGTTGTAATGTGCATGCTTTAGGATTCCTTCAGACATTGTTACTTTTAATAATTTGCATGAAATACTTTTAGAGACCACAAGGTGGCAACAAAATCTATATGGCCTTGCATACTAAAAATACCTTTAATTCATCTAACTCTGTAGAGCCTTAAAATTACACATTTGGTGAAGCCAGTACAGAACACTGAACACATAAGTATTTGCACCTGAGCTTTAGCTGGGGTTATTTATGTATGTCCCTTACCATTCAATCAATGACCAACACGTAGTATGCACTGTCACTTAAATGAGGCACAATCACTTATGCAACTTAGATATATTCACCCTTCTGTGACTTATTTATTTAATGCGACTGCACTTTGTCTTCTATGTCTTCTACGTATCATGTTCTATGTTCTGTCTACGTGGGAGAGATTTTCAAGTAGAAATTTCATTGTGTTCTGTACGCTGTACTTTGTACATATGACAATAAACTTCAACCTCAACATCAACCTCAAAAGCACTTTAGCTGGGCATAGATTGTGCAATTCTAGTCGTTTGGTAATCCCCAACAATGAAAGCTGTCCACACCGTACGATTGCTCACACTACACGAGTAATAGGAACGCGTCTGACTACTCGTTTTGTGTGCAAAAAAAAAGCTAAAAACAGAAGAGTTTTTAGGCATATACAACAAAACTTAAGTGGTTAAGTATACACAAAAACACATTTATCACTATATAATTATTCTATATAAAAAAGGACGAAGCCACGTCAAAAATGCTTGAGTGTATCTGCCACAGCTCACACCACACCAGATACGTTTGCACATGCACAGTGAGGACAAACCCACTCAGGTTCAAGTTTCTTTGATGTAATACACGATCATCTGATCATCGGGACCTGGCCAGCAGGGGTGAACTGGAGATCTTTAAATCATGTAAATTACATGACGCATGATCAAGTTTCGGCCCCAGTCCAGGAATTATCACACAAGTGGAAAATCGGCTCAAAACGGGCAAAAATCACACAGTGTACACCCAGCTTTAAGCAGAGTTGGATCCTGACGTGCATCTCTGACCTGCCGCAGCCGGTCCAGCGTGAGGATGTTCTCCACGGCGAGGACACTGCGCAAGTATTTCTCTATGGCCGCCTCGTTATCAGAGGACTTGGGGTTCTCTGCGCTGGCAGCCATGCGGGCAAGCATCTCCCGGTCCTCGGAGCCCTGAGCATCCTGTGTGAGAGAAACGATCAACACAGCCGGCCAATCACAGCTGTTTATGATTTATACAGATGGCGCACCACTGTACTCGTACCCCTGGAATGTTGGAAACCACCTCAAACGTCACCCCACATCCCGGGATGGTGCTGCGTGTAGACATTCTCCTCAAGAGGTTCTGAGCGAAACCCTGCAAAACAAATCCACACGTAAATGAGAACATGAGCATATATCCTATTATATTGAAGCTGGTATGCGGACCACTCCTATTGGCTAACATGATTAAGGGTGCATGGAACAGATGCAAACCTGTCGGCCAGTGAGATTGACGCAGATTCGCTTGCGCAGAACCAGCTGCATTTCAGCAGGGTGGCTGAGCTGAACCACTGCGCGCACTGTCAGGTAGACCCGCTGGTCTGGGGTGGTGCCACGACTCAGCTGGGGGCACTCATGGACTGTGGAGTCCCATGATGCTTCTGCTCGCACCTACACACACACACACACACAGAAAAGTATTCATTATAGGTCAGCATTCATTGACTGCAGGGGTGAACACTTAACTGTTGTGCCTAAAAATGTCACATTCTTACCTCTCCATCATAGTGTTTAACTATCTGAAGGTCAAAGAACTCATCTTCATCTTCTCCACTTAGTGTAGCATCCCAGCCACCAGCCTCAGGAGGCTCGAGGTTCTCCTGAGAGCTAAAGTCATCAGCTGTGAGATTAAAGATAGGAGAAATGTTAACACATATGCACACACACACACACACACACACGTTTCGGAATTAGGAAACTATAATCCAATACATACTACTGAGGTCCAAGTAGAGCACAGGTATATGCGTTTCCATGCCTGGAATGGGTACCCTGTGAATGCAGTGGACATGTCATTAACACCATAAACAAAACATCAAAAAATTTAAAAATCATTGTAGCTACAGGTTGGCGTAGAAATAATCCTGATAATGATTCTAGTCATTTGAAACAATGGCATTGTGTATTTTTACAAGCAAAAAAATAACAAAATGTCCAGCAAATTAAGAAAAAAAAAAAAAAAAAAAAAAAAAAAAAGCATAAAATAAGTAATGCCTTACTTATTAATCACATTAAGAAAATAACACCTATAACATAATCTAAACGTTGAGTGAAAAAATGTTAGAATAATTCTGTAAGATAAAAAATTATGAATTATTGTTAATTTGACATTTAACGAGAGATTTAAATTCCCGGTCCACCGTTACTAACCACTCTGCCGGCGCGCCTGGTATTCCGCTGCCAGCAGAGGGCACCATCACCGCATTCCTCTCTTCAGTCAGAGTGAGACGCCACTCCAGAAGCTGCGCCTCTCGCTCCACGTCATCCTCAGTCTTATCTGTGAACATACAGCGCGGTCAGCTGAGGCGTGTCCCTAAAAAGATCAATACGTGCTGAAGCTACAGTGGAGCGGTGATTCAGTGTGGGGCTCGTGCTGAGCCAGGCATACCAGCTTTGCTGACCAGCATCTGAAGGTGCTGGTCCAGATACTCCTGTCTCTTTGTGAGGGCGGTCAGCCACTGTCTCCTCAGCCTCTCCAAATCTCGCTCCTGCGGAACAAGAACACAAGTGTGAGCATTGCAAACTTTTTTTGTAATTAGAGATAATGATTGCATATTTGTATCTGCTATGACGTATTTGTCACATACCTGATAACTGTCCATTTCATCACCCTCCAGCTTCAAAACACGAAAGAGAAAAAAAAAATAAAAAACTAAAATTCACATTTATATTAACCATCACCACTTTTATCAGGGGACTCCAAAAGGCTGGATTTAAAGTAGTTCACTAGAAGATTACAAATTCTGGGAGCAGGGGAGGATTCTGACCTGCTGGGGCTCATTTGGTTTCACAGGGCGAGTCTGTCTGATCTCCACACAGCCCACAGACACGGCCAGCATGACTTCAGCTATCAGGGGCATGGTGCCTGAGTCCTGCACTGAGCGCACCTCCACCTGCACCCGGCGGGACTGTCCCTGATGGCACACACAAGCATGCACAGAAAGTGTGAGGATTTTATAGATCAGATCAACAACTCGGAATTTTTCACAGAAAATATTCCTCTGAACAAATTTGAATTCCTGCACATAGCACTGGATAACCACACAGGGTAATCTTTAGCATCCTTACCTGGCGCAGCTGAAAGATGCCCCCAGTGCGAACATCCCGGGCTGGGACCACCTCGACTGGCATGTACTCCCCATTCTCGTTCAGCTCCAAAATCTGCACCCACATCTCCAACTTACGAGTAACCTCACTCCAGCTGCACACACATCAAAAAAATTCAAGTACAAATAGGGAAAGAATAAGTGACTAACCTAATTTGGGAGCGTCTTTGGGAGCGAACCGGTCACGTAGGGTCCGGGTTTTAGCCTGGATGATGCTGAGGTCCCAGAGGGCGGGGTTCCTCCCTGGGTCAGCCTGCCTGTGCCCATACACCTCTATGGCTACAGCCCCATCTGTCAGGTACTCTATAAAGTCCTCTGTCACCGCCACTGACACCTCCTGCCACAGAATCAGGCAGAAAATGTCAACTGTTGTTCTACAGAGAGAGATCTGATGAACCAAGATGCGGAGATGCTGGTGGGGAGCAGATTACCTTACAGCTGTCAAACACCACCATACAGTGGGGGTCTTTACTCTGGGGGGAGGTGGCTGAGGGGTCAACTTCTGGGGCTACGATTATGGGTTCTGGCATGTCCCAGAAAGAGTACTGGCAGAAGACAAAGTTGGACAGATACTGGGGAAGACCTGTGGCCTGGAGAATTTTAATCTGAAGGAAAGAGGATGAGAAGAGATAAAAAAATATTTATATTTTTTACAATATTTAACCACTCCTGGAAACAAATATGACATTTTTCACACACCATTACTATACTTATGATGATCAATTTCGTATTTGAATAGTCATTTTTGTTGATGTATGGCAAAGCCCTAGAGAGCAGCCCTCACCATGCACACCAGTTTCCGCTCCTCTGACTCCCCATCTGGGCTCCTATCAATGTCCTCTCCTCCCGCCAAACTGTCATCCACATCTCCTGCCATCCGCACCACCTCCACATGGAGTCGCCCAGCCACCTGAGACAGAAGGACACAGCTGAAGACACAACGTCAGTGAAAAACGTCCAATCAGATTTAATTGAGATCCTTACCTCCCCTTTCTGATTGATGATGGGTATAGCGTACTGCAACTTGACATCATAGAAGAGGCAGGACAGGAACACGTTGGCCACGCCTATCAAACTGTGGTTCTCATGCTCATCGAAGAAAGGGTCTGCCCGTTTGAAGTAAGACCGCATCATCTGTTTTTAAACAGGTAAGGGACTTGTAAAAGAATATTAAGGGCCTTCTTTGGGGCAACACGGGACAACACAAATGGGGTCATTTGCATACACAAATATCACTAAGCAAGCCAGTGTGGCGCAATAGCCAAATGAGAGGAGTGTCCTTACAGGGCTGTCCTCGTCACACTCCTTCAAATCCTGGTACAGCTCTCTCATGTCCACCAGCCGGTTCTCCATTTTCTCGAGGGCCCAGATCTGCTTTCCTCTGCCCTTCCGCCTCACCTGGATGGCAGGTTCACTGA
This sequence comes from Denticeps clupeoides, assembly GCF_900700375.1. Classification (NCBI taxonomy): domain Eukaryota; kingdom Metazoa; phylum Chordata; class Actinopteri; order Clupeiformes; family Denticipitidae; genus Denticeps; species Denticeps clupeoides. The sequence goes on from NC_041707.1 coordinate 5,949,169, forward strand.
GAACGGCGTCTCGCTGTGGAGGACACGCACACATGGAGTGCAAAGTCAGACTAACGGCACCATTCTCAAGCTGGCACAAAGTGATAAGCATGAGGCTTGTTCGCTCATGTTAAGTGAAGAGTATTTGGATTTGAATAATGCAGATGAAACATGCACACATCCCTCTGTTTTTACATTTGTTCTAACTTATCATAGGAACTAACTATGAAACACGTACAGTCACCTAACTCCTCCTGACCCTAGGGAAGAAGAAAAAAATAAAAAATAAAAATTTTCCACTGAACTATTACTATCTTGGCAAGATCAAAACACCTACACACCAGTATTTACTACACAAAACGCCCTGCAGAAAGGTCACCTGGGATTTATTTTTTGCATGTGTACATGCTGGTGATGGAAAAAGGTAGTCCTTTCGTCTATAAAAATTAGAATGGGAACACACAGTGTTCAAGGGCATGGAAAGAACTCGCCACAGCATTTTCCTGAGCACACCCAGCCCATTGTAGCAAGTGTGCGCGAGGCGGAGCCTGACCTTCCGGTTGGCGTTGAGGTTGGCAGCTGGGATCTGCAGCGTGACTCGGTATTCCGTTCGCTTGTCCATCTCCTCTGCAATGAAGCTGGCCTCCTGGACCAGTAGGTTGGCCCTCACAATCTGCTCACGTAGCTTCCTCAGGCTTCTGGTCAAAACTGCTTCTCTGTTTTTTTTAAAGGAAAGCTGATTATTCTCTCTTTTTATTCCAAGAGTCAGAGTTCTCATGCATTTATTGCTATTTAATAGTACATGTTAATTCGTTGCTAGGGCCTGAGCGATTAACTTGCTTAAGGGTGACAAAAATAATACTATTATTAATAATAATCTTGGGCAAGTTTTGGTGTACGCAGCCTTCACACTTCCGAGTACCATAACGCACAACGTACCGCTCTTCGCTCCACTGGCGGATGCGTTGCTGGGCGCTGGGTGAGGATGAGGCCACGCCCCCCAGGCTGAGGCGCTCCATGCTGCGGTAGTGTGCCTGTCCGCCACTTTGCCGGTCGGGGGTCAGCCGCTTGCGGAGCTGCTGCAGCTCCTGTTCGTACATGAGGCGCTGCCGCTCCAGGGCAGTCTTCTTCTCCTCCTCATGCTGACGCTCCAGGCTCTGCAGCACTGCCTGCATTGGGTCTGATTAGCGCAAACAGGTCATATGTTTGGTTCTAGATCTTCAAATTTGGATTAAAAGGGTGTGTATCATTGTTTTTTGATCTGGTGGACTGGTAGTGTTTCTGCTCACCATTGCTGCCCAGGGCCTTCATCATGACCTCGGTCTGGGCAAACTCATAGCTGAAGCTAACCTCGCTCGAAACCTCGCTGGCCGTATCGCCATCTGCGTCCAGCTGCTCGTTGCTGTTGCTGTTCTTCATATTACCCCCTTCACCCTCCTCATCCTCAGCTCCTCCATGCGAACGTCGCTTCGGCAGGTTTATCCTGAAACAAAAGGAGGGATAGAGTCACGTGCTAATCGCTCTGAGCATAAGCACCGTAAACATGAACGCTGCTCTACCTGAAAAAGTGGTTGTTTCCCCAGAGAATGCGGTCTCCATGGTGAAGCTGTTGTTGGCAGGTGACCGGGGAGCCATTGATGCATGTCCTGCAAATGAGACAAAAGGGCCCGGCACAAATTACTCATCAGGCTTGGAGATGTTCGAGAGATGCTTGAAGGGGAAAGGAAAACTCATACCGCGAGTTTGGGTGGGGGGTGAGCATGACGCCATCAGCGGTAATATCGATGACGCAGTGCTCAGCCTGGATGCCCATTCCACACAACTGGATGTCCTGGGAGTTGGCCGAACCCACCTTAGTGTGTTCCTGTGGAAAGCCCCAGACAAAACAACAGTTGCATATGCTGCCAGGCTCTAATGTTAAGCTACAGCTCGAGACCGAACACGTAGAATTTTGTAATAGGAACATGTACTGATGGAAGGTCTGTACCTTTAGGTAATAGACCAGCAGTTCGTTAAGGGCGGGGTCGGCGTTGAGGTTGACCAAGAAGCATTTATCCTCTCCGACACGAATGCCAGACGACTGCAGGGAGATGCCCAGACTTTCCAACTGCCGTTGCCTGTCCTGAACTCCGAAACAAATGGAAAAAAAGGGTCAAGCTGACTCACACCCCACTTCCCAAAATATCTTTCAACGTCTATCATGAGCAGAGAACTGCCTTCACAATATACACCCCAACCTGAGCTTTCAAGTCATTGGCAAAGCTCGAGGAAATATTTGAAAAACGGAGTAAACAAGGACCTGTGCAATTTCTTCAGTCTTCCTCAGCTTCTCCTCCCACGTTACGGTCATCTCTTGTATAAGCTTCTCAGACTCTTCCAGCCTTTCCTTCAGCTCTGGAGCCTTCATGGACTAAAACCAGAAGAAGGTTAAGTCTCCTCTGGAGAAGTCTGAGGATCTTCTCTGTGGTTAATGAAAAACACAGTACCTCTGCCTCGGTCAGCTGATCCCTCAACTTCTCCACCTCCTCTCGGAGCTCACGTATGATCCTGGCGTTGGGGTCCTCGTTGACCACGGCGTGGTTGACTATGCTCTTTGCCCGGTCGGCGTATCGCAGCGTGGACAGGGTCTCATCGTAGTTGTCTGCAGCCGGGCTCACGGTGGCCACCATGGCCGTCCGGCTGTTACCTCCGAGACTGTCCTGTAGAGACGGGGCACGGAGTCACTTCAAACTTTGACATGTGACCATCGCCACCCAGAAGAGGAAAACAGACAAAAGGCTGACCTTCAGTAGCCATGTGAGCACAGAGTCTCTATAAGGGACGAACTTGCTCTTGTTCTTCCCAGCACCCTGGTCGGCCAGAGCTGAGATCACCAGTCCCAGGGTGGTTAGAGACCTGCCCAGAGAAGTGAAAGATATGGTCAGACCACACTGGCCAGACCTCGCACTTGCCAACTGACAATCACTTTGGGTCTGTGTATGTGTGTGTGTGTGTGTGTGTGTGTTAGGTACTTGTTAATGTTGCTGCCTTCTTTCAGCCTCTCCCCAGCTGCACCAGTTTTGGCTGCTCTCTCGCTACCCGCCAAGTCCACCAGACTCAGTTTGCTCACCTTCTCTCCACTGGTCTGCAAGAGCAGCAGAGAACTGTTACAGAACATGACTTGTCAGTAACACAGTTAATACACACACACTAAAAACAACAAGAAGGAAAAAAGCTAAGTAACAGGCATAAAACAAGCCCCTTTTCAGGCTCCCAGATGATATATATGAAAGAGCATGTTAGCCAAACCTCGCTGAACATGTCTATATTGAACAAGAACAATGGCGACCAGGGGTATGGGCTGCCCAGAGAAACAAGCCACCATTGTTCTCTCCTCGCCAAGCTGCAAGAGTCCGAGGGCACACACGCTTAATGATGGGGGGGGAAAGGCTGCATTTCCGCCTGACGTACAGCCTTCCCCATTGCTTTACAACATTCACAATACATAAGGCTCGTAGCGGTGCGGTGCTGGCTGCAGGAGGAGTGTGGAGAGTTTACGAGCACAGGAGATGGGGGAAGAGATTACGGAGTGCTGGGATAACAAAGAGTGCCCTTGTTCGGTTAGAGCTTGAGCTTTATGTCAACTCAACTGGAGTTCATCCCCTCTATCTGGGCACCTTCAGGTCCATCTACTCAGGCTTATGATGCAGTGAGAATTACTGGATAAAAAGGAAAACTTTTTTAAAAGTATTATTTATTTAAACATTTGCCCATTAGTGGGTAACATAATAGCCTACAGCCACACACTGTGCTTCTGTTTCACAGTAAAAGCCTTTGTAGGTGACATCATACTTCCTATGTCTGCTCTATCCGATCCAGTTGAGCGATGAGCTTGCATCAAGGGTAGAGAGTAATGAGATATTGTTCCTAAATACGTATTATAATTACAAATAATTAAATAAATAGTAAACCAACATCTAATGTCTAAAGACAACAGGCCCATCTATAGTGTCCTGTCTAAGACTGGTTTAGTCATTTTGAAACCTCCTCGGGGGAGGACAAGCAGTGAAGGGCTCAGAGGAGAATTACTGCCAGTAGCACTGCAGTCAGCATGCAGGCTGCATCACTCAGAAACCCGATCTGTGAGGCTGCCAATGAGAAGCCTGTAGATAAAGCTGACTGTACTGATGAAGACGGACCAGTAAAAAACACAAAACAGTAGAGAGCTAGTACTTCACTTTTACTCTGTTTTAAAGGAAAGAACAGACTGATAGAGTTGAAGTGATTGTATATGGTTCACCAACGAATTGGCATTAGGTAACAATTTCAATAATTACTCTGTAGGAAATAGTCATATTGGCAATCTGCTGCAAAATTGATCCATTTAAGTCTAGATTTAAGTCTAATAGAGTGATGCTAAATACTTTCTGATTTTAAAGATTAGTTGGGGAGATTAACTAAAGCACCAACATGGTCTCCAGACTAAGATTAGTCCGTAGATAATTAAATAAATACACAAATGCTTTATCAGTTTGCAAATCTGTCATGCCCGGTGTCTGCAAAAACAAACCAAAAAAAAAGGTTAGCTATTTTTAGCTCAATATTTGCATTTCAGGAAAGCACACCTGCTGAAGGATTCTGTGCATCCTGAATTATGGATGAGGACCGGCTCCGCAATGAATCAGGTGACTATGACAATAAGGTCGGTGAGCGGAACACCGTGACAGGGCCAGGGTGATCGGAGATCGGCTGACGTCTTCATTGGGACACGTGATTATTTATTAATGGAGTTTCCTGCCCTGTGCTTCGCTGGTCGCCCACATTTTTGCCAAGGTAGAGGAAAACTCGGCCCTCTGATTAATGAGGCAAGAACGTTTCACTGACTAATGGTTTGAAATAAAAGTGATGCACAACACACTGCTTACTTCAAAGAATGATGTGATCTAGATTTACTCCAGTGTTAAGAGCTTGTCTATTTCCAAAGAAAAACGGTTTTCTGTAACCTGGTGACAGACATTGCTGCATTTGAAAAATAAGAACACTGCAAACTGAAGCTGGCTGGGCTTGAGGGTAGTGGAAATCCCTGAGCGTGCCAGAATGATGGGACAGGTTCTAATACACATTAGTCTTCACTCCTGAGCCAAAGAGTGTTTAGCGTGTGGCTTTGCTCTTCTGGACAACAGATGAACAATGGGTCAGGTGTCTGGCTTTATTCTTTAGAAGGTTGTTTTAGTCTTAAAAGGTCCCATGACATGAAAAATAATCTCACGAAGTGAAGATTCACCCAGACTGTCTATGGCCCTGCAGGAGCTAGAAATGGTGATATGTAAAAAGATTCTTCTGCTTCAGATGATCGGATCTGGAATCTGTCCCCTTATGTTGTCATAATGAGAAAGGTTACCTCCCGTTTCTCATGCTTTTGTAGTACAGAGAATTTTCCCTGCAAAAGTGGCTCCACCAACTGTCGTGGCTTCCAATTAAGCATTGCAGTTACTCAGTGATTGGATGTAAAAATGAGCAGAAATTTATTTTTTTAGTTCAATCACGCAAGAAGAACCAGAGGGTTTTCTTTTTTCCCCCCCGAGACGCTGTCTGAACGTCCTGTGTGCGCCAAACATTGTGGTTGGTGAATGGTGTTCATGACATCATTTCCATGAATGCTGCCCCCTGCTCCTTCCCAAACATCTTTAAGCCGCTCATCCTCATACCACTTCTCTCCTCATCAATAGAGTTTAAAAAAGCAACAGATACCGAAATGGCACGTCCTGGGGAAATCTCATTGTTTGACTGGCTCAAAGTGCCTGTAATTCTGCACCACGGCTAAATTTTTCTGAAGATACTTCTGATACAATATTAGGGGACCAATAAGACCTATATAAAAGCAAAAAAATGGGTAATATGAGTCTTAGGTCAACACAGCTGTGAGCATACCTATAACACTTAATCATGGAACAATAGGCTAATCAAATTCAGCCTTACCCCAGACTGCAGATCTTTCAGTGTGTGTGTCAGGATGATGTTGAACACAGCGTGGGATCTACTGCTCTCCTCATTCATGTTTGTGGCGGCCACAGTGCGAGATTTGTTTCCTTCTGACATTAGAGACTCAATGTCCTGTTGGCAAGCAGAGTGCAGAAGATGAATGATAGCAAAAAAAAAAAAAAAAAAAAAAAAAAAAAAAAAAACTATGACAAGAACATAAACTAATCACGGTCATTGGTAAAAAAAAGTAATGACATTGTTTCTATACTTTCTGGAATTAAAGAAATATACATAATGTACTGAGTACAACCGGATTTGTCTGTTTATTTCATAATGTGCATTTGAAAAATATGTTGTTCTCAAATGTGCAGGAACAATACAAAACATCTTCAGGTATGGATGCATCCATGCTCTAATGTGCAGAGCCATACTCAAAGTCAGTCGATTTCCATAGCATGTCCCAAGAGACTTATGTACCTTATAACTGGTGACGGCAAGTCTCGATAACCCGTCCACATACGGTCCCAGAACTTTGTGCTCCCTCACCCTCAAGGCCTGCCGACTCCTTTATGAAAATAAATAAATAAATACTACAACAACAACAAAAAAGGCACTCAGAAGTTTGGCGTTTCATAAAGGGTCTCACCCTTTGGGGTCAAGGAGATCTCGGACTTTCTCATTATAGATCTCCATGTAGGAAACTTCCACCGTGAAGCTCTCCTCCTCACGCTGCTCCTTCACCACACGTTCAAACAGCGAACTACAGAGGCGTGGAATCAGGCCAGGCTGGTCCACAGAGCCCATCATAGTGTAGGACTTCCCTGAGCCTGCAAACAAACATCAAATCACACTCTGACCCCAGTGGTATAATTCACATGAAAACAATGTACCAGTTAGTCACCATCTGTTAATAATGTACATCATTTTTATTTCACTTATTTGCTCCATTAACAAACACCTACACAATTAAGTCAAATCACTACAGGCTCACCTGTCTGCCCATATGCAAAGATGCAAGCATTGTAGCCCTGGAAGGCATTGTGCAAAAGGCTTTCCCCAAGGCACTGGAACACCACATCCTGACCTGAAACACCATGTGTGCACATCAACAGTAGTTCCTAAAATTAAAAAAAAAAAAAAAAAACAAAACAGGGACACAAACCCGCAAACTTGTCTGTTTCCGATTCATCCATGGACCAGAAACAGTAGTCGTATGCGAAGACCTAATGTAAAGAAACAGATACTTATGGTCCTAAAACCAAAAAACAAACATAGTAGTTTATGACATTACTTGCAATAATTGTGGTACCTTGGGCTGGGTCCTGAGATGATTCATATTGAAGGTAAACATGGATAAAAAAAAAAAAAAGAGATGAAGACAATTTTAATGAATTAAATCAGAATTCATAAAAAAGGCATATAACATTTTTATTATCTTTTGCAGTTATTCAGAACAGAAATACCCACCCATTCCTATATATTGACTTATTCCTATAAGTCAAGAAATGGCTGCCAAGTACTATAAATTTCAGAGCAGCATCCTCTTACACTACTTCATTGTCAAATAGAGAATCATATCTGTAATCCACTGTTGAATTAGGGTGGTAGTAGCCTGGTGGGTAACACACTCGCATGTGAACCAGAAGACCCGGGTTCAAACCCCACTTACTACCATTGTGTCCCTATGAAAGACACTTAACCCCGAGTTGCATTTTTGTAACCATGTTGTAACCATTCGGCAAGATCCATCTGAAAAAAAAAAAAAGTGCACTTAAGGTTTTTTTTTTTGCGCTCCAGGAGGAGCTAGGACCCAGAAGACGGGCGGACGTGCGTGCATCCACCCCGCCCGAATCCATGTCATCAGCTGTACTTTGCTCACTGGACCCGAATGCAAACAGACGATCGCTCACTCAATGAGCAAGGCTGAGCAAATATGCGTTCCCCGCCCCCAGTTCACAGCGGCCTTATCTGGCCGGTGCTCTTTAATGGCACCTCCACGCAGCGTAAACATTATGAGCTCAGCGCCACTGGCGGAGTGTGGGAAGGGAGGTCTGGAGGAATCTTCCCACAGTTCCCTGATCCGGACAATCATTCTGAAGAAAAAAAAAAAAAAATTCAAAATTCAAGCGGTGAGCCCGCAGAGAGGGTCTCCAGTCTGCCTTTCAAAACGACCTTTCGTTCGGGGAACGACGGCCAATTATAATCATTTTATTTCTGCTTTCTGCACACGTCTTATGGCATCCGTAATGGCCGAATATCTTTCATTGCCATCTGTTTACAGCTGATGGGGAGCTGACCATCTAATGAAAAATATAAAGACGAGGGACCTCAAGGATTATCCAAAAAAAAAAAAAAACGATGCAGTGACCCCGGGCGGAGCTTGTCGTTTGAAATCAGGCCATGCAACACAAAGCTTTCACTGTATAATAAGCGGAACAAAGTCTTTCGTCACATTCCAGAAATATCTGGAAGGGGCTCGGGCCGCCCGGCAGTATGCGGCAGGGTGAGCTTCATCTTGGAGGTCGGCGGGGTGGAGAGGAACCCGGGAGGGCCCAGAATAACCAGTCAATCTCTCGCTGAGCTGACCTCTGCTCTCGAGTGCCCAGGTAGACCTAATGAGTCCTTCTTTCCTTTATCTTCAAACCTACTCAGTCTCAAAAGGACGTTTTTTTATTTTTCTCTTTCGTCCAGGGGGCTGCTTGACTAATTCTAATTTGGCGAGCCTTTGATCACCATCAAAGGGGAAATGGAGGGGGGTAAGAAGAGAAGAAAAGACCAGAATTTACAGTCCCGTTCGAAGCGGTGAGCAGAAAAGGCTGTGGGCTCTAAGTCACTCGCCATCTGACGGCCAGATTACTTATTGTTGAGGGCTAAAGGCTCCGCCTCCTCGCAGCTTCCTGCCAGGCAGCGGAAGAGTCTCACGGCACCACGGCATCCTGGCCCACTGCTTTAACCGCTCCCTTCCCAAACAGACGTTACCCCACTTCCATTGGCCTGGTCCCATCAGGTTAATCCTTCTACAGACAAAGACCAATAAGGGACACCTTACATAAACAGAGTTAGAGACTAGCTGACGTGTACAGATTGCCCTTCCTCCATTGGCCAGTTTGGTTTAACACTATGGTTCAGTTATCACGACAAGGGGTCAAGATGGGGAAAACGGTACGAAAAAGAGAATAAATACATAAATAACTGGAGAATAGGTTAGTGATCACAAATTGAGGGACACAAATGGAAAGAATTATCATGACATTTCAATTACTCTAAGGCTTTAGATGGAGGGTCTTTTCTGTCACTCAGAGCCGTGGCGTGCTGTAGTCTGGCCTATAGAAGCCATACCTTAAATCATAGAGGAGCAGTCACATGGCGGCTTATTTAGGACCTTCTGCTGGCCAGCTGCAGCCTCCCAGGATCACACTGAAGGCATTCAGGAGGCGGAGCTCGGCAGAGGCGGAGGAGGATTCTCCTCGCTTCTGCAGGCTGCGGAAGTACTCGCTCGTAGGGGAGAACCAACATTCGCTGGCGCCGGCCCAGTAGGTTTGGCATTTACAGGGCATGGTGTTTACAGGGAAGCAATCCCGTACGAATGAATGGTAGTGGGGCAGTAGTGACCTTGGTTGTCGGTTCGAACTGCCAAGGTGCCACTGAGCAAAGCACCGTCCCCACACACGGCTCTTCGGGCGCCTGTCATGGCTGCCCACTGCTCACTCAGGGTGAATGGTTAAATGCAGAGGACAAATTTCACTGTGTGCACCGCGTGCTGTGCTGCTGTGTATCACATGTGACAATTACTTCACTTTATTATTCACAATGACAATTCGAACTCATACCGAACATCCTTTTCACTTGGGAAACATTCAGTTCATATCCAGTGGGGCACAAAGGGAGGGTGCATGTTTTGGTTTTGTTTTCAATTTATTCAAATTTGGACGTGCTTCGCACCGATGTTCAATTTAAAAGGTCTCCTGATCTGTTTATTTTTTGCTTTCATATCAGGCTTGTTGGTCCCCTAATACTGTATCTAAAGTCTCTTTCAGAAGCCAGAATTACAGTCACTTTGATCCAGTCCCACAATTAGGTTTCCCTAGGATGCACTATCTCAGTGTCTGTAGCTTTAAATGCTAATGAGGAGGAGAGAGGCGGGACTACGAGGAATGCAGGCCAATAGAAATGTAGAGTGCTTTCTCAAGAAATTACATCAACACCATTAACAAACCACAATCTTTGCCGCAGACAGGAAGTTTCCTCCGTTATTCCTGAAGTGCCTCCGATATTCCAGAATAATAAATAAATAAGTAAGTAAGTAAATAAATAGTTGATGTCATAAGGGAACTAATTCTTGTTTGGACCAGCAGAATGTCCAAATTGCCATTTCTAGCCACAGCAGGAGCACAGACAGGCTAGGGGAACTAGTATTAATGTTAAATAATCTCTCAAAGTGACATTTTCATGTCAGGGGACCTTTAATAAGTCAAGACAAAGCACCATCTCTTTAGTAAGGTACCGTCCCCACACGTTGCTTCGCAGGCGCCATTCATGGCTGCCCACTGCTCACTAAGCAGAGGATACATTTCGTTTTGGGCACCGTGCTGCAGCGTTTCACAATGACAATCACTTCACTTTCACTTCACTTGCAAAATGACTATGGGAGGGAGGATTGGATTTTTTTTAAAGAAATGAAAATAAAGTGACAGCATAGCCCAAAGGAGGTTTATTGATATTTTCCGCAGTGACAGCTGTCAGCGCGAGTCAACAAATGATCGAGGTGGGGGGCAGAAGATTTGTGACCCACACCTCAGGACCGAGTCCCAGCCCCCCCCCGCGACAGATGACGACAGGGAGACAAGGGCCGCCGCCACCACCGTGATAGACAGTCCGGCGTGTTTCTGCATCGCTGGGCTACAGCCGAGAAAGTGACGTTCTGCGTACTTGACCCAATTTGCAAATCTCCCAGACACGTCCTAATGAATTAATGCACGAAAGAATTGGTGCTTGCTGGGGGGGCCTAATGCTCTTTAGACTGGTGTAACCCCCACATGATCCTTCATTTCTCCTCACAGCAGTAGACATGAGTAGCAGATTATCGTACAGCGTGGTTTCAAAAATGTTATACATTACAATGGAACCCTCTGAAGGCCTCCGAGAAACAGTGAAAGCCCGCCTGCGTATAGGCAGAAGAAAGTCTGTAACCGGAACGGCTCTCCAAGGGAATTTTAGCTGCCAAAATCACACACACATATAACTTGTTTCTTGTGGAAATCTTTTCAGAAATATTATATTCAAGATTGGTTTGTTGTCAGTACAACAGTATGTCGTGTATTGAAATAATGTTTTGTACAGTGCAATCATAAAATATCTATATATGTATGTATATACACATAAGTTAAACTATAGTAACTAAAACTAAAGCTTAAATACCGTAAATATCATTGTAATACTGTATCATTGTGATAACAATGAACAGGTCGAACAGGACATAGCTGGACAACATCCTGTAGGATGCTTGTGAGTGGGTGTGTTGGATATTTCAAACAAGACACGCAAGACAAGACAAAGATGTGCAAGATGTGCAGGAATGTGCAAAATGAGCAGATATGTGCAAAAATCAGGTGCATAAGGCTGGAAGTGTATTAACAGAGTTTAACAGTGTTCTGGTGATGGCAGTGCATTGAGAGCTCTGACTGGACACAATGGTAGTTGTGGGACAGGGGGACAGTCCCTGTAACTACTGATTGTAAGGGGCTCTGGATAAGGGCATGTGAATCATGATCTCAACCCAATACGTGGATTTGGAGACCAAGCCTGGAGTTCAAGGTGCAGGACGGAGGACCTCCATGAGTTAGCCATGATTCAATGGCCGGCCTGCCCCCATGAAGTCACTTTATAACACCTGACCTGCAGGTAGCCAAACCTTCAGTAAACACAGAGCAGGGAGGACAAGGTGCAGGATGAGGCATTGCTCACCTTCAAAACAGAATTATGCAAGAACCAGCACGTCGACATTTAACCAAATGAAGTTAAAACACAGGGAGGTCAAAGGTAAGCGTACAGAATTTTGCGAGCCAGGTGTAACCACGTACACAACCAGCGTTCGATTCCACTAACAGATAGCGTTCACACAACCGGTTTACGAAGATGGATAAATGACGCCTTCAGTTGAACTGTCAAACACGCCAAATGTCCCACAGGCAGAACCAAACTCCCTGAAAATCTGAACACACCCAAATTCTCCCACACCACCCCTCTGCTACGCTCCCTCCACTGGCTCCCAGTTGCTGCACCAATCAGGTTCAAAATACTGGTGCTGGCCTACAAAGCCAAATATGTAGTAGCACCATCCTACCTCACAACCCTTATTACATCTCGCACTGCACCTCGTATACTCCGAGCCTCCAGTACTGCTCGCCTGGACCCTCCATCTCTGAAGGTAAAAGGAAGCCGCTCATCTAGACTCTTCTCAGTCTTGGCCCCTCGGTGGTGGAATGAACTTCCCCTCGAGGTCAGAACAGCTCAGTCACTAAGTATTTTCAAGACCTTCCTCTTTAAGGAATATTTAGATTAACTTTCTTATTGTCAAACTTGTGTACAGAATCTACAACAGAGTGAATAAAAAGATTGTATTCATAGTTGAGGGTCCTGGTGAACCAGAATTGATCACTTTATCAATGGGAACATGGAAGCACTTTGAAAGTCGCTCTGGATAAGGGCGTCTGCCAAATGCCTTAAATGAAAATGTAAATGTGAAGGGTATATGCTCATACAAAAGTGGGGATGCAACATGCAACATTCACATCAGCTTTTCTTTTTTTCTTTTTTTTAAATACCCGTGGCTATGCTTTCACAAATCACAGTATTTATTGTGACAACTGCTTAGTTCTGAACATAAAGCTTTTGCAGGTTTTAATATTACAGATCAAGAGGTAACTGGAAGGAGAGTTAATAGCACACTAACGTTCATGCTGCACTGACCATAATGCACAATTACTATATCTCTTTTTTAAAAAGTTAAACAATTTTTTTTACTAGTCGACCATGTCCACAAAACTGTCAGTAAGCCTTTCAGAGCGTGTGTGTACTAAAGCCCCAGAAAAAAAAGACAGTGCAGCACTCAGAACAAGAAACACCAGAAGAGCGCAGCTTCTCTGCATTGTTTTCACAGCCAAACCCATCACTTCATGGCCAAATGCAACACCAACACATGTTGAAACTCTTCTCTTCGGCAGAGCTGGTTTTTCTAGGCGCCGGTAAACCAGAAGCGGCACGTTTTGGCAGAGGTGCGTGAGCTGCGCCGTTCGGCCCATGAGAACGGCGCCATTTGAGGCATATGGGCCACGGGGGACCACAATGCATCACCTCGGGCCTCATGAACTCCACGCTGCAATTAAACTGTCCGTTGTGTGAAGGCAGCAGGCGGCTGGGCCATTCACGGCCACGTTTAAAACCCGTTCCACCTCGCTCTTTGTCCCTGTGCTGTGGGCAAAGAGAAACGAAATTGTGTCCTCTTGTCTGCCCCCATAAAAGTCACCAGAGATTTTTTATGGCCGACAGATGCTTCAAGTTAACTTGTATTCCCTTCCTTCCATAGAAAGGGACTTCGCGGCTGCAGCTGACCTGGACCTAACCTTCCCCCACTGTTGCCATGACGATGGAGGGTAGGAAAAAGGAGGAAGTCAGAAAGAGGAGAGTTATGTCCTGATTCCTGACGTGTCCTGAAAAGGCTGCATGTCTCCACTGTATCCCCTAGCAGATAAACATCCCTGTCAGAGCCTGCCAGAGAGTGAACCCTCATGGTGTCCCTGCGCATGGTGTCCCTGCGCTCAAGCCTAGTGGGTAACACACTCGCCTATAAACCAGAAGACCCAGGTTCGAATCCCACTTAGTACCATTGTGTCCCTGAGCAAGACACTTAACCCTAAGTTGCTCCAGGGAGACTGTCCCTGTAACTTCTGATTGTAAGTCGCTCTGGATAAGGGCGTCTGATAAATGCTGTAAATGTAAATGACTCGGTGGCGGAACGACATTTATCGGTATGACTGGAGAAGGACCGCTTACCTGGAGTCGGCTTTTCCAAGGTTGCCTGTGGCCGGGTGCAGGACGGTCTGGTTCCCGTCCATGTCCACCACACATTTTGTGTTCAGTTCCTTCTCTGAACGGGAAGAAAACAAATATGTTTACAGATACATACATGTATGCATGTATTCATACGTTGCATTGCAATTATTATTTTATATATACATGCCGTGCAAAACATTTAGGCAGTAGTAAAACTAATTAAAGGTTATCATCGCACCAACAGTAACTCTGAAAATTGTTCAGTAAGGGACTATTAAAGAGATATAGAGATGGTGCTAGAAGGTTGATCTCTCTCTACGATTGATCTCCTACAAGAACAGATACTAGAACAGAGTCTCTTTATATATCGCCGTTTCATGAAATGAAGGAAACTCTGCAATAAACGACTTTTATTTAAATCAATATTTGATCAATGTTTCACATGGCTTTTGCACACTGCCGTGAATATACATTTTGAAATATTGTGAGCGCTATTGCAGATGTAGCGCTCGGGGCGTGTTTGCTAATGTCACGTCAAATACGTCTTCAGGATTTACAGACACAAACAAGAATGGACTGCCGGCTAGTTGCCGGTATGTTGCGCACTGGCCTCTTTCGTCGGTGCGTAATCACCGCTGACACTGAAAGATGAAGATGAGCCTCAATCACGTTTCTATGAAATACCTCTTAAACAGGAGGAGCCCATAGCAACGAGAGAACGACGCGTCGCCATACTTCCTCGTTCTGGACTATTTAAACCTGCTCAAAATCAATGTATTGGTCCCGAGTCGTACAAAAATGTGCCCAAATATCTAATCATTTTGTTCATCAAGGATTTGATGAAGCCAGGTAGGCTAAAGCTGTCGGACTTAATTCCGCACAACAAGTTTAACCGGAGTGACGATTTGCTCTAAAGCCCCATCTGCGCGCCGTGCCTCGTGCCGCCATGTGCGAGTGCTAATAATAGGGGCATTAATCACTGTTATCTCCCGACTAAATACGGCTGCGTCTCTTTCTGCCTGGTCATTGCGGCGCGGTTTGAACAGAGAAGCTCAGCAGTGGGACAAACAAGCGATTGGTTAAAAACGAGAAGCCAGGAAGTCCAGCTGAGTCAGATGCTCTGGAGAGGATGTGCCCGCATCAACCACCATAAACGCCTCATAGGAAGCACACACTTCCTCCCACTGGCGGCTGCCAACGGGCACGGCGCTCCGGGCTCTGAGGTGCGGAGCCCTCGGCGCATCAGAAGAACCCAGAACAAGGGACAGGTGGTTTCTCGGCAGGACGGTAGTGGGCTGGAAGGGGGGGGAAACCATTTTACCTCAAAGAGCACTGCTTAATTTTTTCATGAAACAGAATTAAAAAAAAAAAAAAAAAAGTCATTAAATCACAGTCCTCCTCAACCAGTCCTGAAAAACAACCTCCCACCGGGAACTCCGCATTAAAAGCGGGGGGAAAAAAAAAAGGAGCTGGGAGAATGTCACATGGCTGAGGTCCGAAAGTGAAAGACTTCACACTGTAATTTCCTCGACACATCTACCAGGGGAAGGGATACGAGTCCTTTGAGGGTCTTAACAAATCTCACGGCCATGGGAACGCTCCCCATTATGCAACGTTGGCAAATAGGCCATTCAGAACTCCCTTCCTGCTTTTGTCTGGCACAGTGCACATAGAGGGAGAAAAAGGCAAAAAGTGGAGAGAAAACCAAAAAAAAATTTCCTTTTTATCAAATTCAGAATAACTATGAACAATTTTGCGACTCAAACGAATCAAATCTCATTCAGAAACCACGATATATACATGTCGTCCGACACGGAGGGGGGTGATTGTCACTGTGGTGTGTGGTTTTAAAATACCCTGTCATCAGGGGAGTGACGAATTAGTTATTGTATTCACTCTGTGTGCACAGAAGCCGCAGCACTTTGACCACAACCGAAAAGCTCTGCATCTCTCCAGTGTGGGTTATTTGCTCTTGTGTCTCATCCACTGCATGGCAGGCCTCACGCGTAAAGCCAAAGCCCAAATAAAGAAACTTTCTCTTTTTTTGTTTGTTTACAGATACAGCTCCTTAGGGAAGGTCTTAAAACTATATTGGAAAAATTTTCCCCATAAGATGTGTAGACCATAGAAAGCGGCCAAACTGGCCAGAGTGGATTGAGCTTGTGGTCTCTTTTGACAAGTTTAAAGCAATGTTACTTTTTATTCATGATTTATTTTATAAAAAGATTAGAAAGGACATTCTTAGTACTGTAAATATATTTCATAGGAACCAGAATTACAAAAAATCTAGCTAAAAAGCATCTTAGATTCTCGGACCCCATAAAAACAAAACAAAATGTGATTATGTTAATGTAAAAGATCCAAAGGCGTTGGTTCACGTTTCGGACCGGTGTTTGGCAGCGACCAAATTCTACGCTCTGGAACGACAGGTGACCATTTCCTTTCGTTTTTTAACCCAAAATACAGGCCCTTCCCACAGATACGGTGTCCCCAGATCAGCGGTTCCCAACCCAGTCCTCAGGGCCTGCAGCCAGTTCCAGCTCTTGCTCTTTGACCCTTTTTCTTTAATCCGCCGCAAGAGAAATCTGGGGAACCCCAAGGTATCCTGTGATCCCGTTCAGAACGCCCCGAAGTATCACAGATATATCTGTGGCAAAGAAAATCCTGGGCTCGTAGACGTAACCGCACTACTAACTGATAAAAAAGCCATGTCGGCAGCCACGTGAAGGAGGAAGGCTGAAAGCGATGGTGAGGTGGGAGTTCGGCAGGAATATTCTGCACAGGCTGCGGCCCTTTAAGCACTCAGAAACTCCTCCAAGTTGGTTTCTGGATTACTGTTTAACAGATTCGCTGGATCTTCTTGCCGAATGGAACGCTGTTTTTCCAGCCTTGAACCTCCTTTAAAAAAAAAACTAAAAAAAACACACACACACACACACACACACACACACACACACACACCTGTCCGGACCTTTCGCTCATCGACTCACCTCTCCGGTTCATGGGTCGCACCCTGACGGCGACCTTCACGTTGGAGTCGCTCAGGTTCGACTCGCCCATCCTGGCCCGCGTTCCCGTCCCCCGGTCACCGTGTCACAGAAAACCACGTCCGACGGACCGTGCCCGAGGAAAAGTCCCACTCATTTAGGTCCCAGGCGTTTAAAATCCATCCGAGCGGCAATAGGCGGCCATGGCGAATCAACCCCCCTCCAAAAAAAACAAAAAAAAAGAACTCGGGCGTGGGTTTTCTAGACCGAGACAAAAAAAAAAAAAAAAAAAAAAAAAAAAAAACACACTCTCTAGTGTCAGTTCAGTGGCCTATTCCACGCCGAGGCGTCCACGCTGGCGTGAACCCGGGTGGGGTTGACTTTTCTAACAAGAGCCCGGCGAAGCGATGAAATTTTCATGAGGCTAAAGGCTAGCTCCTTATGCCAGGTCAAATAAAGAGTTAAAACTCAAACTATTTCAGTCGTACGCGGGCAAAATAAAATGGACAAACGAAGCGATATTACAGCGGTTACAAAAAAAATGTTAAATAAAACGACGGGCTTTCTGTGGAAAATCCTTCCGTCCAACAAGCCCCGCACAATAAATAAGCAGCCTGGCTGCACCGACGACAGAAAGCCGATATTTAAACGGCGGACAGCGAGTCCCGTGCGGCGAACAAGACTTAAAATAAAACGTACGCGGCGTTCGTAAACTTTTTGTGACCGCCTAAGGTCACTCCGCTGCCGCTGTCCACCCCCGGCTAGCGCCCCCGGGTCCGTTTCGTTCTTCCCTGCTCTCGGCGCGGTGATAAAAAAAAAAAAACGCGGCGTTTGTTTCAATAAGCCGGACGCGCCTCGGGTCGCTTTTTCTCCGACGTTCGTCGTGAACCGTTATATCGGATGTCACCCTCGGCTCCCGTGGAGGCTCGTTAGCCAATTAGCCGGGATACCGACGGTGCTAGCAGGCTAGCGGGGGTCGGGGTCGCCCCTGGTTCCCGGTGTCTCTTCAACGCCACGATCCAAAGTCCAAAGACGAAAGAAAAAATTAAAACGGCGGCACCACCACCGCGACGAAAAGATCCGCACGCTGGACGTCTTCAGGGCCGCAGAGGCAGCGCCGAGCCTCCCGAGGTTCCCCGAGTCGGCAGCGCTGTCATGCTCCGCGGGGGCTGCTAGCGCTCGGCTAGCTCCGTGACCTGGAGTTGCCCCTCTCCGCCTCTTCCGACGTAAGGAGGGTCCGCTCGCTCCATCCCGACACCGGGGAGGGGAGTCGGCCCCGGCCGCGTCCTTTATCCCGTTTACTTCCCCGCAGCGGGACCGCCGAGCTGCCTCGGCTCGTTATCAGGCGCTCCGTTGGGGGCGAAGGGGTCGGGGGACGGGGACGGGGACGGGGACGCCTCTAATCGGCATTTCACGGTCCGCGCACGCTGCTGCTGACCGCGGGCACCGTTTCGGACATGAACCGAGGCGGAACCGTTTTCAACCGGCCCGGACTGGGAGGGCGTTTCGGCCGCACGAAGAGACCCGGGTCCTCTTCTGATTTTGTTCGCTTCCAGTGTTTCATTTGCCACCGAGCAACCAGCGTACAAAGAGAAAAGGCGAAGAGGGCAGTCAAGCCTCCCCACTGCACAGGACATTCTGGAACGTTTAGAAAATGCCATAAAACATATAGCATGCTTTCAAAACTTACTTCAAGTTCTGAAAATCTCTATATATATTTTTTTATTAAAATGCCACAACAATACTAGTATTTTCAGTGTCACAGCGACACCTGCTGGCGAGACGCAGGTGCGCGTTTGGTGGTTCAGATCGCTCTTAGATGAACGCATGCAATTATATTCTTTTTTACACTTTAAAGTGAAGTGATTGTCACATGTGATACACAGCAGCACAGCACACGGTGCACACAGTGAAATTTGTCCTCTCACCAATCACCCTGAGTGAACAGTGGGCAGCCATGACAGGCGCCCGGGGCTCAGTGGCACCTTGGCGGATCGGGATTCGAACCGGCAACCTTCGGTCCAAACATGCTCATACACATATCTGTCATAGAAATATTTATCAAGCATAATTAAAAAAAAAAACATCCAATTTGTTTTGCCGGCATACATACAATTTGTTTTGTATGTTAGGGAGATAATATTTTAATTCCTTGACTTAGTTAACATGCACATAAATGTTCTTGAGTAAAACCTTGGAACGTATGAAACCACACACATCCTTCATAATTAGCTACTTATCATGGCCATAATTTCAAAATGTGTTTTTCTTATAAAATTATATTACTTCCCTCCGATTCTCCAATCTCTCCTTCTGTCGCTGCATGTGACCTCTGGGCAATCATGGACAATTCCCTCTCCTACTCTTGCCAGTCCCTCACTTGTTTCGATTCCTTTTCTACAACATTAGGAGGATCCCTCCATCTTTGATTGACACTGGCAACTAAGTACAGGATACTTGTCAGTCTCCAAACTGGACTACTGTAACTCTTTCTGGCTGGTCTACCTCTCCGGCTGATCCAGAACGCTGCAGCACGACTTGTTTTCAACCTTCCCAAATCCTCCAACACCTCTCAATTGCTACATTCCCACCACAGGCTTCCTGTAGCTGCTTCAGAAATTCAGGATTCAAGATGCTGATGTTTGCCTACAGAGTCAGCGTAAGCACCCACCTTCCTCAGATCTCCCACCCCTCCTCGGTCTGCACCTTGATCTCTCCGAACCTCCAGCACTGCTCGACTGCTGCCTCCATCTCTCTGGGTGCAAGGCACTAGGAAGGCATTCGTCTAGACTCTTCTCTGTCTTGGAGACGCTCTAAAGACATGAAGCGGCTGGGTTCTGAGTGAAGCTAACGGTATTTACAGACCAAATGACGGATTTAAACACTAGACAAATGCTGTAAATGGAAACTACTGACCCTCTTCAAATTCCTCTGTTGTTCGTTTTTGCTGCTTGTTTTAATACGACGACGTGTTAAGGGACCAGGACCTAATAACAAAAGAGGAAAATGTTCTTTGAGAACCCGGTAACGGTGTGGTCTTGAGTCACCACACTAGATGGTGCTATCTGGTCAGGTTCTGGTGTTGAGCCAACAAGAAACCGAAGCTTCTTTCCTGTTTTCTCTAATTATGTCTTTGTGCATGTGCAGAGTGTGGCAAACACCAACAGATAACCTCCACTTGATTAATCTTTTGAAGTTGACAAACCAGGTTATTCAATTCCTAGACGTCTTCTAGAACAAATGACTACAAACTCAAGAGCAATGTATTGCTCCATGGTAGGATTCTCAATTGCTCTTCAACCGGAAACGGCCACGGTTGGACTTTTCAAGCAAAGTGTAGTGATTGACATAAGAAAATATGTCCTCTGCTTTTAACCCATCACCCTTGGTGAGCAGCGGGCAGCCACGAAAGGTGCCCAAGTAGCAGTGTGTGAGGAGGGTACCTTGGGATTCGAACCGGCAACCTTCTGCGTAAGGGTCCATTTCCTTACCTGCTAAGCCACCACTGCCTGTTCAAGTGATGCTGATGCTGCATCTTCACTGGCATTTATTCCTTTGTTTTATTTAAACTCTGCAAAAATGTCTTCCCGAACCATGCCTGATGGTCCATCATCACAGTCATTCTCTCGGGGTGTAAGTTGCCTCACTGATAATGATCCATTATTCAGATTCTATAACCCAGATTCTATTAATAAATGCCATTTCTGGCATGCCTGTGTAATGGCGCTAGACTTTAATCGTTCAAGCGCCATGATTGTTCTTTGAAGCCTGGTAATTTAGTGCAAATGTTACGGCCCCTCCCATCTCTCGACACTGTGTTCTTACTCTAACAGGTCCAGAGAGGGAGATCCTGTGATGTAGCCACCCAGACCAGGAGGGGCACCGCTGAGGAAAGGCCATGGGCTTTGAAATCAGCATGGCTTCCAGCCAGCACCCCACGGTTTGCACACTGCCTCCACCAGAGAGCTGTATGGTAGAAGAAATCAGCAAATGACACCAGCATGCAGTCATTATTCAATACAGAGAGTTGTTGTAGGGATTGTACAGGAACCTTTTGCCTTTTTTAAATCTGGATGATTACCCTTACCTACAGTACCGTCCAAATGACAACACAAGCCAAATGCAAGCAATTTGGTTAACGTAGCTAAAATAATAGACTGCTGATCAATGTACTCATTTATTTAAATTATTTATTGCAGATTTTACATGTAAAAATGACATTATGTCTATAGAGAAAGTAACTCTGTTCTCCTATTATTCTCTGAGCAGCAATACAAAATTGTTCTCCACTGAACAATTGTTAAATTTAGCTTGTAGGAGATCATTCATTAGTTTACTGAGCGTTTGCACAGTACCATATATATTTGTAGGGTTAGGTGCAAATGAATTAGTGAAAAACTGATGCAGTATCATGTCTTTGTGCAAAATAAATGTCGTACTTGACTACAGTATGTAGCCCAATGCTTTTTCCCACCAGCTCAATAAACCCACCAGTGACAGCAGTCCAGTGCACAAAAGACTGCCAAGAAGCTGTAATTCCATCTTCCCTCTAAAAGAACTAGTCAGTCGTCTTGCTACAGAGGCTTGTCAAAATGACCACTTGTGGGACTAATAGAGGATTACCTTATCTCATTTTACATCGCCACAGAGGGATTATGGTAAAAATGTGGAAGTTAGACGTATCTAGAACGTTCTTGTGGTTGCATATACACAGAAAAGGTCTGGATAAGGACTGAGAATACAGTGTTTATGAAAGGTTATGGTGTGAACCATTCCCCAACACATCCAGATGCTAGGTAACATAGGGGTGATCATGGGGTGGTAGTAGCCTAGTGGGTAAGACACTCGCCTATGAACCAGAAGACCCGGGTTCAAATCCCGCTTACTACCATTGTGTCCCTGAGCAAGACACTTAACCCTAAGTTGCTCCAGGGAGACTGTCCCTGTAACTACTGATTGTAAGTCGCTCTGGATAAGAGCGTCTGGTAAATGCCGTAAATGTAAATGTAATCAAAGCCTTAACCATACACCATACTAGCAATAAATATGCTCAACTGCTCAACACCTTCTCCTCGTGTTTGTTCCAAAATTGTGTAATTTCCAAATCATTGGTCAAACAGACTTAATTTCCCTGCCCAGGCATTACTGTGCGGCGCAGTTTGAATGTTAAACTGTCTTATTTTCCCATTCTGCGCTCTGTCAGATTTGCTTCTCAGACCCCTGCAGTTACAAATGAGTCGATAGATAACATTTTTATATGAGTCATTAAGTCCCCCAGAACATCTACGGCCATCTTATCAGTGGCCACGAGACAATGTTGTTTGGATAACGGCACCACGAGAATGACTTCCTTGGCCTTTTCTCCCGCATTCTGCGTTGTCAGCAGCAGCTAGGAGTATTAACACCTTTTCTTATACTGGGGCTTGTCTGATTTAACCACTCCGTAAGCCACAATGCAGGATGGCTCAAGGACTTTTATGTTTTTCACCAGTTGTGCAAAGCAAGGAATTACTGGGGAAAAGCTTCCCACCCCACCAAAAAATACCTAATGTTAGACTGCACTTTTGATGTTAGACCCCACACAGGACAGTGTTCCGTTTCGCTTGGCCATTCATATGGTGGCTTTGCCGAATCTGCTGATGGAGCACTGGGGGTCTGGTCTGATTTGCCCGAGGTCACAATTTTCAGGGGCACAAGCCGATTTCAAGGTCTCTGAGCTTTGTGCTGTGTCATTTGAAATGATGTGAAACCGCATAACCACATCACCGATGGATACATTTAGCTTTGGTGGTTAATAGCCCTTGCACTCAAAAATTTATGCGTTTACCGGTTAGACTGTGCATGCTCAAAATATACGATTAATAACGGACAAATGATGAGTAACGGTGCAACACGTCTCTCCCTACTGCATCGGGAAATAGCATCTGACAACCCTTGGCTCTCTGACACCCCGGTCTCTGGTGTTCACAGCCTCAGCAGTCCTGGTGGTGCCAGGGGCATGTTCATTCAGCACAGGCATGTCTGTAAAGCAAGATCCCGTCGCTTAATTTTCAGCATCCTACGGACTCTCACATTTCTGTGTGGGTGTCCTGTGTTTTTTTCCCCCATTTGTATGCACAATTGTAAAATCTTTACATATATGATCGAAAAAGTTGTAGTTATTTCCCAGTTTTAAGGTTTAACCTCTTCGCATTTGCTGGATTGGGAAAGGTGTGATCTTGAAATATTTATACTGGGCAAAGTATCCACGGCAGACCCAGCATCTGTGGCGGCAGCTGATTTAGTAGGTAAGTTATGGTTGGTCTGCTCAGTCGCACTGTGACTTAATCAGATGTCAGTTAAAGCCGTCCTGTTTCAGTCCCCAGGGAACTCTTTGCTGAATGGCAAACGGACCAGCACAACCAGTGTGAGACCTGCCGGTCCACCAGCTTCACCACCGTGAGCTGCTCATGCTGTTTTTCTTCAGCAGAGTGCAGGCATTACCATTTAACGTGGATGGCATTTAGGAGACGCCTTTATCCGCAGCGCCTTACAATCAGCAGTGACAGGGACAGTCCCGCCGAAGCAACTCAGGGTTAGGTGTCTTGCTCAGGGACAGAGAGTGGGGCTTTGTGAGACTTTGTGATCTTCTGGTTCATAGGCATCTTCAGGTACCAACAGGCATTGCTGCTGCATAAATTTTTTTTTTAAGTATACTCAACTTGAGTGTTGTGTAAATTAAAAGAAATAAAAAAAAACTTATTTACTTTTGCAAAGACCCAAAAAAACATAAGTTCACTAATTAATCATCATTTGCACAAAATTACCTAGATATGCTGTTAGCATTGATCTACTTACCTATATTAACACACCAATGTGCTTGAATTGGGAACTAACTTGAAAACAGTGGTGTCCTAGCAGGTAAGAAACGGACCCATAATCAGAAGGTTGTTGGTTCGAATCCCTAACCGCCAAGGTGCCACCGAGGTGCCCGTGAGCAAAGCACCGTCCCCACACACTGCTCCTCGGGCAGTCACTGTTCACTAAGGGTGATGGGTTAAATGCAGAGGACACATTTCATTGTGTCTCTGCAATCACTTCACTTCAAATAGCATAGAAGCTTTACTTTAGGCTTCAAGAGTCCCTTGGCCTCCTTGTTCCCTTCCTGGGATGACCACGAAGCCAAATGTTAGCAATCAATAATGCACTAATATCAAGTCTTGGTTGAAGAAGGAATATAAAGAAAGGAATTGCTTAAAAAATAACCTAATGAGTGTTTCTAGTGTTTTCACTGCATTTAAGGCTCTACATTTATGAAAGCATTGTGGAAAAAAAACAAATCTGTGGCTTCTCCCTCTTTTGACCATAACCTGCTGAAGATTGTCTGGGCGATGAGGTATGTGGGGCATGTGCTCATGGAACATTTTCCCATTGTTCTTTTGCCATGAATGAATACAACATAAGCATGGTAGAGTTGGTCTATGTATATAATAGATACAATGCCCCTTTCCAGAAATATCTTGCTATTCAAGCTTGACAGAAAAAAAAAACAACAAATCAAGGGTCAAAATTTAGATATCAAATTGATATATCAAATGAAAGGTCATGATAAGCTCTTTGGCATAGACTATGAATACAATCAAATGTCTTTTGTTTTTGAATAAAATACAATATATTGTTCAGTGCGTATGCTGTCATCCATTTGTTAAAGAAAGAAATCAGTATATAAAGTTGGTAAAATGCCATATGGTTTTCACCCCTCAAAATACAGCATGGCTGCAAAAGCAAGATGAAAATCAGAAAGTTTTCTGTAAAGTGAACTTTGAATACATTTCAGTTTCAATTCACTGTTGCTTAATTTTGTTTCTATTGCCAATTGTAAAATTGCATCAAAATCTAAAAAAATCTAAGTGCAGATACTGTAGAGTACACAACAATTTACAGCAAATCAAGGGCACGAGGAGGATTAAAAAAGCCAACAAGCAATGCGAACTGACAGATGTCACTGACCACCACAGGATATTTCTGTTCTGATTAAAACATATTAGCGAGGAAGATAAGGGACAGCGTTCGGCGTAGGCAAAGGTTTTCAGGATTACGTGACCCACTGTTGCTCATCAATGTGTTTGTTAAGATGACACGATTAGAGTAATTGTTCCGGCCTCTAATCACATGGAAGCGTGCCAAGCGGGGGGGGTTCGATTTCAGAACCGACTCTTATCTTTGCCAAACGGGTCCAAAGAAGCATGAAGGCTTTGGCTATGGGGAATCAATCGGCCCTCCCCGGGGCTTGGACGAAGGGGGCCGAGCAATTGGCCACGTCTGAACCCTGCAAAGAATAGCAATGATCCATAACTCTCTAGAACAAATCCCATTCCAGTGATCTGCTTTCCTCCCTCCACAGAGCACCAACAGTAATTACAGCACTTACAAGTTTGAGTCTGCCTATTCTCCACAATTCTCATAGCAAAATCAAAGAACAAAGGAGTCAGCAATGTTTCAAGGGAAGCGAGTACCATTCTTGTGCCCTGTGTAGCCTGGAGGTGATTGCAGAATGATGTGTGTGTGTGTGTGTGTGTGTGTGTGTGTGTGTACAAGCATGACTCATGCAAGTGCAGGAGTGTCCGAGAAGAGGATTAGTGCTTTAGCAAAGGAAGGCGGGTGAGTCAAATCTGAGCATGCATCTTTCGGTCTTTGCCTAAGAACTTGAATTTTCTCAAAAACACATGGAAGTTCCACTTCAACTATATAAGCACATATTTGCTTAGAAACACTGCAGTATGTCTAACTTTTATAAAAGCTAATATGTTACTCTCTGGGAATATATATATATATATATATATATATATATTCTATCTCCCATGTGCAATTTCAAATGTTTCTCTCATATCCATTTATCACCCACCTATAACAGCAGCAAATTCAAAATTTTATGCAAAAAAAAAAATCTGTATATTTTTCTGTTATATCCGAATGGCAGATAGAATATTGCACTGGAAGAGCTTCCTCAGTCTGTGGTGCGATGCATTGCCTTTTATGGTCTTCTCAGTGGCCTTGTGCTGGCCGTATTGTCTTCCATTACAGACTATCCCATCAAGGGAAATATATTGAAATAGCTTATTGGGGAGGGGTTATTACTTAGGCAGCCGAATCTAATTTGTGGCTTTATTGTGGTCATGGCCACCTTGGCTCTAATTTAAGTTAATGCAAACCCTTCAATAACCTTTGGGTAGCCTTTTAGATTTCCGGGAGGTGAGGGGGAGGTTAATGCTGGCCGTGGCTGATGTTGTGACATGAGTTAAACTCTGCAACAGGCCCACCTAAAAGAAAATCCACTAAATATAGCAATGAATTGATCTTAGAACTGGACGAACAAGGATAAAAAAAGAGGGTGAAGGAGAGGATCTTACATTGGACTAGTGGTCCCAAGGACTACGTGCCCAACAAATGCTCCGCTTGCAACAGTCCTTATCTCCTGGCTGCAAGCCGAAGTCGCCGCTCCACCTTCGTCATTTTGGAGGCTGTCTGTTGTTTATCAGCGTCGTGAAGTGCCCTGAACTGAAAGGTTACAGCTCATCTGAAGTGCATTATAGCACGGCTGCCCCTTCTATCACGGGGATCCAGTCTACAAACAGGCAGGCAAGTGAAGCACTGCCACGATAAAGAAATCCTATTAAGCACTTGCCGGTTTTCTCAAGTTATACATCTCACGCGTCGCATTCTGCAAGAAATGCTGCGGAGCTCCAAAATGGTTTTCAGCTCTTTCACTCTACAGTTTATTTTCAGATGTTAAAATTCTGTGTTATGGTTATGTGCACGCTATGCCGTGACTTTAAAACCATCAGACAACAGTGGGGGACATGATTATTTGATCCCCAATTAAAAGAAATGAGCGGTCTATAATTTCAATGGCAGGTTTATTTGAACAGTGAGGGAAAGAACAACCACAATCCAAAATAATGCATTTAAAGAGAAAAAGATCTCACCTCATGGAGATCCAATGATAATGAGAATGGCATGGAACCAGCCCAGAACTGCTCAGGAGGAAACACGGTATGAAGGACTGAAATCCTGCAGCCCCCAAGCTCAAGAAAGTACAAGTACATGTTTGCCACTGAACATCTAAATGATTCGGTGGAGGACTGGGTGAAAGCGTTGTGTTCAGATGATACCACAATTGAGCTCTTTGGCATCAACTCGCAACTCGCCATGTTTGAAGGAGGAGTAATGCTGCTTATGAACACCGTCTCCACTGTCCATGGCGCTTCTGTGGGGGTACCACAAGGCTCAATTCTGGGTCCTCTTTTATTCTCATAAAAGAGGACCCGAACACATTGTGTTCGAAAACACAATGTTCTATCCAACCTCTTCTCCACTGTCTGAATGATGTCAAGAAGTGGATGACTTAAATGAGAGTAAGACAGAATGTATGCTTTTATGTAGTGGTGACCCCCATATTGACCTCGCTTCCCTAGCCCCTTGTGAAAAACCATTGATTACAAATATGTGTGTTAAAATTGACTCAACTCTGAAAATATAGGGTGGTAGTAGCCTTTGAACCAGAAGACCCAGGTTCAAATCCTGCTTACTACCGTTATGTCTCTGAGCAAGACACTTAACCCTAAGTTGCTCCAGGGGGACTGTCCCTGTAACAATTGATTGTAAGTCGCTCTGGATAAGGGCATCTGATAAATGCTGTAAATGTAAATGCACAGGTTAAAAATATATTAAAATTGTGCTTTTTTCAGCAGCGCCTGACAAAACTCAAGCCAGTCCTTTCCAAACGAAATCTGTAAACAACAATTCATGCTTTCATTACCTCCCGCTTTGGGATCATCTCAATAAAAGATCAATAAAAGAATTTTAAATTAAAATGACCTGTAGAGGAGCTTCAAAGAGTATACTCTTTGTACAAAATCCCCCCTGAGATGAGCAAACCTCAAGGCCAACTACAAGAAATGTCTGACCTCTGTGGTTGTGATCATTTACTTATTTCATTCATAACTGTTATGAAATGTGTTATTTTGTTACTGTCTCTCACTGTTCAAATAAACCCTTCATTGAAATTATAGACTGATCATTTCTTTGTCTGTTGACAAACTTACAAATAATTATTTTCCCATGTAGAAAGTAGTTGAATATCACATACAAGTCCTGATTCATTTCCTGAAATGACAAACCCAAAACTGCTAATAAATTAAGCTGAAGGCACGACCACATCGTTTTTCGTGACTCAGATCATTCCAGGCGTTTGGGATGTCATCAGAGGGTCTCACTGGACAAAAGCGGTTGAATGTGAGGGGACGTTAAGTGTGACCAGCAGCAGCAGGAATGGCAACCGTCACAGTACAGCAGAGCTGACGTCCCATCGATTCCTCTATTGATTCAACACCAAGCTCTTGCGTCAGACCCTCTGTGTCTCGACCGAAGGATTGTTAGTTAGTTAATAAAAAAAAAAAAAAATCATTAGCCTGGTTAACATAACTCTTTAACATTGCTCAATCTAAAGGCATAAAGGTTCTGAAAGCGCTCCAGCGGCTTTGCTTCCTGCAATATAATATGACCCTCTGAACCCATTCCATGAAGTGTCAGGGTTCTCAAGGATTTAACTTCCGACCGGCCCTGGTAACAAATTGAGGTAAGCTGTTTTAGGGGTGCGGGTGCAGGGCCATGTCAGCGCTGCACTTCGGGGGTAAAAATGGAAAAGGCTGCTGTTGGGGGAACCTGCCGAGATAAGAGCTCAGGCCCTTGCTTTGCTCGGCCGGAGACCATTCTCTCACTTTGCTGGCCGATAAGGATGGGTCAGTACAGCAGGAAACAAGGCGGTGAGGGTAATGGTGCCCATCCTAACAGGAGCGCTGGCCTCTTCCCGGGACAAGACTGATTTTCCTTATCAACATGGTTACATATTTTTTTTACTTGCGTGGCTTTAGAAGCAAGCTGCCTGGCAGATGCTGAAACAAATTTGATTCCCCAATTTGCCTTGGAGTTTGAATATAAATCAGGATTTGCTGCCTTACAATTACGTGACGTAACCCCCCCCCCCCACCCCCACCACACTTGAAAAAGTGAAGAAGGAGAGGAAGATGTTAATGTCCTTAAAACCAATTGCTTTCCTTAACTGGGGGAGCCATTTTTGTTGTGGGGCGTTTAAGTCCCACAAGCCCTGTCCTGCTGCTGTAACCCACCACCAAAACCTGGAGAAATGCTTTTGACCTCAATTACCAGACCTCCTCGTGCCCCATCACAACTGTGACAATCCTTTCATCACCAATATGCTATTGCACAATGGCTTTTTAAAAAGTGCCCTTTCTGCGGTCATCCAACGGACAACTAGTCTTGTTCGGTCTGGGTCCCCAGTGCTCGCTGTCTGACAGCCGCTTGGGATTCACACGAGCTGTTTTCTTTTAGGCTTAGGATCTGCGGGGGTGTTTTAGTTCATATTATGCCCTGTCAGTTAGCAAATAGTGGGTGTGGCATTGTATGATGCACATGTGCAAAACGTGCATTGGATGCTAGGACAGATGATGCTGAAAACACTCCTGGGTCACTACAAGTTCAGCGTTGTTTTGACGCTCTCCAGCAGCTTCCTGTCCTCTTCGTGAAGCTCTAACCCCAAACACCTGCCCGTCGTTATTGTGTTTAGTCAGCCAGTTAATGGACGGCTTCTTGGGTCATCCGTCTGAGTGCATCCTGTCCTCATGAACAGTCAAAATGTCCATCCTACGCATCTGGATGAGAACCTCATCTAAGTGGTGCCAGGTTTCGATAATCAAATACAATATTATGTTGATTGCTTGTCAGGGCTTCTCCGGCCTCCAAACTCCTGGGTAAAGTCAAAAGATGTTAATTGCATTACATTCTCTTATCACATAATCACCGTTGGGCGTCAAGGGGTATTGTGTTGAACTGGGTTGCAGCTATCCTCTCCAAATTCCACACCCCTCATTTTCTCCCTCTGTCCTCTATATCTTAACTTTCTCCTAAACTTCTCCTTTTCTCTGTCCCCTAGTCTTGTCTGTCACGATTATAGCAAGTGAAATCTGAAAAATATAAATGTTATAATTCAATTAAAAACAACACAACTTTGATGTGCCAACTCCCCTTCTAAACTGGCACAGCTTTGCCATATAATTTCTTTATTGGTGCTTTCATTTCAGTGTGGTGATATTGCACAGTTTATGTAATATTTAAGCTAACAGTTCAGTCTTGAAACATTGTGACTGATTCTCTTCTTCTGTATGAAATACAGACTTCTAATTGATTGAAAGATATTGTGGTTACTAAGCCTTTCATAAATATGTACAAAAATGTGATATTTGTAAATAGTTCTGATTCTATGGCAGTTATTCTATGCCTATTATGTGAATTTCAACATTTATCTGCTGCTGATTAGAATTTTATCTCAACCAAATCTCCAAATATGAAAAGGTCAGATTGTATAATGTATATTTGTGTCATGTTACTTTATTATTTCTTTATTATATTATTAGTTCTTGTCAAATTGGATATTTGATGCATGTGTAACCATCTATGGATTGAAGAACAAATATATTAATATTTATGAAATAATTTCAATCAAATTAAATAATTAATTTCACTCAACGTAGGTTGAGTAGTGAAAGGTTAGAATGCTTGTCCTTCTTTCACTGTAATGAATTTGTGTTGCATTAACTCAATAACCTGATGAGAAATTTCAAATAGAAATGTTGCTGTTGTACTTAGAAACCTACAAAAGTGTTGGTTGGTGTTGCATAATTTGTATATGAATAGTGATTTAATGTACAATATTGGTGTTTGATTTATGTGCAGTAAAAATAATGGATCCCAGATATTGGGACCTGATGTCCCAGATGTTGGGTTGATTAAAATACTTTTGTTCTACAAAAAGCACCTAGAAAACATAAATCTTATTGAATCCAGTTGCATTGTCACTGTATTGAGCAGCCTTTTCGCTCAGAGAATGACATCAGGATTTCAGTGTGCTTTTTATTAAAACGCTAATGATTCTCTGGATCTATAAAATTCCCTCCAGCCCCTTTCACAATGCAAAACCTATAAAGCACAAGAAAAGGTTGAAATTTTACTGGGTACCCAGCTTTTATGATGGGCCTCTTGGGTTCATTTGATAAAGCAATATCCAATTCAGTTTCCATCTCTGTCAGCATCATGTGCCAAACACATAATGATTTATGGCTTGTTATATGGAAGGCTGTAAAGAATCAGGATTATGAAAAATAACTTTGAATGAAAAAGATGTCTCATGTTAATCTGTATATATTCTTATTCTGAGCATCTTAATGCAATGAAACACATACGCTTTCCACGTTCCTGAAATGACAGTCACAAGCATATTGTTTTTCACAAACTTCATCATGATTAATTTAAATTACTAAAGGGATTTAACACCTACTTTTACACAATCTCTGCCCAAACATAGACATAGTGCCTAAACTCTCCATCAATTTGCAGTTTAATTGTTAATCGTTCAATCAAATTATTCAGCCCCTGATATATTATTATGGGGTAACGCATGATGAAGCCAAAAGACCTGTTTCCTCTGGATCCTTTCATCAACTGAGTCCAGTCTATGCAATTTGCTGATGCTAAATTCTCCCTGGTGCTTATTTGCCATGAGTCTTATGTTCTGTCCAGGGGTGATTCCCCTCTTGCTGGGATAAGAGCCCTTGCCTAGATAAGTTGCCTTAGAAAATTAATTGATGGATGGTGTCACTAACATATTTCTTATTGCGAACATAAACCTAAAATCATTAAGTTGTTGTGGCTTAAAACTGCACGTTGAATCGAATGATTTTCATGTCCTTTACAGCTAATGAGTATGCATCATTGCGGCATTTGTACATCTGTACATCTGAAGCCGATTTTCCTCCATGCATTAACAATAGCTTCAGGTATTCCAATTTTTTTTTGATAAATGTTAAAAAATATCTGTTTATTGCAACTAAAATGTAATGAGACAATCAGAGTCTGACAATAAGCCAGTAGTGCAGCACTGGTTAATCCCTTACTCTGCCAAGCGGGTGCTCTAAATAAAGACTCCATTATTTCGCTTTTCTTTTGCATTTCTTCTTAGCTCCCTGCCGGGAGACGTTATGCACCTAGTGATAAAATGGCGCTACCAACACTACAGGGATTTATTTGTGCAATTTAAGTAATTATTTAATTAAATGTATTGGCCTCTCTCTTAGTCTTCGCTATCTGAGGAATCAACAGCTGTTGAGGGTAATAATATGGTGAATGGGATCTTTTTAATAATACATGTTTAAACATTATTATTAAAAAATACCACACTGACCCGTAACTCTCAGTTTAATTTTTTTGGTGTCATATAAGGAAGCATCACTAGATAGAGAGAGAGAGCTGTGTGATTGTGAACATTCTAAAGAGCATCACTACCCTGTGGTCATTACATGTAAGTATTTAATTTCTAATTTAGGCTTTTTAAATTGAGATGCCTCTGCAACATCTAGAAAATTATGTGCTAACTAAAAATCAACGCAGATATTGTCTGACATTCCTACTACCTTCTAAAATATCGCCATTTGTTGCAAGTGTTCTCAATTTGGTTTGGGTCTGGCAGCACTGCTCCTATCACAGACATTGGTATTCCTCTATCTCTATGGAGGACAGGAAGTGAGTGAAAGTTTGTGTCGTGTCATTACCCTCGGTTAGATAAGCTGTATCAAACTGTAACTTCAAACGTGTCGAGTTCCCGTTAAGTGGATTCCCCTCTGAGTCAGATTTGAAAATGAGGGAAGCCCTCTCCGTGGGCGTACTCTGATGAAGATAAGTGGGCCTTCATAGCAAGTTGCATAAAATGTGTGAGTTCGTTGACAGGGGTACGTCCACAACTTTGCTAAATCAATCCCGAATCAGGGAACGTCACAATTCTATGGGTTAATCCGATGGACATCATCACCGCACTTCCGAGACAGTTACTCACTGTCCCCTTCCTAAAACAGTGTGCTCTGCTGGAGAGGGTCCATTAACTTAATGTACAACCGGTCATTGTGAGGAAGGAATGAGCAGAAATAGATGAGAAATGTCAGTGCGGTCGAGGAGGAGGTTGGGACAGTAACCTTTCCATTTTTTTTTTTTTTTACAGGAATGAGATGACACACTTGGGCACTTCTTAAATGAATCACATGTGTCATCCTCGGTCCTCTGAGAGGATTGCCCTTTTCTTTCAGTCCCTGTCTCTCCAGCAAAATGAGACACCGACCTCACCAACCACAACAGGTCTCAACTACCACCCTCGGCCTCACCAACTATCACCTTGGCACATCTTTCAAACTCGAATCGACAAGGTTGCTTTTTTACTGCAACTGCCGTACATGTGTAGGCATTTTTTTTAATGGATAAGAGCCGTATGACCCTCCAAAATATATAACACGGCAATCCTTTTGTTTATTAATTATTTGGTTTGTTCGTCCAGACGTACAAAAAGGAATCATAGTTGGCAGTGTTACCCGGGCATTTACTTTAAAACCTATGCACTAATTTACAGCACTCCCAGCCTTTCAGTGGTGGCATTATAATACCAACAACCTTGAATGCAAGTGAGTCACGGAAAGCCTTCTATTGAGTCTCATTTTTTTTTTTTGAGTGCAGGTAAACTTGAAACATGTTCACTAATGTTTATTGCTTGAATGAATGCATTTCCTTGAGTGGAATGTTTCTTCCTGGGGCCCGGCAAGACCAAGTAACTGCAGCCAGTGTACTTACTGAATAATAAAGAGAAGCCGTCGTGATTTCCAGAGATTTCAAGGGCTTAAGTGAAGCAATAATTCTGTTTGTTTTAATACTTATTAAAGATTTACGCAAAGGAAACTAATGGAAGTAACGCAATTTATGTCAAAATATATGCTAATTGCTGTCACATATAAATCCCATGTCATTCACATTACGTACTTATTGCTTGATACGTGACAGACGTTTTAGTCACCCCATTGTTTCATTTGAAGAGTCTTGTGCCCGTTGGCTGCGGTCGGACAGAGGCTGGCGGTGTATAATTAGTCAATCATCTTTAGTGTCGACGCTCCCCACTTCCACCGAAAGTACAGCCTCACAATTCCCCGCACCACTGCCCCCGCCGCAATCCCCGCAGTGAAATGAGACCCAAACTGCAGTTAGCATTCAAACCAGATAACACGCGACGTCAGGCGGCCTTGCCCCCTAAAGAGGATAATTTCTTAAATCGCCTTAAATGCTTCCGCAGGTGACTTATCAGGGAAGAACCAGCTGAATTTCACAGTTCAACAAATACCCAGAGGGGGAAATGGAAGTCCAACACGCTGGAAAGCCGAGTACTGCCTGGTCCATGTCAACCATCAACAAGTGAAAGGAAAGGCTCTATCAGAGCACAATACTCGGTTCACTGCTCTCACTGTCCAATACAGTAGCTATAGTACAACGCATAGGTCGGCGTGGACAAATATTACAAGCGAAGAAGAACTTTATCAACAGATATAACTCAGTAGACTAGTGGAACGCAGCAGAGCATAGGGTCATCCGAAAAAAAAAAAAAATCGATACTCGGATATGAATTGATTTTATAAATGAGTATCGACTTCAGTGTTAACCTGGCCGGCGCGCAGATTATTGTTGGTCATTTAACTATTAGCATTCAACCGATTCGCCGTCTGTTAGGTTATCAATGCGGCTGCCAGTGGCTATGGCTACTCGTAGAATGATAACGTTAATGGGGGACCTAGGCAGCAAATGTTATCAGTCCTGCCCACCTGTAATATGAAAAGACAGCGATAATTTAATTTAGCACAATTTTTGGAGTAAAAAAAAGTTATGTTTCTGTTAAAGTTCTCACAACCCAGCTCTAATAATCTCCTCAAATATTTTGCACTGCATAAAAGATTTAGTTGTGTATTTGCAGTGTTAATTACAATATTGTGTGGTATTATGTTACTGTCGCTGGGGCTCCATTGCCCGTGGGGGAAACCCAAGGGCTGAATACTTGAAAAATACAAAAAAAACTGCTGCAGATGAAAGCTGGTTGGAGGGGCTCCATGCGAATTTTTTTGCCAAGGGCTCCAATAAACTGTGGAATTGCCACTGCCCTCTCGCCGCAGAGCAGCCCAAACTAATCAACCAGCTCCACCATACTTAACTCTGCTCTACAGTTTTCTGATGAGGTCCTTGAACAAAACTGAACAAGTGATGGATTCTAGAACTCAGTTTTATATAATCATTGCACTCATACACATTGTTAAACTCTTCCAGATCCTGCCAGGAAGTGCCACAGGCTGCTTTACCACATAAACAGGGAATGAAAGTATTTTTTTGTGATCTGACATCGCATCTGCTGTCTCTTGACAAGGTCAATGACAACCATGCAGGCATATCTGGTACGGACCATGTCTGCAGGCTATGATAACCGATTTCATCCCAACATAAAGACCTACCGCTTGAGGATATATTCGCCCATTGTTTGTTCCTGGGTTGTTGGGATTTGTCTATTCATAAAAAAAACTCTTCTTAATTAATTTAGAATTTTTTAAGTCATCACACATTTGCCCTTTTTTAATTATGCCCAGATTATGGTTTTTGGAGCTTAGTCAGTGTTTTGTTTTTCATATAAAGAAGCGAATAAAGAACTGCTTTCTTTCATCCATGTCTTTGTGTTGCTGAGCAGGTTGTAAAAAAAAAAAACAAAACAGAAAAGTCATTTAATAGCAGCTGGAAATTTTGAAGGAGATAAAAATCCCACCAAAAATCCCTCCCCCTCCCCCAACCCCAAACATCCATTGAATCCGAGAGTTCAGGAGTCAATGAATTCCTCGAGAAATTCCCTGATTGCATCACGGCACTCAACACCTGGAGAAACAGAGATAAGCCCCTTATCTTCTGCACGAGCCCGGCCCACTGTTTCCTCTTCATTTCACATTGGAGCTCATCCCTTTTGCGTAACGAGGAGACCGGGTTGGGGGAACGCTCCTTCGCATCTGTAATTGCTGTTTCACTGCTATAATTATAAAATCAATGCTTTCTTTAAAAAAAAAAAAACATTTAACTTAGTTAATAACAGGGTGTAGGTTTATAAAAGACTGTGCTTCAGTTCTCAGACACAGCATGTTTGGCTATTTTAAAAACTTTTTTTTTTCCCCCCAGAAATTGTCTTCTCTCTTCAGGGTATCTTTTAATGAGTTGCGACCCCTAATGAGTATTTAATTAGTGAATCAAATCACACTGATTAAATTAATGGAATTAACTTTTGCCTGGGAACCTCTTAAAGTGCCATGACTTAGCCTAGTAACTCCCTCCCCAGAATGTATAACCGTGGACAAAAATGAACAGCTCACGTGTTCCCCGTCCTGCACCTCTGGATTAAAAGAACGAATCAGCGGCATCGGCTTTTGGCAGAGTGCGGTGTGCGCTAATGTCTGCTCTAATAAGCTTTCATTCTTAATTAGAGGACACATCATCATCTTCTAGCCGCACAATGATAAATAATTGCTCATTTGGGGTTTTGTTGTCTCCACGGGGATGGCAGCGTTCCATGATGTGTCATTTATTCACATCAGACATTCTTGTTAGGCCGACGTAACGTCATGAAGCAGTCGTCACTTTTTGAGGCTTGAAACTTACAGCAAAATGTGCTTTTTGGAATAACCGTGCGAATATAACTATAGTCACATACTGACAGGTGAAGAGTGTTCTGCCACATGTTCTCCAATTCCTCTGCAGGGAGAAACACATCTTCCCAAATGATATTCCCCCATTAAGTGGTGGTGGAAATGCTGTCTATGACGTTGCTCCAAGTAGGTGTTTAGACCTGAAAGGTCAAGAAATATGAGTTACAGGATTTTATTACACACAAGTATTTAGTGTGACCCATGCATGGAAGCGTCATCATCCCGGAAGACACTGATCTCATTAGCATATGCATGTGTCATCCGAGGATAAAGGTCACACACATAGGGACAAGAGGGTCGCAGGCCCAGCACCATTACCAAAAAGGCCCAGCAGCGTCTTCACTTTCTGAGACGGCTGAAGCGAGCCAACCTGCCCCCCCCACCCTCACCGCGTTTTACAGGGGCACCATAGAGAGTGTCCTGACCAGCTGCATCTCCGCCTGGTTCGGTAACAGTGCTGTTGCCGATATCAGGCAGCTTCAAAGGATCATCAGAGCAGCTGGTAACATCATCGGAGCGTCTCTTCCGCCGCTGCAGGACATCTTCTGTAAGAAGAGCCTCCTGCATCGTGCTTGACCCCTCACATCCATCACATGGACTTTTTACACTCCTCCCATCCGGTAGACGCTACCGCAGCATCAGGTCTCGATCCTCCAGGATGCGTGATAGCTTCTTCCCACAAGCCATCAGGCTCTTGAACACACTACCTGCGCTCATACTTCCCCCCACACACACTCGCATTGTGGACTAACTCTGTTGCACCTCTGCACTTTACACCTCATTGCTGCTGTTATGCACATGCTGCTATATGGACTACCTCTTCATGTTGCACTGAAACCAATAACTGTACTATCACTACTGTTATTTATTTGCACAGTCGGTAAACATGTGTATATCACTGGTCATTTTTTAAGACTTCATTTTTAGCTAAAATGTATATTTTGTGTCCTATTTATTTATATATTGTGTTCCATGTGCCGAATCTGTTTTTTGTTGTCTACTTTTATGTTGCACTGTTTAAACTGGAGCCACGTCTTCTCGTCTCTCTGTATATCTGTACAATATATAGAAGAGATGACAATAAAGTTTATGTTGAGGTCTCCACTCATTGATTCAAGTCGGCTCCTCTGTCACCCATGTGCATAAATGAACTGCAGCAAATTTCCACTTCCAAATGTTCTTCTGAACTTTTGAACAACTGTCTCTGCATCAATAGAACAGATAGGCTTCTATGAGAATTTATAGAAGGAGTGGCCCTCAGAATAGATTTTTTTAGGCCTGTCATCCATAATTTTTGACCAAAAAATTTTATGGACCCCATACACTTGTGGCATTATAATACCAAATATCCACTAAAGCCATGCTTGATGTGCTGAGCCCAAGGAAAGTGCTTATTCCTGATGACGTTTACTCAAGTGTGAAATGTGCTGCATGGCGCCATAAATAGCCTGTCAGCTGGCCGGGGGACTGGCCGGGTGGCTCATGGTCATGATTCACCGTGGCCACTGATCTGATGCCTGCTGGCCACGGTCTGTCAGCACAGCAGAGCACAAGTCACGGGGTGGCGTGGAGTCGCTCAGCCCGCTGACGTGCCAGGTCCGCTGTGGCTATCCTTCATTCCAGCTTCACGGTCCACATATGATGAAGCGAGGGGTGTTAAAAAAAGGACCAAATCACCTAAAAAGGTGACACAACATCACACAAAATGAGTAGAAATATGCTTTAATATGGTAAATAGTAAGTGACCTCAGACATTTCAATTTTCCTGAATTTCAGTTAGTCAAACCAGAGATGAACGTATCTGTGAGCTACAGAATTAATGGATCTTGTAGTTCTGTGTCGTCTATCAGTTGTTGCCTTCAGTCACTCAATCCAATTGACATTTTCTCCTTGGTCACTATCCCAGTTAACCTCTGGCAGTAGCAATGGACAGGAATCCACTTGACAGCATTTGGCAACAAATGAGTTTAATGTTTCAGCACCAAAAACTAACTGAGAGGGAATTCCTGATGGTTCTCTATTGGTATGAGCAAATATGTTTTGCTCAAACACCTACACTATTTTAAAGCAAACTCCCCAAAAAATATTTGCTCCCTTCCCCAGGGTTAACAAATATCATTTTCCTTTGCAACTCCTGCAACATTCTTTATCATTAAAGTGTACAGTGGTTTAGTGCAGTGATTTAGTGCAATTTAAAAGGGACAAAACCCAACTATAATCATTTCCTCTTCACCGAACAAGCAGTATTGTATCTACACTGCGAAATAAGCATGGTGTGCAGCTAAACTGTGCATTACTAAGTCAAGATTTATTACAAAAATCCTACTGAGCATAGAAACACTGAGCATACAGAAGAACTGTAATTATCACTGTTGCATAAAATACAAGCGAACTAAAGCCACAAAAGAAAGGAATAATTAGCTAAAGTAGTTTCAGGGAAACATAATTTAAAAATGACTCAATAAACCATTTGGTGTTCTATAGATCCCAGAGAGTCACTGGTGTACTGGCCCATGAAGCCATTGACCTTCATATGGAAGGCCAAAAGGGTCAAAAGTACAACGCTGTGGATCTAGCAAAATGTCACTGCAATAAATTTCAGTGCACATCATAGTGTAATCTCAAGGCTTGGGGTCAGTTTTTGCTAATTATTATTTTCTGATGCACTGATAATTGTAAGAATCGCCCAGTGGTTTTCAAAAAGAAATAAATAGTCATGGATAAATATACAGTTCCTCAGTTGTAAAGTCTAAGAACATGCCACAAGATGATGTTTAATCTTTAAATGAGTTGTCTGGTGACTGAACATTTTTATCACCCCCTTGTGGTCTCCATAAG
Organism: Denticeps clupeoides; assembly: GCF_900700375.1. NCBI lineage: Eukaryota > Metazoa > Chordata > Actinopteri > Clupeiformes > Denticipitidae > Denticeps > Denticeps clupeoides. The sequence continues at coordinate 5,988,635 of NC_041707.1, forward strand.
ATACTGTTCATTACTGCATTAAATGGAACGCCATCTGGAACGGCAAAAGGAAAGTCTTTATTTGAGCCATTTTCCCTAATTTTAATATATTGACAATAATGTCTGCTATATTGACCAATAAATGACTAATATACAAATCACACAAAACAAATGTAAATACAACATAGGCAATTTGGCAAGGATGAAATGTTAATTGCCCATATCTGCTAACAAACTTCTAAAAGTATTTACTACGCAATGCAATATTTTTATTTTGTTTGTCTAATTGTTTGTCTAATTGTTTAGTAATGCAGGGTACAGATTGTATAATAGCATATTTTAGTATACCATATTAATACTAGGGTGGTAGTAGCCTAGTGGGTAACACACTCACCTATGAACCAGAAGACCTTGTAGCAAGACACTTAAGTTGCTCCAGGGGGACTGTCCTGACTGTCCTAACTACTGATTTTAAGTTGCTCTGGATAAGGGCGTCTAATAAATGCTGTAAATGTAAATGCCAATTGATGGAATAGTAGTCTATAGCAATAATTTAATATTTCATGATTATTTACATGATGAAATAAGCACAATGATCATAAATGTTTGAAGAAACAAACTTTTTGCTGCATTTCAAAGGGACACACAAGCAGATTTTCTTTTTACAGCCAGTTACCCTGAATTTCCAAAATGTATAATCATGTAAAGCTATCAATATTTGCCCTAACCTGGCAACCTGATGTGCTATCTGATATCTTATTACATCCAAGGACATACTCATGCCATACATGTTGTTTGTTTAGATTTGTTTTTATTAATTGGATGTGTACAAAAACTAAAAAAAAGTGTTAACCCTAAGACATTTGAAAGACGACTGCAATCATTCTTTATCCCTTTATTACAAATTTGAACAAATAGACTAAATAATGACCCGACTGTAAAAATAAGCCATGCTAATGATTGGTCCATGTGATTGAGCATGGACCATTAGCTGTCATGTTATTAGTGTACATCATTATTCATTAGCGACTTTGGGTAAATTGAATCTCATTTTTTGCATCTTGGTCTTAGTTAATGAGGATCCCATGGAAGTTCAAGTATTTGATTAGCTGTAATCTGTGGTACACGTTTTTTGACCGTTATCTGTTAATTGAGATTAAATGGGCAGCAGAATAAGAGACAAACAAGGTTAGAAATGGACTACTGTTATCACGTCTTTACCGCTCAAGACTGTGACTCATCAACAAATTAGGATCAGTTTGGTATCCCATCTAAATGTAACTTGCTTCTTAAAATACAAACTTTATCAAATTAATAATAGATCCAAAGTATATTTAACACTGGATAAAATTGTAATTCGGCCTTTTAAATAATTTAAACCTATTCTGGAAATGAACATGAAGAGGCCACAATAAAATGTTCTTTTTCGTTAATTTCTTAATTCCTTGGCATTTTAAAACAAAGAATCATTCCTAAATGAAAACTACAGGTGTTGTCATCTAACAATTTATTTGCTGAAAATACAAAATCATACAAAATCAGAAGAATCATTATTGTCAAGTCAAGTCAGTCAGATTTGGTTCTGTGGTCATCTAATCAGCAGTTGGTCATGATGAGCATGATATGGTGAACATGGTTTGGCTTTTTTTCGAGAACTGCGTAATAGTAATTTTTTTATATTTGCTAAGTAAATGCTAAAAAAAATAATTAAATAAATAAAAAGCCATTAAGCCTTGGTTCTGTGGTCTGTGGGTTCCTGATGGGTTTCATTTTGTTTGTTGGGGGCTTGTTTATTTCTGAGGACTGATGCACGCAGCAGAAAAGCACATTTAGAGCATTTGTTCCATCCTCCTGACCTGCAGCAGAATTTGTCACTGGCATTGCAGTACTCGCTTAATTCAGACCCTAATTTAAATTAATATAGTTGAACTGGTAAAAATCCAGAATATGCAAAATTCCCTGATAATGGATTATTTTTTTTCCAGTGGATAGTGCTTAATGGCCGCAGAGGTGACCAGGCAATGATGAGCAAGTATGAGGATAGTTTGTTGTTACGGGTTAAAGAGCATTTATCTGCAGCGTGGGTGCGTGTCTTGCAGTGTTTCGGAGCAAGTTCTCAACAAAGCAAGTCCAAAAGCACATCCATTGTCTCAGCCAGTACCTGGTGCGTAATGTAGGGTGGTTTTAGGAGGGCTGCGCATGCTCTATAAAAAAATATGGCTCCTATATTTTTAGGACCGGCACTTTGCAGCCACAAAGCGTAATGTCTGACGCAATAGGCGACGTGATGTGTGTCTGTCCGTCCCCCTGCGTCGCCGGCGCTCCCTCTTCCTCCATCCACCCTCTCTGCCACACAGTTGTGGAAGGGGAGGCAGGGGCTGGGCCAGCGTGAGGGGTGTGTTTATAAGAAGGCAGTGCAACAGTATCTACTTTAGTTGTTCCAAACAGAGGCTGTAGCCGGGAGTCTACTGCCACATCAGACGCGGTGAGCACCCGAGGACCAGCTTCCCCACCGCCCAGTAGCACAGGTGAGTCCAGGTCTGGAGATAAGCTCGGAAAAACTCAATATCAGTTCATTAAAGCTGCATCTTGTGTGGAGTTTTGGCATTAGGAATAGTCTTTTATGTTTCTCAAGTTATTTACCAATAGTATTCATTTTATTGCATTTTAATTTTAATGCATGTATACATGTATCCTTTAATGTTGCTGTATTATTCTTTGCAAACTTACGGACCCATCTGCCAATTTAAATGTGGTTCCTAAATAAATTTTAATTCATATTAATAATAAGGAAATATTATGCGGAAATATTCATATTAACCTGGCATGAATCATGGTGGCACTTTAATTACACCATAATTGCAATAGATTCCCTGTCTGGTGCGATGCCTTTACTGCATAATCATTCAGTGCCGGGAAAAGTCAATTTCTCTTTGCAGATTCAGCAAAAATTGTTTTTCGTTCGGCATCCAGTATGACGAAAGGCTTCCCACTGACAGGCGCGTGTGTTTTACATTTCATTACATTGATTTTGTCACAGGAAAATCAATCCTGCTCGGCTCTCCCAGTTTATTACAATAATCGGTTTCACTGGTCCTCCACCTGTGCCCTTCCAGGAGATGGAGAAACGCTACTGGAGAGACTGCACCTGTCTCTGAAGATCTGAGTGTACGATGCGTTGTCCCTCCAAAAAAAGGCAAATTGCCGTCTTTATTTTAATAAAATAAAAGAAGATGCATCTCGGGACCAGAATGCTGACAATGGCACGATTTCACACAGGGCACAAGCAATTAACCCAGAAGACTTTGGCGCGGTTAGTTAATCCGAGTCAATTTAATTCCTGCGCTTTCTCCACGAGTGTCGGCCTGAACAGGGGCTTATTTCATACCTGATTTGTTTCCCTTTTGTCAAGGCTGCTTGTGGAGGTGCTCTGCGGGATTAGAGGAGTGTGTTCGAAGCTGTGATTTTGTTGGGGGGGTAATTTTTCTTTGGGGGGGGGGTTATAAATGACGACATGTGATTTGCAACAGGGGCCAAACACGCTCTACGCTGGTTTACCCCCTCAGGCACCGCTGTAGTACAGGATGGCGGGGGTCTCGGTGATTAGACAGTACTCGTGCAGCCCCCGGGGGCCGGAGAATTCAAAGCTCGCCGCTTCCGCCGCTCCACCCTTTTGGAGGCAGATTATTTTCCACGGCTGCCGTGCGACTGAGTCGATAGATAAGGTGAACGTAGGATGAGCACGCCGTGCTGTAACTTGCACTCGTGTCTTTGAAGCGTCGCTGCGGCGCTGAGATATGATCCAGATTTCATCATTTCCACAAAAACGTTCGCCCAACGTAAAACTGAATGGTGGCGAGAGGGCTGCAGGCAGCCGTGCCGGGCGCCACCGACACAGCATTGTGTCGCAGGACCCACAGAAGAACAAGGAAAGCGGCTGGGGCCACAAAGGTCAAGAGGTACAGAAAAGGCAACGCGGCGCCGGGGATTACTGCATTAGCGAAGCAGCAGGGCACCCCCCTTTATTCCAGACCCACGCCTCCCGTCCAATTACCTTCGGCACTGTTTGTCGCGAGAGCAAATACGTTCTGACAAAACAGGAGCAGCACTGCGGCGAGCGGAATGACATTTCAATACGTAGGCCGTTAATGAGAGAGTCTGGGAGGGACGTCACAGCTCGGCAACCGTAATGCATGGAGATGAACAGAATTAATTACCGTCGGGGTTCCGGCGCTCGCCGCTCGCTCGCAACTGCGGTTATTCGTTTTTATATTTTTTGATCGGATTTGACGGGTTGCAATTTTAAAAATGAAATGTCGGGTCGAGAACCTAGGCAGCATGCTCGTCGTTTCGTCTTTCTCTCGTTTTTTTTTTTTAACTTCACGTCTGGATCCGTGAAAATGGCCGCGTTCACACCTTCTCCGCGAGAGGGCTGGTTAAGCCGTGGCCGACGCGAGAACGCGGCTTTTTCGCTGATGCGCCGCACTCTGTTGAAACACCCTCGCCTGAAGCCAGATCTTAAGTTGATTTATATCCTGCCTCATTTGGATTGCGCACATGAACGCGACCGAACGCTCCTCTGATCGGTTTATCCACGCCGGTTTCATGGCTGTCAATCCAAATCCGTCTCGCCTTTCCACCAGAGTCTAGGGAATCTTTTTTTTTTTTTTAAGGTAGTTTTAGTTGGACCTGATCACTTCACTTTTATTTTGCCCACTGTTTTTGTTCCTGTGACCTTCATCGGCCTCGCTTTGATGCTTCTGCATCAGGGATTTGTCCAGCTGCACACCCCTCACTGACAGCCCGCCATCTGGGCGTGGTTGTCTGAATTGTCCTGGTGGTGGACTCCGCCTGCCCATCAGAGGTTTGAGGGCAGGTTTTCGAACCTCAGTATGAGGACTGCTGGAATTAATTACGACATGCTAAAAGCCCTCATGGTCACTCCTGCGGCTCGTAAAAATCGATCCCACATCTTGTCGATGCGTATGAAAATAGGTCCTTCAGACTCCACTTGTTTACATTTTTACAAACCATTTTGCCCACTGCATCGAAACGTACGTACACAACACCATCACTGCGGTTACCAGAGAACAGAGCAGAGGCCACGTCCATTACCGCGCACACACTTCCGAATCCTTCAAGAGTGGGCATATCAAACCACAATGAATCACTCCAGCAATTCTCCGAGGGCAGTCTGAGCCCTGGCACGCCTCGCCACAGCAGTTGCTTAATGGTACTCAAATGGCGATTACGTCCTGGGATGACTGGTGCATGCAGCCATCCAATAGTTGGTAGCCTAGAGCTCTATGATTATGTCAGCATCAGCGGAGAAATGAGCCGCAGACTCGGGGGGGCCATTACTTTCTCAAGCTTAATTGGTCGTGTGTTTGCTTTTGCCTAGGCTACCATGTTTGGCAATAGGTAGCTTGGGTCTCCAGAGAAAACACCATAAATGAACGGGAACATGTTCCAATGAAACGCTAAAAAGAACTTTGAATGAATTACTGTCTACTGCAGTGGAGACCTCTTATATTGATCAACCCCTCACATGGCTCAGAAATGTTGGGACAGGCGCAGCAATTAATGGTTATTAACCCATTATATTCAAGAAGTTCCCGTACGTGGAAAACATATGATAAAGAGTACAAACTTTATTTACAATTATTTGACTTGCTGCAGCACGTATGCAAAGAAATGCTAATAAGTAATAAAAAATTAATTTAGAAGTCTTTTTTTTTTCTCAGTCATAAACTAGCCAATAAAATTCAACTGAAGAACTGTGTTCCTTCCGGTAACTTGGTCTTTTACCCGAATAATCCCCCTTTTTTTAAAAAGATCCAGTAATTAGCACAATAGTCCATTTCAACATTTTACACCAACTGGATGAATTGAAACAAGACACTGCAACTTTGTATAGCAAAGAACCTAGATTTTTTTTAATTAGTGTTGTCAATGGCTCATTACTTAAACATTAAGGAAGGTTACACTAAGTTCAGGCTGCACACTTTCGAAACCAACATTGCTCTTCTTCACGTTCAGTAGAGATGAGAAATTGTGCAATCTGTCTATTGACAGATGGCAACAGGATACTGACGGTCAGCAACCATTTGGTTGCTATAAAAGTTCTGTTCTAAGTGCAATTCTTATCTAAAGGGTGTTAAACAATGGAAAGGAAGGTGACGAAATGGACAGTGATAAGTGCGCCATCTTTTCGGCTAAGCGCCTGCAATTACATTGGATCCTTTTTTACAACCTGACTGCTACATATATGAAAGATAATATTGAAAGATAATATATTGTTCAGAATTTGCTGAAAATGATATAACTGAATTTAATTAAGAAAAAGGGACAGAGAGTGTGATAGCTTGTGATAGCTAGCGAGTTAGCTAATCTGCAGCTAGCGAGTTAATTATCAGAAATTTGTGAAATGTCAAGTGTCACCCAACACCAAATTATCAAAATGCAGTTGTTATTCTGATTCCAATGCTTATCTGGATTTTTTTTTTGCATTTGTAAGAAACATAGCTTCATTATAAATCTCATTGACCTTCAAACTATTCTAAAGTCATAACAATAGTTCTCATACGACTGAGAAGAAACATGCGGAAGGAGTTTTGGAATAGATGTCTAATTCCCTGTGAAGACAGTGACTTTGACAGACCTCAAAAAGGGACCATTCTTCTCCATTTCAGTCTCATTATGCCACAAGCGCTAATTCAGACCTCGGTTAACAGAAATGATGACTTTTTACTAATGACTTTTGCAGCAGGGTTGAAATGATATGCGCACTTTGGTGCGTGGAGATGGAGACTTTGTGACTTTCGCTGTGGTTTCACAGTTAATGTCGCCCTGGTTTTTTTGACTCCTCCCTTTCTGTCCCTGTTCTGTTGAAGGACAGAGCGAATCATGAAGACGTTTCTCTGGATGCTGGTGTTGCTCTGTCTGTGTGTCCCCGGACGCGGGGACTGCCAGAAGGACTGTCTATTCTGTAGCCAGCTGCTGTCCAAAGATCAAGCGTTCAGCACCCTGGTGAGACTTTACTTTTATTTTGTCAGGCCGGCCCACTCATAGCTGATGGCGAATTGCTTTAATCAATGAATCATCTCAGCAGATGGGGGCCGGCATCACTTCATCTTCCCATTAGTTTCATTGATTAGGCTCAGCCTGCTCAGTTCATTAAGTGCATTTGGAGTGAATAAATTACATGCTCTGCGTATCCCTCTGAAACCCGTCGGGACGTACAGTACTTCAGCGGCACTGTAGGTGTACGCAGGTCCTGCAGTAGCTCTGAAGACGGGCCCAGCAACTGTGATCGGGTGAAGGGGAGGGCCTCGGTGGGACAGGGTGCTAATTTGGTTAAAGATCGCCTCGCAACTTTAAACAGATGTCGAGATTCAATTATCTCGGCGCATAATTAAGTAGAGGCACAATAGCGTAGCTCGGTGGGGCCGGTGGCAGAAAGTGATGGAACAGAAGAGGCTCCGGTCGTGATCGCAGCGAGCCCCCCCGGGGTGTTTCCCTGCTTTCTGCTCCCGTCTCCGTCAAGGCTCGCCCTCCCCTGGAGCGAAAGCTGTTAATTGATTTCTAATTGATCTCCAAGGACTGAATAAATAAATAAATAAATAAATAAATTCACGTCAAAAAAACTCTTTAGTCATTGACGCCTTATTTGTGTTGAGTGACAATGGGGCTGCGCTTTAATTTGTTTCGGGCTCTCGATTTGCTCGCCCCCCATTTGTCAAAGTGACAATTTCCCAGTGTGGGCGATGCTTTTTTGATGCCATGCAATTATAAAGGGCTCCGTCTCTGCTGAGTCCCTTATTCCCTCTAGGTGTGGGGGCCATCATTGAACTGTCAGAACGAAGTGCGCCGAGGACGCGTGTCCTGCTATTTGCAGGCGCTCCGCATGGGAATGGAAGGACGAGGCGAGGAGAAAGAGTGAAAGAGTAAAAGTGAAGTGGTCACACCCGCTCCGTTCTCTCCCCCTGTGCAACAGGTCTGTCTAGTGGAATGCCACGGCAAGGTCGTCCCCGGCCTCACCTGGGAGGCCTGTCGCAGCGCCGTGGAGGAGTCGCGGGTGCCCTCTCTCTCCATGGGGGGCGGCGTCATCAAAAGGGCCGACGAGGAGGCGGCAGACCTTTTGCCCCTGGAGCAGAGAGATGGTGGGATGCTGTATCCGGGGGCACTGCAGCGGTTCGACCACGTGGCCAGGGCCCTGGGCCTGGAGAAGCAGCCGACCCAGCTCAGCGCCACCTTCCGCTCTCAGCAGACGGCAGAGTCCGAGGAGGACAACCAGGAGGTGGGGGACGGAAGCGAAGGGGACAATGACGCAGAGAGCGATCAGGGTGGGGCCGCCGTCAGTTTGGCCAAGCGCTTCGGAGGGTTTCTCAAGGGCAAGTACGGGTACAAAAAGCTGATGGACCCTGGCAGGTCCTTCCAGAAGCGCTACGGGGGCTTCATAGGGGTGCGCAAGTCTGCGCGCAAGTGGAACAACCAGAAGCGCTTCAGCGAGTTCCTCAAGCAGTACCTGGGCATGAGCACCCGAGCCAGCGAGTACAACAGCGTCTCTGCCGACATCACCCAGCAAAATGAGGTTTAAGCACGGCCCCCATCCGGCGGCCTACGCGCCCAGCAAACCCAGTTTCGGCCATGACCACCGCAGTGACGACATCCATTAACTCCCACACAGAAAGCCCACAAACACATTATTCAACTCGAGCGTTCTAATAAACGTCTGTGCAAAGTAAAGACAGGTTGCATAATGAGATGGGTACAGAAACGACAGTTGCGAGGCTACGCCCACCCGCAGCGTATTAGACATGTCCAACCTAAAGGGGGGAAAAAACACTGCGTTTTAACAGGATAAAAAAAAAAATAAAAGTTGATTTTTTTTATATGATCGGTCAAAACGGAGAGAGGGATTTCATTTCATTGCTAAACCGAAGCCACCTGCAGATTTCCGCGCCTTGTGCAACGCTGCCACCTAGAGGCCGAAGTAAAAAATGACATCCAGCTGTCGATATCCAGCTCCTGCGCACGTATCAGTATAAAAACGTGACATTTCATTGTCCATGAAATAAGCATACATCGCACCCATGAGCATAAAAGGCTTCTGCAGACGTTTAAACCTCCAAAGGGAACCAGAATAGTACTCTTTATTGGTCCTTCCAAAACCATGAATATCTTTCATTTTCTCTTCTCATGCAAATCTGATGAGCTGTGTTTATGATACCAAATGTACTTATGTAAAGTGTTTAATGAATTTTATTTTTCTTTCTCTGTTGTGTGATATCATTCAATTGTTCAAAACAATAAGAAAAAAATCTGTACATAGGAAAACCGAAGAATAAAATAGTTTGCTATTTCCTTTCCAGTTTGTCATGCAGCAAATGTTTGCGTGTCCTGAGGTGTTTTGTTCATTGTTTCGCTGTCTATCTTGGTATATACATGCAAAAAAACCTCAATATCAAACTTAAGCCTAAACTATTATATATTTGGTGCATTGTGTATTTTTGGCTCGAACCTATATGAACAGGAAAAGGTATCAACATTTATGCACAATGCATTAAAACGACAAAAAGACATAATTGTATATTTATGAAGTGTATTAAAACATTCAAAATACAAAACAATGATTTCTGGTTACAAAAAGATTTCATAACAAGGTATTTCATTTTGTGGTATAGCACATACATAAAAACAATATATGCATTGGCTACAGGTGGTTATATTTTTTGCCTGGGTTCTCTACGTTTTCATTTGAAATGCGGGTGGAGAAAATACAAGTACACGACTTTACCAAAATCTTTCTACGTCCATTCAATCAATTACGAGCAATTTGCAACAGTGTAAAGAGCTTGCGTGACCTTCAATAGCCTCACCATTGATCGAGACGTGTGCGTTCTAAAAGGGAAAAGAAACAGACACCAAACAAAAGCACGAATAGTGCAGTTTCACTGCCCCGTACAGAATAAAGGACAACATACAGCTCCATTCGTGGAGCTCACAAGTAAACAAGCTGGTTTTAAAACGGTGCCAAATCACCACAAAACAAAATGCACAGTCTACGTATTTACAGACTTTTATATTCTTCCAATAATTAAAAGACAACCCAAGGCGAAAATATATATATATCTGAATACAATGAGTATGACAAATACCGGTTGTTTGGGGGGAAAAAAAAAAAAGTTTTCATTAACTTCTCTTTATTAAGAAAATAAAAGTGGAGCGTCTTGCGGAAGAGCACATCCGCACCGTTTGCATGGCTTTTGACATAAATGAACACTACAGGTTTACACGTTTGTAAAATGTACCACGTACTGCTATACTCAAGCTGCCATTAGCTCATCTTTGAGTTGTTCTGTACTCCTTCGCCATTGTCGCCGCGGGGGGGCGTGGATCTGTGCCGCCCCTCCTTGCCCCGCTCTCCAAGCTGAGTGATGCCGAACGATCCCGCACTGCTGCGCCGAGACGAATCTCTCCGGCGCCACCCCTGTGGCAAAAAAGCACCCATGACAGATTCTTGCGCGCGTCGGACAAGCGGCGGCCAAGGCCATCTGCGTGGAAGACGTGAGTGTCCAGCCCCTGTGGGCCGTTGGCCCCGGCAACACAGGAAGACACCGTTATAGCCCGAGTGAGACTAAGAGACGACACAGGGTCTGAGCATCACTCCTTCCGTCCTCAAGCACCAAAGGTTCCAAAAAAATGTAAATAAAATTCATGTAAAAGTTCACAACAATATAAACAAAGCATGAGTAAAAAGATACCACAAAGTACAGTTGTACAAAAACTTTGTGTTTTTCTTAAAAAAAAAACAAAAAAAAAAAAAACTAATTAAAATAAAAGGGAGGGGGGTGGAAAAAGGTGCTTCTCTGGTCATCCAAAGCCAACTCGTGATCTTCGGAGAAGTGGACTCTTCTGAACAGTTCTCTCTTGCGCCGCCCGTGCGTGGCTCAGTCCACGAATCGCTGGCAGGCTTTCTTCCAGCGACAGGCCGTGCACCACTGGTCCCGGTGCTCGATGCCGTACACCTTGCGACACTTTTTAGCTTCTCCACGGATTTTCCTGGGCGTAGAACACATTGCAACGGTCAAGCTTTTGGAAAACCTAGGACAAAATGAGTTTAGACCTCGATATCACGCTGCTTTAATGGTAAAGGGTCTCACCTGGAGGTAAAGTGACTTCTTGGCGGCGACACGTTGCCTGGGAGTGTCCTGGTGGGGGCGCTGTGACTCTGTAGCCACTGCTCGCCCACACTGGTGGAGCGGCTGCGGAACGGTTCCCCCTGCAGAGTCGAATGTCGCCGGTTATAAAACACCTACCGCTCCGTCCGCCCTCCGTGATATACTGATAATCATTAAAATACATAAACGATGGTGCATAAAAATATATTTTAATTAAAGGCTCGCAGAATTGGCACCGAGTCATGCATTCAGAAGCAAAACATGCAATTATGCTATAAATCGCAGCGCTTGCGCAAATTCTAAAAATGCAGGCAGGACATCTCATGGCTGCCCACAGTAAACTGCATGACCACATGTTTACACAAAAGAAAATGGAGCCCGAGGAGGAAATGAGCCACAGTGGCCATTGGGGGGCGCCGTTTCACTGCGACCGAGGAAATAAACAAAACTTGCATAAAAGAAACTACAGGCTGTGCACCAGAAACGAAACTCTACCTGCTTGCTCTGGGCGATGGTGAACGTTGGAGTCCAGCGGCAGGTGCTGGGAACTGGGACTGCTGGTACCACCACCTCCACGGGAGCGTGGGCCTTCAGATGGAAGAAATTCATCCGATTAGCGCGTTAATGTTTGTTGAAGGCGCTTAGAAATGGGAAATACTGCGTTTTAGCAGATACTCACTTGGTATGAGTGCTCGGAGTGAACCTGCCAGAAGGAGCCCGGGGCGGATTGGCTGAGGGTGCTGGGCTGATCGGATTTCGGGGACGGGGCGGCGTGTCGGGGTGGGCTGGGGGGCGAGGCCGCGGGCGTAGGCTGGTCTACGTCACGGTAGACCTCCGTATAGTAGAAGTCTTCCTCCTTGTCCGACTCACTGTTCTGACTGGGGTTGAACGAGGAGCAGGTTATTACCAAGTCGTTGCAGACCCGAAAGCCCCAAGCGGGAGACCCTCCTAGGCACTCACCCCAAGTGCAGCGTCCGAATATGACGTTTGATGCCCACAACGGTCGTCAGCACCTTCCCACAGTTCCTCCAAAGGCACCTGTAGGCCACCTTCAACGAATTCTGGAAGCAGCAACCAACAGGGAGTTAATCAGCGAGCTGGTTTTACGCGCCGCTGGAGGACACGTGTGGACGCAGCACACACCTTGCGTTTCCTCGGCGCTGGCTCGTCAAACAGCACTTGGTCCAGCTCCATGTCCAGGCCTTCGTCGGCATGAGCGGCCAGGCTTCGGTCCGTCTCCGTGATTGGAGGGGAGGGGGCGGGGCTTGCGTTGCCATGGTCCCAGCTCCAGCAGCCGCTGCTGCCGCTGTCGGAGAGTTCGCCTCCGCCGCATTCCATCCCGCTCGGGGCTGCCGCGGCGACACGGGAGGGCGTGAGATCCGGCTCCGCCGGGAAGCGGGCGTGGCGGTGCAACAGCGGCGGCTCACCTGCTGCCGGCTCCGCCTGAGAGGGGCTCTGGACGGCCGGGCTGCAGCTCAGACTGGTCAGCACCATCGCAGCCATCATCTCATCCATGTCCACGGCCTCCGGGTTTCTGCGTTTCACGTAACAACAATAAAACACACTGCCATTTCGGACAAAATCCCGACGAAGGGTTAACGAGAGTAAATACCGTTTTGGTACGTCGATAGAGCAGGAGACGGAATGGGGAGGGTTGCTCGGGCTCATCCAAACGTCTTCCAGCTTGCGCAGGATGTGCTGGTTGAGCTGGGGCAGGAAGATGGACACCTGGTTGTCCACGTGGTTGTGCTGCTCCACCACACCGCCGCACTCCTGACCGGCGCAGTGCACAAACACCTGGGATTCGACGGCGGACAAAAACCGTGAGTCGCGCCCGGAAACCCGACGGGGCGTCCTGAAGGTCACTCGGCACCGAAGCAGCCTCACCTTCTGCCCAGGGTGCAGCTTAACCCTGCCGGTGCCGTGGTGGCCGCTCCGGACGCCTGGGGTCGAGACGCCGCCCTCTGCGTCAAGATCCGCATGGCTCTCTTCAGACGGGCAGGGGCCGCACACCAGGGCTCCCATCGTGGAGCGCTTTCCCAGCCTGCTCTTGGGCAGCATTCTTCACCGCGAGATCTTCCGACACGAGCTGCGGCAAGGAGGGCTAAACCTGTCGGCTGCACGTTCCGCCGCGAGTGCTGCGAGGGAGAGACCAGACAAGATGTTAGCTCTCCACTTCTTTCCATTACGCGGGTGCGGGGTGGGGGTACGGTGTACACCATCGCTTCACACTCGCCGCTCTGTGACACACCATATTCTGAGGAACCAGCACCCTCTCCCACAGAGTCGCCGTTTAATTCATGGTTTGTCAGGCCATTGATAACGTCACTGGTGAAGTGCTGAACAAAAAAATTATTTAAAACAATAATAAAATAATAATAATTTTAAAAAAAGTTTAAACATTGCCAATGGTGGAGGGCGCGGCCTCGCAGCTGCCTGATTTTTGGGCAATTACTTCTGCCTCACGGCCAGAGAGCCGTGCCGATTCAGCAAATTCAGCGGCGCTGCACCACTAATTGCGTATTAATCAAAATCACGATTTCGGCTTTCGACGAGTTAATCGCTGCGACGTGTGTTCCTTACGCCACTGGAAAGAGCGTAATTAATCCGAATTACAACGGTAAAACAAAACAGGTCCTAAGAGGTCGAAAAGTCAGTTGAAAAAGCATTAATAATAAAACGATGAAATTCTGGATTTGTGTGTAAAATCAGATACAGGTACCTCCCTTTCCCCCCCTGTACCTGTACCATGTTATGTTCTAGGTCACTAAAGTACTAGAGTTCAGGACACAACAATAATAATAACAAAACGAATACAAATAAGTAATAAACTCACTGGTCAAATAGTTGAGGAATATTTAAAAAAAAAAATTAAACCAACTATTGCTCTGCAAGAGCGTTCTTGCACAATGAAACGAAGTGAAAAGCTGCCCGCACAAGGTCGAAATGTCAGGCGACTACAATTGGATCCCTGTGGACCCTTGAAGTCGTTAAAGAGTCTGGGGGGGGGTTGCGGGGGCATTAGTATTATGCGTGCAGCACCATTATCGTAAATCGTGGTTTCCAGTTTCCATTTGATTCTGGTAAGAGGTGATTCACCAACACAGCTGACGGAAATGTTTTTTTTTTTTTACATTATTGCATCATTTCACCAAATCGCCACCAGCACAGCTGTTGCATTGCTGTAAACGAACAGCTACAAGAGGCGGACTTAATAATTTGTTCATTTATTGGTATTTCTGATATTAGCACTGTATAAGGTATGGATAGGAAGACAGGAGCAATAAATTCGACAAGACTAGGCCACACTTCCACTGGGCCACATTGAAAAAAAAAAAACTTTTGGTTGCCGGTGAGTCAGCGCTGATCCACAGCAATCGGTTTTCCTAAAAAATAATTTTTAAAAATGTAGAAAAACTCCCATTGAGTGCCCGTGCCACGCATTTGATTTGATATCCTGTTGATTTTCCGACCTACAAGACCCTGTGTGTATTCAAGAAGGCAAAATTTCAAACACACTTCACTAATAATATGCACAAAAAATGCATATAGTTATAAGTAATGTTGCATGTAGCCCTACAGATGTGCATTTGTTCTCATACTTTTGGGAAGCTTCATAAAATGAGAGAGAGAAACAAAACGATTAAATAAATGTATTAGTTTTTTTAAATACATGTTGCAGTAGATTTTGTATACCGAGTAACCCCCACATCGCCGGTAAACACGCGCGCTAAGATGTCTTCTCGACGCCCCCCCCCATTCATCCAAAAGTGGGCGGGGCCGCGCTGTAGCCCTGACGTCATCACAGAGGCAGCGCAAGTCTCGCCTATTGCGACCCTGTTGCCTCAGAACGCGAACAAGCCCCCAACCCCACGATTCCCTCGAATGAAACACTATAAAAACCTTTCGACCTTGACTTAATTTCAAACGAATAAAAAATAAAAATAAATAAAAAAACACACACACAACACGAACGCAAAATCACGCAATGAATAAATAAAATCGCAAAAAACATCGTAAGTGTACCGCGACCCCCAGAGCGGGCCATCAAACGCGAGCCACGAGCACATGCCGTGCAAAACTCGGCATTTCTCACTAGCAATTTCTCCCACGTCGCACATGACGAAACGTAACAGCGACACGAAACGAAGACCCCGACGTAAATTAACACAATACAAAAAACAAGTCTACGGCGTACACGAATACACAGCATGCGAGAATTCATTCATTTTTAGCAAAACACGTTTAGTACAATTACCCCGTTACCTCACTAATGTGCGGTACTAGCACGAAATAGCAACACGTTGGTGTAAATTCACCGAGGAGCGCCGAAATTCTGCCAAAAAAAAAACGGTTTACCGACGGTTACCGACAGAAAACCGCGGTCGACTTACATCAAGCACGGCAGAAACTTTCAATGGGGAGCGCACGTACGTACCTCCGCCAGCTCCCAACACACCCCCTTCTACGAGGCTTGCTCTGACCGGCTCTAACTTGAAAATGCTCTTTTCAGTGCCCGGAGAGGGACGTGACGTCGGCGGCCCGGAAAACCCGCGGCGGAGCGCGGTCCGGCTCCTCCTCGGTCGGCGCGATCCCTCGGTCGTCGCGACGGAAAAAACAACCGCGCGGCGTCGCCGGCGACGACTCGAGCGACGCGGGCGACTCGATCGACGCGAGCGACTCGAGAGACGACCCCGCCGCGTCGAGTTCGCGTCCGCGCTCCGCGCCGGGTTTTGCGGCGCGCCGCTTCCAGCGGGTTTTCGGCCCGTGTAGTAAACATCCCAACCATGTGGCAGGGAGGCCCGCGCTGATTGGCCCGCCCGTGTTTTCCGAGTCACACGCCCTACAGTTCCAACTTGTTTACACAGGAGTTGTGGAGGAGCTGGGCGGCGCCAAGGCATCGCGTTTTTAAAGGCAGGCCGACGTGCAAACCGCCTCGTCCTTGTGGAGAAACGAATAAACTATCTCCTTACTGTTATTGTCATTACTACGGTTGTCCACGTTTATTACACGTATACGATGCAGGGTTGCCTGCGATGCACACGGGTCGAGAACGATTGCATGTTTCTGCAATATTTACTCTAACGCAAACAACGCAATTCGGGATGGGCGCTATCTATAGATTGCATAACATGAGCGCGACGTTCGCGACGGCGCCGCGCGCGCGCGCGATTGGCGGGAGTCGCGTGACGCGCGTCCCCACGCCTCGCGTGCGCGCTCCGTGTGATCGGCGGCCTGTGTGTACGTGCGCGGGGACACGTGGTGCGCGGCGCTCGGCGCCGCGGGGGTCGCGGCTCTCCCGCGCCCGACGGCGGCGGGGATGCCGAAGCCCGGCGCCGAGTCACGTTGTGTCGAGGCACGTCTGCACCAAGCGTCGCTTCTGGGGTTTTTTTTTTTTTGTTGTCTTTATCATTTTTTTTTTTTTAAAAAAGCGAAAACGTTACAAACGCAGAGCAGCGATCCTATTGGTTCTTTGACCCTCACGTGCTTTACGTACGGGCTGCCATTCCAGCGTTTGCAATCTGTGCGTTAGACACTCGGGCTGCTCGTTTCTTTCGGATCGTCGGACGTTTGCTTGTAAATTATGCAACGACGAGACCTTTAATTCACTCGAGAGATTCCCCTTCATCTTCTAATCAGTTTCTGTTGTTCAGGCTGTCTAAACACCTCTGTCCCTCTGTGTATGAATGGAGTGGCTGGAAGGGTGGAATGTGTAACTAGAAGGCCTGAAGAAACAGGTCCTGTCTCTCCGTGTGGCTTTACCCCGTTAAGAAGCTCGCAGGCTACTCACAGAGGGCCTTGATGGACGGGTTTTTGACGAAAGAATGGCTGCTGCTACGTCCGCTTAAAGAGCGGGGCTCTACAGACACGCCGTTTGATCAGATTATATTCTAATGTAGGCATGCGAAGACACACAGCACCATGCAAGATCTTAGGCACCAATGCGATCCAGTGAAAACGAAACCACTTGGGTAACCCGTGTCAAACGTTGACCAAACATTGATCAAACATTGATTTCCCTGAACCGGTTATTGCAAAATTTCCTCATGTGTATGAAACAATGGCATTAAATGTGTAGAGAAAGAGACTCTGTAATCCTGTTGTTCTCTGAGCAGCAATAAAACATTGTTTTCCATGTGTGGACATTTGCCTGTAGATCCCTAGATATCGACATGAAATTATTGCCGCTTTCACTTTTTAATAATTGTTTAAATGTAGAAGTATGTCAAAATGTCAGACAACAGGTGATGTTTGAAGACTCGCACTGTAATATCACCAATGTGATAAAATCGTGGGCAACGTATACCAATACAGTATAGTGTTGTGGAATTCTCTGACTTTCATGTGTAGTTGTCAGATCTTTTTATATTAAGCATTTCAACAGCAAAATGTCCTGTTCTGATGTCCCAGACAGCGCACTGGCACAAAAAATGGCAGCTTTAACATGTGAGGTTTAATTACATGTGTTAATAGTCGCCCCACATCTGGTGAAGTAGTAGCTGGAGCGTGTGCAGAAAGAAACATGTTCAGACCAACAGAACATCCAACAGCACATAATTCACTCAATCTAAAGTTATAAATGTGATTTTCAAGATGTTGTTTCATCTATCAGTAGTGACAGATATCAACATCTTGTAAGCAGCACACATGTGCGGCAGAAACCAGGGGGAAAAAAAATGGGGGTGCGTTTTTTGTAGTTCAAAGGTCGGCATAGATGCCTAAAACACTGCAGGGCGGGTCTTTCCGTTTAATCTCTGTTTGGCAACGGCGGTACAGAGTCCTCGTCCTCATCCTCCGGGGGAGGTATGGGCGGTGGTGTGGGGCACTTCATCTTTTTGCTGACTCGGGCGTACATTCCCTGCGACTCTTCGCTCAAGCCAACTGTCTGCTCCCCTAAAACGGGTGGGGCGAGCAAATTCTCCGCCCCCGCCGGACGAGAGGAAGCCAGACCGGCCGAGGTTGCGTAGGGGTCCAGCTGTGTCACGAAGTGGTAGGACGGGATGTCCCGGTCTTCCGGTGGCATCCCGGTGGCGTAGGGGTGGTATGAAGCGGCCTGCCCGGCCCGCCGAGGGTCGCCTTCAGCTGTCGTTGCCACTATTGGCATCGGTAAAGGGCCGGTCCACGCGCCTGCTTGACTGTCGGGCTTGTTCTCAGTCTGAACAGCTGGAGCTGCGGCCTGTAAACTCGATTCCACCTCCCTTACAGCTTCGTTTACTGGCAGGGTGTAAATATTCTGATCTACATGGGAAAAAAACAATGACGACAGCACTGAAAAAAGTAGACTATGGCATTTACATTTACATTTACAGCATTTATCAGACGCCCCTATCCAGAGCGACTTACAATCAGTATTACAGGGACAGTCTCCCTGGAGCAATTTAGGGTTAAGTGTCTTGCTCAGGGACACAATGGTAGTAAGTGGGATTCGAACCCGGGTCTTCTGGTTCATAGGCGAGTGTGTTACCCACTAGGCTACTACCACCATAAATTATGCAAAAATTATGGCATAATTTATGCTCGATTTATTTTACAATTTTGATTTATTAGGTGTGACAGGTTGCTTAAATTTAATTAATTTTTTTTTCAGTGAGCAGCAACTTTGGCGAATGTACTTTACGCCACCTCAGTAATCATTCAGCGTTCATCACAGGTCTGGCCAGTGTGGCAACCCAGAGGGCTTTTATTACCAGTTCCGCTGTCTGTAGTGGCCGCAGTCGTTGTCGTAGGCGTCCCATTGCCGACCGGAGCCAACCGAGAAGAGTTGCCTACGAGATATTTATTTTGAAAATGCGTAAGGCTCTCATCCATTCAACTGTTCAGAGACCTTTTCCTTTTGCCAATATTACATTTACATTTGCAGCATTTACCAGACGTCCTTATCCAGAGCGACTTACAATCAGTAGTTACAGGGACAGTCCCCCCCTGGAGACACTCAGGGTTAAGTGTCTTGCTCAGGCACACAATGGTAGTAAGTGGGATTTGAACCCGGGTCATAGGCAACCCGTGTTACCCACTAGGCTACTACCACTCCACTATATATTACCAATATTACATACAGGGGATTTTCAGCTAATTTTACAGGCTGTTATTATATAGATTTAAATTGTAGTTATGCCTCGGGCAGATGGCTTCTATGAACCACTTCTAATAAAAGCTGGCAAATGAGTTTTTTGGTTGCAGCGCAGCACCACACCGGCTGATGTCACCGGCGCATTTTCAGCCAGGGTGGGGCCGAAAAGATCAGCTGGCACGGTGCGTCACTGAAACGACAAGCCGAGCCACCTTCAAAACCCCATCCTTCCCCCCCCTCATACCGCGGCCGTAGTTCAACCCAGCAGAAGACTTACTTTGGTTTAAATAGCCGGTGTGGTTCCTCCAAGGCTTGTACGACACGCCATCTCTCTGTATGGAGATGTCTAACGATCAAAAATAAGGACATCTTTATTGTGTTATAAAATGGTTACAGCTTTCTAAAGTATTCCGTGGCACAATAATACCTTGTGCACTGCGTTTCAGTGTTACTTCTGCAGTCATTTTCCATTTCCACAAATGTTTATTCTTGTACAGTAGTGCCCTTTGTCAATTGTTCAACATTCTTTATATGTTACATAGTCTCCATACCATTCTCATCTGTGGTGATGTCATTTATGGCGGGGTTTTCCTTATTAGCAATTTCTTCCAGCTGAACCTGTTGGGTAGACAGTCCTGTTTAGGTGAAGCACAACAGTAAATGCTGCTGAGATGGAACTGTCCAATTATTACCACAGCATTCCATTCATGAAGCGCTACACAGGCCATTCAAACTCACCACTCGCACCAGGCTCGATTTGTCCCTCTCCAATCCCGGATCCTTCTGAAGTTCAAACGAATCTCTGCAGGACACCAGCAAGAGATTGGTTCATGCTTGTATCTTTTTCTATTTGTGTTATTTTACGCTATTTTATTATGCATTGACACTACTGAAACTGCAGTACTGGAAGCCAATGGCTGACCCCTGCTGGTGCAAAGCATCATTGCAACGATTTGGGGTGGGGCCTTGAATTTCAAAATTTATGAACTATTAATCCCTTATAAACTATTTATAAAATGTACTTTTTTTTATCATATCAGTGAATGGAAAACTCTTCAAAGTATTTTAAAAACACACATTTTATCATGCACTGGTGACTGTTAAATATTTGTGCTTAGTTTACTTAAGATAAAATGAACACTAAAATCTTTTTGTCCACATTCCATTGCAACAGTACAATTTTGCCGTGCTTATGTATTTTTTTTATCCGCCTTTAAAAAAATCCTGTCAATGGGCAATGGATAAAACGTGAGGCAGAAGTCTCTGCATGCATTCAGTCGCCAAGCGCAGGATCTTCTCCGCACCAAGAGGTCAACAGCAGCCACACCTCAAAAGTCAGATAACAGATCCTCAACCATCTGCATTTCATTTTTCAGTCGTCTCTTGGCGAGCTGTTATCTCTTGTTTGAGGAGTGGAGCCCAGGTCAGTTTCGTCCGCCACTGTCAGAGATCTGAGGCTGAGCTTCGACCCCCCTCTTGCCTTCACATTTTGTCATGAATGGGTTACACCTCATTCCTCACGCTCTCTCTGAGCTGACAAACTCGACAGTTCTGTCCTGGAATGTGCAGGCCCTGAAGTGGCATGACACCCGATACTAAAACCGGCCACCAGCAGCACCGTGCTGCACGTTCCTCCTGTCTATATTGCGTCAGAGAGCTGTGGTCTATAACAATGTCAGAAATTTCGCATTGCTGCTCCCAGCAGAGGAACCGCCCAAATTATTGGAGAGGGTCTTTGTCGGAATTTGCCTTATCTGTCACGTACAGTACAGGCCAAAATTTGGACACACCTTCTCATTCAATATGTTTTCTTTATTTTCATGACCATTTACGTTGGTAGATTCTCACTGAAGGCATCAAAACTATGAATGAACACGTGGAGTTATGTACTTAACAAAAAGTGGAGACCTGACCTCCACAGTCACCGGACCTGAACCCAATCGAGATGGTTTGGGGAAAGTTGGACCACAGAGTGAAGGCAAAGGGGCCAACAAGTGCTAAACACCTCTGGGAACTCCTTCAAGAATGTTGGAAAACCATTTCAGGTGACGACCTCTTGAAGCTCATCAAGAGAATGCCAAGAGTGTGCAAAGCAGTAATCAGAGCAAAGAAACTAGAATATAAAACATGTTTTCAGTTATTTCACCTTTTTTTGTACATAACTCCACATGTGTTCATTCATAGTTCTGATGCCTTCAGTGAGAATCTACCAACGTAAATGGTCATGAAAATAAAGAAAACACGTTGAATGAGAAGGTGTGTCCAAACTTTTGACCTGTATTGTGTTCACTCGCTAATCTAATAAAAAAAATTTCCATCCAAGACTTGCTTGTTTATGTAAAGCTAAGACCAAATATATACTCTAAAATTTACAGCGTAGTGTAATTTCAGCAAGAGAGGAATTTGCTTTGTAAATGCATGCACAATGCAAGCCCTGTCGCCATGCTCGGGATTTTACTTGCAAACCAACCTTGCAGAGTCTAAATGAATGAGTAGCAGCGTCTTTGCATAATACTGCATTTTCTTATACTTCTAAACCAGCCAAAGGGCTCAAAAAATATACTTTTTGCATCTCAGTCATCCATACCGGTGGCAGCTTGTGCAGAGGCTGAGGAGGTTGATGGTGAGAATGAAGATGGCGATGATGGAGAGGATGGCAAGAGCAGGAGCTGCTGGTGCTACCCAGGCCTGCAGGCCAGCTGTGAGCAGAGCCATGACACCTACAGGCGGATAGGACAGAGCAATGAAATATTTCACGTAAAATTTGGATTTTTTAAGCCATTCAGACCTGAATTAACAAAAAAAAAAAAAATGAGTCCATTTACTTGCATCGGTTACTTGCACCAGACTGGATGTCACAGATCACTCTTCTATGTGATGCCACCTCTCTGCCATGTTTTTCTGAAACTTGCCTTGTGTCAGTAGCTAGTGCCAAGTGCTAAGCAAATATTGGGACTGAGTTTACACCGGTCCCATGCTTCGCAAGACAAATGCGTTCAAAATCAGAGAAATGGAGTTCAGATTTGCAATCCGTGTTCACAAAAAAAGAAACAAACCACAGTCACAGTTTTTCTTTTTCGGCTGAAGTGTGGGTCTATGACTTTAGAGTATATAAATGGTTCAAAAATTGTATGATTATCTCTACAGAACTTATAAGAATTATACATAGGATTTGTTTACTAACCTGTGCATGGGCTCTTATGTGTGTGTGTTTACAATACTTGAGCTTTATCCGATTTTTTTGTTGGTTTTTCATAAACATTGTTTAAGATTGAATGTCAGCCGTCAACCGAAACGTAATAATGGATGCGTGCATCCTCCTGTGTTTACCGACGTACGGCAACCTCGGACGTTCAGACATTAAACCGGTTCCACTAGGAGCAGAAAACCTGCAGCTCTTCATTTCACCACGACTGCAGATTTCTCTAATGGGCTAATCAGGACCTTTTCAACGCAGATTACAATCGCAAATCAGCAAGATGCAGATGAGCAGCTGTTTTTTGTTTTTGTGGTTTATGAACCATTTTACTACGGAGGCTTGGTTTTGAATGATCTGATAGATGGCCCAGCTTTTCATTTCTTTTTACTGCGGCAATGAAATCTGTAATGAATGGTTGACTCGTGGCATAGATATTAAGGAAGCACTCTTCTTTTTACCATTTATTGCCTAAACGTATTCATCCAGGCGTATGTACACGAGTACAGTGTGTCTGCGTGTGTCAGATCATACTCTTTACCTGTAGCTGGAAAATTATTTTTAGGCCCACCGTGTCTGAAATATCTTTCATCAGAATTTAGTTTGCGGCAGCAGCAACAGACAAGACTTTGACCTCAGGCCCGGGTTCATTTCCCTTTTTAAACCAAAGTAAATAGACTGCAAATCCCTATATCAGGTTGTAAGAAGGTCAGTAGTGGCCACCAGGCCTAAAACAAACCCCAGACAGGTTTATAAGGTGACTCAGTAAACAACACAGAGGGTCCCGTATTCATTCAAAATCTTCCAAGTAACTTCACCAACAGGTTTTTTTTTGGTGGAAAAGGTGAGACTAAGCGATCTTAGGAAGGAGAAACAGAAATACTCACGAGGAAGGCTGTTTGCGGACTGGACCACACAGTCGACTTCTGCCCTATGACCTCTGGCTTCTTTAAACGGTATTGGGCAGCAGTGCCTCCAGTCCTGTGTCCTGCATATTTGCTCTGAGCATCCACCCGTCGGCTTTTTACTGATGGTATGAGGCAGTGTTCAGCATTTATCAAAGACAAAAGCAAAAAAAAAAAAAAACTTCCTCATTCTCTCTCTCTCTCTCTCTCTCTCTCTCGTCCATTCAACTATTTTCTCCGCCTCCTTTACAATGTTGTTGGTGATAAGGAGCAGCACCACCGGGAATATGGCAAATCAAGACTAACATACCCATAAAGCTCTGCAATAAACAATGAAGTGAAAATAAACCTTTTTTAAATAATGATAAAAGGCGTTCAACAGCCCTGGTCCTGGGCAAGGCTTGCACAGCTTAGTTCTCTCCATGTTCCTCCACACCTGATTCAACCTCAGAACTGGGCGGAACCAAGGAGAGAGGATGAGTTGGGTAAGGGTGCAGGATGAGAGCAGGTGACCCCTGGTTTAAAAGCACTGCCAGCATTACATTCAGTGATAGACAGATATACACTAAATTAGAGGGCAGAGCATGAAGAACAATATTTAAAAGATGTTTCATTTTATGGGACAGCAGTGCAACAGCCACAGGAGAGGATGGGACTCACTTTATCAAACCGGTACTGTAATCTACGATGCGTCATAAAGAGCAAAGTGTCATAGCCATAAGATCTGACAATAAAGCAATATTCTTTGATTAGGATATAACATTTATAACATGATAAAAATGTATTAAAAAGATACCTCTAAACACAAAAGTAACTTAATTATCACAATAATAATAATACTTATTATTGTTTTTTTCTGCAGTCTCTAACTGTGATTTAGACAATTACTGTGTTTTGGTCGAAATGTTTGGAATGAGCCTCTAGAGGGCAGCAGTGAGCCAGAGAGCTCACGCTTCATTAGTGTCTGTCTAGAATCTGGGCCAAACTCACAGAATAAATTAATGAGTGAGAACCACGAACGAGGACCTCTGTGGTTCTTACATGATTCTTAAGTTTAATTCTGTGTGCATTGCGACCCTTCCCCAATGATCAACAGCGGCGTGTTTGTCTTCCCACCCACGGCGGACAATCCCTCACCTGTTTAGATTTCTCCTTTCAGCCCATTCCTTTGCAGGTCGGCACATTTCAATGACAGGGTTCCTTTGTCTGCCATACGAAACCCATGGAGCAACACACGACAGACTAATCCAGATTTACTGGGGCAGCGGCAGCGGCCTAATGCCGCTGGTAAACCAGGGTGTGGCACGAAAATCCAGGTCAATAGATTTTTTTTCCAGGTGTTCCCATTCTGACAGAGGTCTGACAACAGATGAACACATCGCTTGAAAAAAGTCCCATTGTGTGCCCATGCTTGATGTGCAATGAATACCATGAATGAAAAAAGTACTTGCTTTGGGGGGTTCAGTAATGAAAGGATACATTTAATAATTAAACATTTAACAAATGTGAAGTATCAAATACAGGGTGGGCCATTTATATCAAAGTCAAAGTGAAGTGAAGTGATTGTCACATGTGATACACAGCAGCACAGCACACGATGCACACAGTGAAATTTGTCCTCTGCATTTAACCCATCACCCTGAGTGAGCAGTGGGCAGCCATGACAAGCGCCCGGGGAGCAGTGTGTGGGGACGGTGCTTTGCTCAATGGCACCTCAGTTCCGGATCGGGAATCGAACCGGCAACCTTCTGATTACGGGGCCGCTTCCTTAACCGTTAGGCCACCACTGCCTATTATATGGATACACCTTAATAAAATGGGAATGGTTGGTGACATTGAACACATTTTATAAGTGGTCAGGAACTTGTAATTAACTCATGAAAGAATAAAGTTATGTTAAAACCAAGCACACCATTGTTTTTCTTAATAAATTTGATGTGTCACATGACCCTCCTCCTATTGAAAAAAACAAAGTTGGATCCAAGATGGCCGACTTCAAAATGGCCACTATGGTCACCACCCATCTTGAAAAGTTTGCCCCCTCACATATACTAATGTGCCACAAACAGGACGTTAATATCACCATTTTGTTAAGGTGTATCCATATAAATGGCCCATCCTTATAATTAAATGAACTGCTTACCATGTATGCCTATGACAAAAAGACTTGTGTGCAGATTAAATAAGGGCCTGGAATGTTCCGTTTGGCCTGAGATTTATTTTTTCATTAAAAATAAGTATGGGGCCAAATCTAAGACACAGCCATTTGGAGATTTGTCCACTAGACAGTGCCATTAAGAAAAAAGATCTTATGACAAGGGTGTCTGTATATGTCTCTTCCTTATATTCCTTATGTTATATGTTACAGTTATCTGCTAATAGACTGGAACAATTGAAATTCCATTAAAAGTAATACGTTCGTGCACCTTGTTGAATCACATTGCACTTTTTAAATCTTCTTCAAAATCAGATAATGTTTTCTGACACCTAAACCTTTTGAAAAAAGATTTCAGCTTCCATCAATTGTGCTTTAGTTCTTGATAATAAAAACTACAACAATCAATGATAACAAGTCATATAATGCTTATGATGGTAATATTAGAAGAATAAGCTGAGTGGCGTCAGTCTTAATTACACAATCTTGCACAACATTACACACCATTCAGGCAAATAATCCATGGATATTCACATGCATCAAGCCTTTATATGCATCACTTTGGGTTTCTGTAGGTTTAAATGGAAGGATAAGCTTGTTATAAAGCCTGTTACAAGAGGAACTAAAGCTTGATGCTCTAGGTAATCTGTATGTATATTTAATTTTCACAATACCTTAAAGAGGGTCATGGATTTAAAATCTTTCTTACAAACAGACCAGGTATTGACCAAGAAACAAAACATGTGCATTGCAATGAGAGTGTTAATATATAACAGTGTAACAGTTTGTTTGCAGTGTTCAAAAAACCTTTGGAATAACCCACGCCTAAGTAATGTGAAAACAAGACTCGCCCAAGAGTTCTTGTGAACAACACTCATAACCATACAAATAAGTGAAACCGATGTAATACACAGTGTGATATTTGATGCACTGCAAGCACAGCACACGGTGACACAACGAAATGTGTTCTATGCATTTAACCCATCACCCTTGGTGAGCAGTGGGCAGCCATGACAGGCACCCGGAGAGCAGTGTGTGGGGACGGTGCTTTGCTCAGTGGAACCTCAGTGGCACCTTGACAGTTCAGGATTTTAACCTTTTGGTTATGTGGCACGTGGCCACCACTGCTCATCTAATTTGCATCTAATATGTTGCATATGTGCATAACATTTACTCAAAACATGTTGAGAGTGCAATAAGGAGCATTTATTACAACAACAAAAAAATGTTGAAACCACAAAAACATTGAAATTTAAATATAGCTTGAAGGGTTTTTGTCCTTAGTACATTTTTTCAAAGATCATGTCATTTAGCAGATGTTTTGGCCCATACACATGTACAGCCCACTGCAACATGCAGGAAAGAGACAGTGAAACATGTTGAATCAGACATGTGCTTTTTCAGCACCAGGATCTCTTGGTAAATAGGCACAGAGTTCAGTCTCTCGTCCACGCTGGGAGGTCCATTCGGACTGCTGCAGTAGGAGGAGGAACAGTCAGCTTCAGAGACCATCTCAGGAATCCTATTATGCACAAAAGTTGTACTGAGAGAAGAGAGAGACAGGGAATTATATTTTAGGCCAGATAATTTAAGGTTTTTGTCAAATGAACTTTGGAAAATTTATCTCACTTCCAACTCCAGGGTGAGAGTGAGCGGAGGTGAATGTTGCCATTGTCACTTTTCGATGAGATTTGCTGGTAGTTTGGGGGAATTTGTAGGGTGGAGGTACAGAGAGAGTCACCACTGACCTCTGCCCATCCCAGCAGAGACACAAAACACAGCAAAACCTACAGGTCAAATTTACAGTTCAGTCTATTGACAGAAACCATGACACTACTGGGTGCAAGCACATAACATAAAGACATACAGTACATACAAATGTCTGGAAAATTCTTTCTGTTGTCAAATTCAATAAAAGTCCCAATTCAATGAAATAAAATTCAACACTGTTCACATTTTCCCTGCAAACCAGTCATAGACTAGCACTGGCATGGTGGACACCAGTAAATATGCTGGTACACGTCACATGATGGGCAATGCAGGGCTGCAACAGCCACCTTTTAAGGGTAGATGCTGAACTGGCTCAGGGCACACCAAACAATGTTGAGCTAATAGCAACTGGGTGGTCTCTACTCACCAAGTACTGGGCAGTGAAAGGCATGTGAAGCATCTTGTATAATCCTTGCTTTTCCTGTTGAAATGGTGTTCTGCTGCCAAACCTATCTCTTTTATTGCCTGTGCATACATGTGAACTTGATTGAATGTAGATAAAATTGAGCCTTATCTGACCTGGATAAAGATAGGAGGAAGAGGTGAGGTTCTCACTCACATGGTTGAGATTATGATCTAATTCCTTACTGGAACTGATTCTGATACCTTAACTAAAAAACAAGCCAGTCTAGGAAGTCTTCAAAGAGTTATCTACACCACGGTGCCACATAAGTGGCCTATTTAATTGTATTTGTAGTACAAATGCTTCACAGAATTTTTACAATAAGGCCCATGTGTCACAACCATGCTGGCATGATGAGGCAGGTGAACAGAAGTGATGACAAGGAGGTGACGAGATGACGAGGAAGGAAGGATGCAATCACGCGACATCACAAAACCAGGGTTTAATGGTGAAGCACAGGACAGGGGAGACATCCAATGACGCTGTTGAACATGGAACATAACATCAAAGACCTGACGGCAAACAGAAACGAACAAGGCAGCTTTATACATTTGACACAGGTGAAAACGATTAGGGAACATTACACATGACAAACGTGAAACTCCGGTCTGGATCTTAGACTGGAGTAACCCCTTTCGGACTGGATCATGACAGTACCCCTCCTCTTAGGCACGACCCCTAGCGGGCCAGGTAATGCAGTCCACGAATGAGGAGGGAAGTCCATACACTTTATGATTTGAGTGGAGGATTAGATAAGATAAATAGATAAAAGAAGATGAGATGAGATGAACCTCTGAGAGGAATGATAAATGAAGGATGACTGGTCCAGTATTCATGATGGACGAGCGGCAGAGGTCCCGTGCAGACGGCTTCGGGCCAGTATGGTCCCGGCACCTCGTCCACAGGTGCCCCATGCTCAAGGTCAATTTCCAGCTTGCCCCGCTGAATGGCCGCTCCTCACCTTCAACACCACCAGACACGGGACTGAGAGGCAGGGGTCGGGACCCTGCGGAAAATGAAGCCAAGGATGGCCAGGGACAAGGAAGCTGGCGGCGTCCTCCCGACGAGTCGCAGCTCCTGTGATCTCAGCGGGGCTGCGTCAGCGGCGTCCAAATGCGTGTTCAGGTCTTTCTGTCACAACCATGCTGGCATGACGAGGCAGGTAAACAGAAGTGATGACTAGGAGGTGACGAGATGAGGAAGGAAGGACACAATCGCGTGCCGTCATAAAAAACGGGGTTTAATTGTGAAGCACAGGACAGGGGAGACATCCACTGACACTGGTGAACATGGAACATAACATCAAAGACCTGACGGCGAACAGAAACGAACAGGGCAGCTTTATACATTTGACACAGGTGAAACGATTAGGGAACATTACACATGACAACAGTGAAACTCCGGGTCGAGTCATGGCGAGGAGTGCCGTGGTATGACGCTGATCCCTGTGTGATCCGCAAAACCCGGAAGCGGCGGTGGAAGCCTTCCTGCGGTGGGGACATGGGCCGGCTCCAGGCAGAACGGCTGGAGTACTGCCCATGGGAGCTAATCACGCCCTGGCGATGAGGGAGAGCCGGACAGCGAGGAGGAAGACGGCAACGCGGGGGTAAGCTGGTGGAAGAGGGTGACGGGAAGTCGCCAGCCAGTGCAGCTGAGACTGCCTCACGGGGAATCCGCCTCTCCAGCTCCGGTCGCGGACGCGTCTTCCCTCTGCCTGGATGTTCCCCAGCTGAACGGCAGCACAGCACCAGCGCCCACAACTGCTGTAGAGGACGTCCATCACCCTCCATTCCATACGCCCACCACCATCTCCAGCAACGCCCCCAGCCCCCTGTGGGAAATACATGGTTCCTGGACACTTCTCAGGAGCAGCAGGTACATGCAGCAGGTACATGCCCTTTTGCAGCGGGGAGAGACAGACTTCGGGACTTCCTGGTGAGACTGAGGGCAGAGATTGATTGGCCAGAGCCCAAGCCAGGGATCAAACCCTGCCCCACAACCACACCCAGCACCATCCAGGATCCTGTGCAGGAAGACTCAGCACTGGCGGGCGGTGAGAGGGTCGCGCATCCCGTGATCCTGGCTGTGTCTCCTGAGGAGGTCCCGAAGAGCCCAGAGAGGGAACCAGATGAGCCTCTCTTATGTCTGTCTCTGTCTGTGTGTGTGTGTGCGTCCGTGTAAACCATCGCGGGAGGGTCCGGGAGGGTCCGACGCCGGGACTGGTGTTATAAGGTGCTATTGAGCCGCCCATCAGGGGCTGTGACATTTCTGTGGACCGTGTAACTTATGTGTGTAGTTTTCAGTTCTGGCCATCGCCACACACCTGAGGGTTTGTTTGTGTTTGCCCCTGTTTTTGGAGTAGTGCTTATTCTTATGTTATGTATTAAAACAACACACTGTGTTTCGCCCCTTGCTTTAGTCAGTGCTAAATTTGTTCTAAGAGTGCTAGTGACATTTCAATAATTTAACTTAATTGGTCATCAAGGCAAGGCTAGGCAGTGGTGGAAGCGGCTTCGTAATCAGAAGGTTGCCGGTTCGAATCCTGATCCTCCAAAATGCCACTGAACAAAAGTACCGTTCCCCACACACTGCTCCCCGGGCACCTGTCATGGCTGCCCACTGCTCACCAAGGGTGATGGTCAAGGGTGATGTCACCATGTGCTGTGCTGCAGTGTTTCATAATGACAATCACTTCATTTTCACTTCAGTTTAAAAGTATTTACTTTACTTTTACTTTACTTTACTTTATTTAGCAGACGCTTTTATCCAAAGCGACTTACAAGAGGAAGACACCAGCAATTCTCGTTCGATTTCTATAGAATATTGAGTTTACAAACTAAGAGCCCTGATAAGGCTTAGACTTGTCAGTGAAGAGCATGCTCGGAGATTGTTAGGTGCTAGACTAAGAAAAATTATAATGTATTTATACATTTTTGTATTGTTTGGTAAAAAAAAAAAAGTCTATGTTAAATGACATAAAAGAATCAAAAATAGTATTGTTAGAATGATTAGAATTATTATTCAAATTAATAATAGAAACACTGCCTTGAAATCACTTTTGCAACCTTTGACATAAATAGAGTAAATCGCAAGGGCCTGTGGTTCACCATTACCACCTATACCACAACCTTCTAGTCCACCCCCAGCCCACTTCCACTGACTTTAATTTCATTCTGTATTTTCGCACAATTTGAAGTTAAAGTAAAAAGGTCATATTGGATCATATTGGAAATCATACTGGAAATTAGCAAACAAATAGTCACACATAGTATTTTATGGGTTTTGTTAAAAAAATTAACAATTTGCACTGAAACATGCAAATAATAACTCCACAGTAAATATATATTTAAATAAAAGTTTTCATTTTTTCTTACAAACAACAAAGTCACCTAGCTGACAGGAAACCAGAATGAACTCTGCAGTTCCAAGCATCATAGCATAAGGGCTGGGTGAATTCTGTATGTGGCAAATGAGCTGCCGCAGCTACAACGTGCAGAAACTTATCTCTCCATCAGACACAAAAGATGCTCTATAAAGATCTACACCTACTCCTGCAAAGTACCCTGTCCTATATTTACCACCTACAGGGTTCTCACACTGTAGAGTCATTCTGTTAAAACCCTAAATCAGTTATGCTTCAGAGCACATTTATGGTCAGGGGACAGTTGCAGAAAGGTGATTTTTTTTACCTGATCCAAAACGGACAAATTTGCAGTATGCTGCATTTGTTTTCTATCTTTCAAAATAACAATATTAAATTAAACTATGATGAATGTAAAATTGTACCAGGACAACCCAGCTTGTGGCTCATGGTGTGGCTCTGTAACAAGTGAAATTACTCTTATTAATAAAAGTGCTGAAAGTCTGCACTTTATTAATGTCCTCAATTCTGATTTAGAGGACATTTTAAAAAAATCCACATATAAAGGTTTTGGTTATTTGTCCATTCAATCCATTATTCTTATTAGACGTATATTCCATTCACAGTTGTATGCACCCCTGCTTACCACCCCTCTCTTCCATGATTAAAACCTATGCATCCTAAGCAAGCTTATAAAACTACTCAATACACATTTCTTATTTTAAATTGGATGTTTCTTGATTGCAAAGAATGTTTTTGCCAAAACTTGAAAAAGTTTTTTAAAGCATTAGTAGTTATCACTGGCATCCCCAACCACATCAGCTATTTCTTTATCAGCACTGTTACCATCAGTCAACAGAATGCCCTGCCACTGTTTGCCACAACCTTCCGGAATGATGTCACAATCTCCCAGTGATGTGGCTTTAAGACTTTCAGCCTGAACTGATGGCAACATGACACCCAAGAGACGCAAATAAAATCGCTCAGCACTTCTGTGACCTCGTTAATATTTCCACTTTCAAGCTGTATCCCCCCCCCACTAACCACACACTCCTCTTTGTTCAAGGAACAAAAATGATTCAGCGCATAAAAGACTTGCAGAAAGCTAAAAAATACTTTTACAGATTACTGTTCTCAGATTACTATATACTATATATATATATATATACACACACACACACACACACACACACATTGTATGTTATATGTGTGCATTGTATGTTCTGCTGCAGTGTTTCACAATGAAAATCACTTTTTTTCAGGTTGCTACGATCCTGTGTTCCAGACCAGTTATTGAAAGTGAAGTGATTGTCATTGCAGCAGAGCACACAATACACACAACAAAATGTGTCCTCTGCTTTTTGAGCAGTGGGCGGCCACGACAGGCACCCAGGAAGTAATGTGTGGGGACGGTGCTTTGCTCAGTGGCACCATGGCAAATCGGGATTCAAACCAGCAACCTTCGGATTTCAGGGCCGCTTGCTTAACCGCTAGGCCACCTTTGCCCCAGTTCATAGTGTGTGTCCTGAACCTCATGATTGTTCAGTTTCAGTTTTATTTTTTATGTATAAATCCCCTTTTCTTTGGTAGTTGTCCTTTTCCCCCTGCCATGCCACATGCCCTGACAATTGTATTTATGTCACATGAGGTTAATTTTGTCTGAAATAGTAAGAAAGATGGTAAGTAGTAAAACCCTTGCCAGAAGACCACAAAGTCTCAGGTTCCAACCCCACTTACTACCAT
The DNA here is from genome assembly GCF_900700375.1 of Denticeps clupeoides. NCBI lineage: Eukaryota > Metazoa > Chordata > Actinopteri > Clupeiformes > Denticipitidae > Denticeps > Denticeps clupeoides. The sequence goes on from NC_041707.1 coordinate 6,021,401, forward strand.
TGTGTCCCTGATCAAGACACTTAACCCTGAGTGTCTCCAGGGGGGACTGTCCCTGTAACTACTGATTGTAAATCGATCTGGAAAAGGGCGTCTGATAAATGCTCTAGATGTAAATGCAGTTGTTGTCTCTGATAGGGCTAGGATTTACTTTCATACTGTAAGTATATAAATCTACCTCTACCTTTTCACTTTAACTGAAGAAGGTGAATCAAAACCTTTTCCAAGTATCTACACTTGGACATTGGACACCTCTGCTTCAGGTGGAGCTATTCAAATGTGTACTTCATTCATCACCAATCTTTTATTCACAACTCTCACTCAATCACTCACTCACTCATACAGCTTGCTTTGTCAACATTGTGCATTGTGTGTAGCTGGCTTAAATTAACATACTAGTAATTTGAATAAAAACAGTACATTATTAATGAATGATGAGATAACTACACAACACTTGCAGACAACGTGTGTGTGTGTGTGTGTTGCGTGTGTGTTGCAAACCCTGATGGGTGTTCCTGGATATTTAACCACTTGGGGCTATGTGTGGGCTCAGAATCCCCAGATGTGGGTCAGTCACACCACAGTCGGCTCCAGCTGCAATGCTGAGGTCATGGAAAATACCTCTCACCTGTCATCGATCACTGTGATGGCCCCCCCCCCCCCCCTTCCCCAAAAAATTAAGTAAAAATTATTTTACTTATTGGGTTTTCTATTGTGGGAGTATAAAATACCCATTTTGGGTTTAGGTTTTACATAGTTCCCATTAAATTGAATTTTGTATAAGCAAGGAATCAGACAGATTAATAATTCATGCAAAAGGCGCAGTCATACTTAATGTGAGAAAAAATCAGTTAATGTAAATACATTTAAAAAAAGACTTTACTTAAATATGTCTTAAATTGCAGTTTTACCAGATATAGCATCATTACAATTCCAGTCACATTGGGGGTGTTGACACACTTTTCGATTGCATGGCATTTTGTAAGACAACATTTTAAACAACTTTTGTTCCTTCAGTCCATTTCAAAATATTGTATTACACTTATTAATGTGAATGGATGTTTTCAATATTGGAGATTTTCACGATAATAATAAAATATGGTTTTTAATGTGTTTTGAGTATTTTATTTGAATTATTTGTATCCTGGGCCTTGTCCAAGGCTGCTTTTCCCAGGCTGGCATGACCTGCAGCCCTCATGGTGTAGATATCGGGTAGATGACAGGAATCTGCACTGGTGATGCAGTAGCCCTACATGGAGAAACAGTAGACCAGCAGTGAAGCTGGTGAAGGACGTGGAATGGTGCAGGAAGACTTTGAGTTGAGTAAATTTCCACGATCTGCGGTAGACTGTTCTTACACGCCCTAGAAACACATCTGTACAACGGAATAAAGCCAGTTACATCTTCTCAACTCTGTAGGCCTGGCCAGCACCTGCAGAAGGCAGCATTTTCCTGTCGTGATGGAGGTTCCATTCATTACTAAATTAAGCTCACACACCGATTTTTTCCATTAATGACCTTGATTGTTTGAACCATGAAGGTGTGAAGGCATAAAGAGAGAACAAAGTATTTTCAATACTATAAACACCACATAATGCAATTATGCAATTAAATAATGGACATAATTATCTTTTTAGTTTGACACCGTAGCTGATTCAGACATTAAACTTTCTGTTCAACTTTAACTTTATAAATACAAATAGAACTTTTTATTCATGATATACTATAAATGTTTCACATTTGCACTTATTCAGATGCCATCTACATCGTGATCAAATAAAGAGCACAGATGTCAATGTATAAAGAGGTTATGGTATCAAATGGTAATGAAAGTGGAAACATTAGGGCGACATTTAAATGAGGTCAAGAGTGTCACCTGAAAGAATCTTTTATTAGTCATATATAGAAATGTACATGGCATCCACATGTGTTCATTCATAGTTTTGATACCTTCAGTGAGAATCTACCAATGTAAATGGTCTTGAAAATAAAGAAAACATACTGAATGAGAAGGTGTGTCCAAACTTTAGGCCTATATATAGGCAAGAAATATACACAGTATATATATATATATATATATATATATATATACACACACACACACACACACACACACACACACACACACACACACACACACACACACGCACAGTTTTAGTTATTTAATTATATATAAATAATTATTTATAAATAATGAATATAAATATATATGTTTGTGTGTGTGTGTGTGTGTGTGTGTGTGTGTGTGTATATATATAGGTATATATAGTGTATAAATATACTGTGTATATTTCTTGCTTGATTTGATGCTGCAGTAATGTGTGATTTGAAAATGCTTGATTTTTAAGTCATGTTATTTTTTTCCAATTAGTATTGTGTAAATTCAAATGGACATTCATTTTATCATTTTTGCATTCAGCATAAATAAAGTGACTGCAGCAACACTTTCATCAAGGTCATCCATCAAAGGCAAGTAAGGCTCAGAGGAAATGACAGATGCACTTTGATGAGTATATAAGTCAGCATAAGCCTGCTCTTTCACCAACACACGGAAGCGAGTAACACAACCAGCACAAACCACTGGCTGCACACAATGTTTTCATCTCACAGAAAGTTCCAGATTCTCATGGTGAGTTTAGCCACATCATGAACAGCGGCACAGGGCTCTTTTTTTCTCCCTGTTTTTACCATTCGCATTCTTTGCTTTTCTTACTCTTTACAGGTGGCCCTCATGGTGGGGATCTCAATGATGCTGATGGTGGCCCAGGGGGCACCTACTAAATCTGGAGCAAAGGGTCATGGCAGAAAGGGAACCACAGCAGAAAACCAAAAGCCAGACCATCCCAGAGTCAGTCTGCTCCTGGACAGCAAGTTCCTGAACAGCGGCCCAGCGAGACGTCCGATCAACAACAGCTCTCTCTCTCCTTGGGTCTACAGGTGAGGGTACACTGGGTTTACACTTCCAACAATCACATGATCACAATGTCCTTTATAAATCACTTAATGGTAGATATCGGCCGACCACCATTTTCTGGTTTTGGTCCCCTGGAAGGACACAGTGTTTTGTCCCAGTGACTGGGATTAGAGCCTGTGGCTTTGGGGGTCAGATGGCCTCTAGGTATGTGGTCTGTGGTTGCGCTTCAGGCCAGACAGATCTGAGCTTTACACCTACTGTGTAAAGACGCTAATGGTTTTTGTTGTTGTTGGATTATTAGAGCTTCATGTAACTCAAATTTTTCCTCCCCGACAGCATCACAGAAGACGACTCTCGGTTTCCCAGGACGATCATGGAAGCCAGGTGTTTGTATTCTGGATGTCTGAATTCGAAAGGACAGGAGACATTGGATCTTCAGTCGAAGCCCATCCTGACCGAGGTGCTGATCCTCAGAAGGGTAACAGGAGTTGGGGACACATATTACTTCCGACTGGAGTCCAAGACCATTTCCGTAGGCTGCACTTGCGTACGTCACCAGGTTGAGTACCAATAACGGCAGGAGGCTTGTTGGATTTTTGCAGACTCTTCAGTGTGGGACTGCATTTTTTAAAATTGACATTAAGTTAATATTTAAGCCTATTTGTAATTTATTATTCTATTTAATGGCAAAGTATGTGGTTGTGGTAGGATTATTTATTGAATAAAACCATGCATTTCTATGTTTGGCTCTATGCTCCCTTATTTCAGAGAAAGTCAATAAAGACTCTCCATTGGTAATATTACTTTAAATGTGAAGAACTTGTTGATTGGACCAGTGCTAAAGTACCCAAAATATCCAAAAGGTTAAACATTCAAATCTATGAATATAATAGTTTTAGTTTGCTTCCTAAATTGCAATTCTTTGCTTGTACTGTGCCCAAAATTAACTGTTCTCATCAAAACCTTTGGGAACACGCAATTTATGAATGAATGAATGAAATAAATTTTTCTTCATTTCTTCACTGAATTTGCTAAAAAAGGGCTAAGTGTTGTTCCGGTGATACACACACTTGCACAAAACATTAATTAAATCACAGGAACAAAAAAGTCTCTCATCATTCTCCTTTAATTCCCTCCACATCTAAAATATATTACAATTTCTGTACAATAATAAACAGCCACATCGGAGTCCAGCTGATTCTCAACTGTTTAAAAGTGAAATTAGTTTGAACAAATTCTCATGGAAAGAAACCATTCTTCTTCAGTGCATTCGTGAAGTTCAAATCCTCTCTGAGGTATACACACGCTCACACACACACACACTTATTCATCAGTCATTGGCACTGTTGGCACATGGGTGAAGCGCAGAGGTCCCTCTGTGCGTCGGATTAAGGTAGAGAAGGTCACTCCCGTTTTTTTAATTTGTATTTTTCTTTCAGGGTTCAAGCCCGATTGAATAACGGAACAGGACCGAACCCCTCCTTCACTCTTAGCATCGGGTCCCTTCGTTTCGCACGATAATTTCTCAAAAGCGCAACCTAACGTGTCCCAAAATATCAAGCTGAGCTTTACGCTCGGTCCTTTGGCGACCGGCCTCCGAAATGTCCAGCGTGTGCTGTGACTCAAGGCACCTGGAATACAGAGTTCAGAGACACAGGCGTTAGCGCGAGGACGACACCGGCAACAGGACAAAAGCACACATTCACACACCAGCGGCTTTTCAACAGCACTTTATCTCCGTTTGGTAGCAACGTGCAGGCACAGTAAAAAAAAAATCACACGTGAAGCTCAGAGCCTCCTACAAAACTACTCAGACAGAAAGGGTGTACAGACGCTACACACAAAAGCGCCGATGGCTATAATACTTCTCCAGCCATCAAATATGTAGATTAACATGCTAAAAAAAACACACAGTCACAGTAGTATGATGGCCACAATTCCACAGCACAAACATCTATCCTACAGCGATTAGGGCTGCTCCTCACATGGATATTCAGCTCTCATTTTACAGCACACGAACGGTGCAAACGCGCCGTATATCAGTATAAAAGTGCGGCTTTCAGGCCCATTCCAGAAGGTTCCCTAAACATTTCGAATTTCCATGTTCTGTGACGTCAGTCGTGAGCCCCCCCTCCCCTCCCCCGCCTTGTTTCACAAAGAGACGGAGAAACAAGTTCTCTCTACTGGAACTCTTTCATTTCCTTGTTTTTCCTCACCTCCTCAGCGTGCTTGTCCTGAAACACAAAGGGAGAAGATGCACACGCACAACATTAGAACGGAGCAGCAGAAAACACATTTCGACACTTGTTGCAGATCTGGCCATGCGTTTGAGGAGCTCAGGCCTGGTGATGGAGCGACGTACCTTCTCCTGTAGGCGCTCCAACATGGCGGCAATGTGAGCTTCCCGGTTTCCCTTGTTGGCCTCCATCCTCTGTTCAAGCTTCTCCTTGGCCATCTTGATGAAGTTGTTGTGCTCTTCGATGGCTTTCTGGGCCACCTCGCGCTCGTGCTCCCGCTTTTCGGCCAGCTGTTTCAGTCTCTCGGCCTCCTGGCACTGGAGGAAATGGGAAGAACGGTGAGGATTTCATATGCAGTGACAGGGATTATTTAATTTTTTTTTTTAGGTATATCTAAATGTATATATTACAGATCACATATCTGTCCTACCTTTCTCCTTTCTTCTGCTGCATCCAGCTTCTTCTTGATCTCCTCGAGGGAGGGGTCCCTCCGGGGAGGTATGGTGGGGTGGAATTCGTGATTGCCCTCAAAGGAAGGTGGCCTCAGGAAGACCTCAAAGGCCTGTCCAGACGTGCGTTTGTTCAGCTCGATCACCTCCATGTCTTTGATGATGCACAGGTTGAGGTCCACCACCCCTGTAAGTAAAAAGGAACAGGTGTGTTTTACATCATATTTATTCATGTATCCAATTCAGAGCTTCTTCCATTCAGCCATTCATAGTTCAGTTGTTCAGCACCGCAGAGGGGAACCATGCTGGTCACCTTGAGGCTTTTTGATGGACTTTTCTTTAGGCTCCGGTAGAAGGCAGGAACAGAAGAGGGACACCAGGGGGAGCTCCCTCATTTTCTCTCTGTATGCTGTAGGACAGAAGCACACAAAGCAGTCTGATGGGTATCTCCACACTCACAGATCAGAGGATGCAGAACACGGCCTACACTAATGGATTGCAATGGTCATGTTCTTCTCATTAAAATCCAATTGAAGTGACGTTCAAGAGTAGAATTTACTACATAAAGGCACAGACTTACCTGCAAGCGTCATCTTTCCTCTTTTAACTGAGGTCAATAATTGTCCTGCAATTGTCCTAGAACATAAAAAGTAAGGTTCAGGTTTCATAGGTTTCAGATGTCATAACTGATCGAGAGAAAATAACATTAAATGTTGAAAAAATGCTAAAAATTCAATCTGAAATAAATACCATTGTGGCTTCACGGTTGCCAATAGTGCTATCTCAGAGAAGCACAGGAAACCTCTTATCAGCCCTGAGCACAGCTATCACCAGGCACTGCTTACAAAACTGCTTTCATGCCCGTGCCAAACTTGTCCTCCCACTAACCACGATCTTTCTCTCCCTCTCTCAAAGAATCTACCTCCACATGCCGTGTCCGGCCCACACACAATTACCGAGCCCTGCCACCTCCTCCCACGCTGAGGAGTAGGCCCATTCAAGCACCATACGGAGCTGTAGGAGTTTCTATGTCTTCGATGCTGCTTCTAAAGTGCTGCCACAGAGATTGCATATCGTATCTGCATCTTATATATTACGTCTGTAATGTTTTAAAATGAGTTCGTCATCTCTGTGTAATACTACAACTCTGGTAGGTGGTGTGTTTCAAGCAACTTTCATGCACAGCCAGTTTCTGAGTCAGTGACGCCTGCCTGTGAACCGTGCACCTGAACCCTGCCCGGCTGTTCTAAATCATTCTTGCACGAATACAAAAGTGTCTGCACACACATACATACATACATACATACATACATAAAAAGCCAGACTAAAAACAAATAAGGATCATTTTTGCTGAGACTGGAGCAGAAAATCAGTTCAGCTGGATGCATCATTTGCATTCTAGAAATACAAGAATTCAGATTCCAGTATGTGTCCAGTATGCAAAATACTACTGGTTCTAATGACCTAATTAGGAAAAGTGTATTTAATGTCAAATTTACACAAAAAAACAAAGCTATAATGTGTTCTTCAATGTATCACTAAAAATGGAACTACTGAAAGCATATAAATATTATTTCATATTTGACATGCAGTAATGCAGACAGCTTAATTAAGCCATCATTAAGATGAATTTTATTCATATATCACAAAAGCCCCTCTGCAAACACAGCAGGAAAAAAAAAAAAAAAAAACGAGGCACACGATAGAATGCAAATTTCCTGTCAGGATAAGGCTGCAGTGCAGCCCGTCACTTACCTCTGCAGAGTAGCGTGAGGTGTACTGGTGCGGCTCGCTCTCGCCCAGTCTTCCAGCCTCAGCAGCAGCACCACCGCTACTTCATTCTGCATGACATCACCTCCAAGCCTTCCCATTGGCTGAGAGGGATGCTGGCCCCTGATGGGCTGAGAATCCTTTGGAGTGCAGATGGGGATGCTGTAAAGGAGAGGAGGGGGCGGTGTCTGTTAACTCTTTGCTGTCAGCTTGGGGTGGGGGGGTGTATTCATAAGACGACGCTAACTGCCGGCTTTGGTGTGAGATGTTTCTGGTAAGATCTATACACCTCAGATGTATAATGAGAAAAATCACACATGAAATTAGGGACCGAAATATGGATGAGGGTGTGTGAAAGGAGGCATTAAGGATGCACATAAAAACCTTAAAATAAGCAAAAGGAGAAGATAAGAACCTTTAGGTCATTAGTATAGTTGCAATTTTTTCATGTCTGTGTTCACATTTGCATTCAAACAGGTTCTGACTGGTTTTGAACATGAGCAGGGCTGAAAATGTCAGATCTAAATGTGACAGCAGACGGATCTATGCCTCATCTGCTTTGCCAGCTCAATCTCTCCCAAAAGGCAGCGTGACTAGACGCAGTCACCTCGCCAACGTGGTCATCCGGATCCAAACCGCCTTACCGCTTGAGGAGTCTGTCAACGGTGCTCCAAAGAAGCCCATCTGTTGTGCTGGGTCCTGGCCAGGATTGTACAAAGCCCTAAAACCCAGAGTCTAAATATAGGCTAGAAAAATCTGTTTTTAATAGGAACTTCCTAAAATACTCGTGACATTTTCATGGTGCCGATAAAATGAAATGTTGATGGACATTATTTTCAAAATCTTTGACACTCCAGCATCCACAATGAGGGACCTGACTTCTCAGAAATGAGTAAAAGCAGGAAATTTGTAAAACTGTTACTGGCAGAGCCGCTGGTGGAGACACTGGGCTCTGTGGTAATGATAAAGGGTGTTCACATATATTTATGGTGGGGGGACAGTTCATTTTCAAAAACCAAATATCAAATAACCCGGCACCATGTGGCATGCAGCATCTTCTGCCGATGGGAATATAGAACCTGGAAGTCCTAGAAAGCTCTGCAGCGCGGGGACTGCATGTACTGCTTGCGCCAGATGCTAGCATTAGCACGTATGTCAGGCAGTGTGGGTGGTCGGGTCCCTTTAAGGCCCGGCCTGCTGGATGCCTTTGTTGGTGGAGGGGGGGTGGGGGAGGGAGAACGGCACACCGCGTTCCCCCCACCCCCCCACCCCGCCCTGTATTCTGCTCAGGCAACCCAGATGATGTCATCCCGCTGCTTGCAGCCCATGCAGGGGGAGAGGAGAGAAGCGCGGCATGCGGCGCCGAGATCCGACGAAAGACGGCAATGCAGGGGAACACAGACGAGGGACGCGGCTCTGCGGCGTACAAGACGTTCCAGAGCCCCTGCACGCGTGCCGTAGAAACCCTTTGTGCCTGAGGGTCTCAGAGAGGCAAGAGAGGGATGATGGGAGAAAACAAGGATGCAAGGGAAGCCTCCTCATCATGAGCAAGCCTCCAATGATGTCATTTCCAGCCAATCAGATTCCGGCTAGCCACATGATCAGTTCATCTAGGAATACTTGTTCGACCTCACCCAGGTTGACAGCAGCTCGTAATTTTTTTCGCCATTCTGAACTGGAACTGATCGATCCAAGGCAGGATGTCATTTTCACTTGAATTTTGACATTATCATCATTAATATTGTTGTTTTTCATCATTACACAGGACAATAACAATGAGTACACAACAGGACTGATTTGCATTCAAGCCTGGCGGGGGCCGACAAGGATGCGCTGAAGGTAAACAAAAGGAGGTGCATTGCGGTGACCTCACCCCCTCCGGCTATGAATTCACCCCCTGCCCAAACCGCATGATACAGCAGCCTGAATAATTCATAAGGAGTCACCGTTATTCTAGTGCAACCCTGTTACAGCCTAATCCTTCCTCTTCTTTTTTTTTTAAACACACAGGGATTTTGTCAATATGCATTCAGTTCCCATGAATTTCATCTAAACTGAATAAGCTTATTCCACTAAACCCCTAGAAAGTCTTTAATTTACAGTATGTGTCTATGAATTAAGTTGAACCCAGAGGATGACGCCACTCTGATAGTCCCAATCCTCTAATGGCATGAGTCATTCCAGCTTCAGAAACCATTCTTCTATAAAAAAGCAGCAGAGCACCTTCTGAGAGTATGATCTCACCAGAACACCAATTACACTGATCAGTCACAACATTAAAGCCACCAGCTTCATAACTCCTGCGTTGTGACAACACCACAAGGTGTCCTCTAGCATCTGCTACCAACACGTCGGCAGCAGATGCATTAAGATCTGTATATTGTGAGTCAAGCGAAAGAGTGAAGTGATTGTCATTGTGAAACACTGCAGCACAGCACACAGTGAAATGTGTCCTCTGCATTTAACCCACAACCTTGGTGAGCAGTGGGCAGTCATGACAGGTGCCTGGAGAGCAATGTGTGGGGATGGTGCTTTGTTCAATGGCACCTGGGGCAGCGGCACTCAATCAGCCAATGGCACTCAATGGGGCAGTGGTGGCCTAGCGGTTAAGGAAACGGCCCCATAATCAGAAGGTTGCCGGTTCGAATCCCGATCTGTTGAGGTGCCACTGAGCAAAGCACCGTCCCCACACACTGCTCCCCAGGCGCCTGTCATGGCTGACCACTGCTCACTCAGGGTGATGGGTTAAACGTAGAGGGCAAATTTCACTGTGTGCACCGTGTGCTGTGCTGCTGTGTATCACGTGACAATCACTTCACTTTACTTTACCTCTTCGATTCAGAATTTGAACCCAATTACGGGTTCGCTTAATTACCCACTAGGACACCACTTTCCCCACAGGTGGAGCCTACCAAGGATAAGACTTGTTTTTCAAGCACATCCCATAGATACTAGATTGGATTGAGATCTGGAAAACACCTCAAACTGAAACCCAAACCATCATTGAACCGTTTTTCCAGTGTGGCTGGGGGACATTTTCCTACTGGAAGAGGGCACTGCCATCGAGGAATACTGTTACCGTGATGGGGTGATCTTGCTCACTCATGGGTGCCAGAGCTTACCACAAGGAAACACACCCTCAAACATTTGGCCAGTTTAGCATGGATGCCTTTGGGTGGCAAGAGGAAGGAGAGCATGCAAACTGAGAGTCCCAGGGCCTGGTTCCAAGCTGAAAATTGAGGAGGTGAGGGGCAACAACCCTAGCCAAAGTTAACATCTACAGAAATTTTCCAGCAGAACGCTGAACAGAGCACCAGACCCTAACAAAACAACCATCCATTTCCTAAAACTGCTTTCCCTGTGAAGTAAAAAGGAACCAGTCCCAGTGGTCCAGTGAAGGTGAACACTGATAAACTGTGACAAATACACCATTGGAGTGTATGGTAGAGTCCAGATATGCCCCCCATCCCAAGACTGGTAGCACTCTAGTGGGTAAGACACTCACCTATGAACCACAAAATAAGGTTCAAACCCTGTTGTGTCCCTGAGCAAGACACTTAACCCTGAGTGTCTCCAGGGGGACTGTCCCTGTAACTACTGATTGTAAGTCGCTCTGGATAAAGGCGTCTGATACATAAAATGTAAATTAAGTGCTTTTTACGGCAATCTGATGCACAATAGAGAAGTGGCCACATATATGTTTATTATAGAAATCTTGATCACCCATATTTTTTAATAATGCTTTATCAACAAATAAGATATTTCTGAAATAAAAACACATTAAAAGCTGTCAGCAGTCAATCAATGTTCCTGGTGCCTTGTCTTTTTCAGCCATTCAGAACATTTCCCTTGTCCTTCAGTCTTTCGGCTTTTAACACATTTGTTTGCATCCTCCCAGGATGAATTATTACAGTAGGCGTCGTGACATTTCCCGCCGGAGGTTGGATTGCTGCTCTACATCTCCACATTTTTTTGTCATCTCCACAAAGCCAGCGTGTCTGCCGGCACAGCCTGCCCACCACAGGCGGGTGTGAAGGAGGGGCTGAGCGAAATGCCACCACGGCATGACTCACGCTCTCCATACATCCACAGACATCTGCTGCTGTTCGGAGCTCCACACGACCTGAGGGATTTATGAAGAAAGGTGATGCACCACAGAACTTTTACAGCTTCTGTAGGATGAAAGGAGCTGACCTTTCCTCACATGCTGCCTGATAAAAGAAAAATATAGGTGCCACTTCTCTTTAATTGCTCAGTCCCCCAGAAAATATTCACTTATCTTGGTAAACACAGACCTGAGATACCTCCTGCTTCTTTTATCATGAAGAAGACATCTCGATGTCTTTATGTTAAAACGGGTTAGCCGTTTTAACATAAAGAAACCACACTCCTATCTGTAATTCATTTGAGATATAGTTATATTAGTATGTATACTGGTCAAAATAGTAATTAAAGAAAGTCAAAACATCATTATTACCAGTACAAATTGTATATATCTGAAATTCTGTATCTCCAAAATGAATATTGTGAATAGTAATAATTTAATTGTTAATAATGCACATGTGCATTTCTCCTAGTAATAATGTTGCTGCCGATATGTAGGATACTCCTTCTGGATATCTGAAATGGAAAGCCCAACAGACATGAATGGGAAACGTGACATTATTTCTCCTAAGAAGAATAATGTAGTGGATGTCTGAAAGGGAAATTGTGGACAGGAAGAGTTTTCTTGAGGATATCTTAACTGTTCGTTTTGACTAGGAAGAATTAAATTATGGATATCTGCAATAGATTTCCATTCTAGCTATTAAATGTTAAAAGCACGTCATAACCAGCTGTAAGGAACGAAATGACTGCGTTGTACGTCATTAAAACCACACGTCTCTTCTGGGTTTTGCATAACCGAAAACTTGTCTGGAACTATGATCTCTGCATGCCCTCTCTGCAAGCTCTTGGATGCATAAATTCCTCCAATATGTTACAGACATCGGCAACCTTCTGATTATGTGGCTGCTTCCTTAACCCCTACCCACTACCCCACTTCACTTACACTTTTTTTTTTTTTTTAAGTGAAAGAGTGTTCACAAAAGGTGATGGTAAAAAGCAGAGGACGTGTTTTGTCATGTCACCGTGTGCTGTGCTGCAGAGTTTCACAATGACAATCAATTCACTTCACATAAGCAAGAAGTTACATGCATTCAAATTAGAACAGCATACATGTTGGGATACTACTTTAAAAACTCATATTAAGCCTGTACAATATGATTTCTATATATATTGTGCTTCAAAATATCAATACTAGACTGCAGAATATAGAAGTACATATTTCAGACATCTAATTATATTGAATTAGACCATAGCACCAAATTACAATTCTGTATAAAGTAGATCCAGCTCCATTAGGAAAATCTTTGAATGAAAGAGTGTGATCGTAGCCAGCGCTGCATTTGTGAATGGGCCTCAGTCAAACGCTTTTAAATTAAACAGCAGAACGTCTGAGGGTGGTGAAACGCAGCCAGTTCCACGCTGCACCTCTCCTGCCCGTACTTCCCACGCGGCGACAGAGCCAGCGGACGCCGCCGCGCACGAGCCACACTCTTACTTTCATAACCACTTTTTTTATTTGCCTTTTTTCTTAGGATGCAGGGAAATACATAAAAATATAAAACAGGCTTTCAGACAGGTTTCTTGCAGGTAGTCCTAGGTTCATATTAAAACATTCTCAGAAGTGCTCCGTTCCAACGAAAGATTGAATTGCATAAATAATAGTCAACAAGGTAACCCTCTGGATATGAAAATATTTATGCTCATGCAGCCCTTAGAATACATGCTACTAAAATTCTGCATGAGCCAGCTTAAACACATGCGACCGCAGAGATATTAGCAGCTGCCGCCAAGTCACAGAGGTGGTGGTAACACATGAGTAGCATCTCCGTCACCAGGAACCTCCCCTTCTCCGAGGTGAACCAGGGCAGGAAAGACAGAGGGCCAGAGGTATTATGGGAGCCAGACGGCACACGGCAAAAATCACTGCATCTTCTTGCCTCGCACCTCCATCACCTTCCTCCTCTCTTTCAGGAAGTTCTTGAAGGCGTCGGTTTCCTTGCTGTCCTCTGTGGCTGGAGAAGGGAAGGAGGAGCAGAGGGAGAAACCCGCATGGTCAAGATCAGCGGAACAGAAGAATGAAGATGGCGTAACGTTACGCAGCCTACTGTTGTGGTCGATGTCATCGGTGTCGCTGTCGACCTCCTCGTCGGCCTCATCCGGGTTTCCTCGCGTGAAGATGAGATCGCTGGGCCCACTGAGGTCTGAGGGCCCTACGCCGGGGAAACAATCACCAAGCAACCGCTTCCATTAACAGCCAACATCTCCACGGGACATAAGCAAGTCGAGGAACAATGAATTGCAACTGCGGTACTTCTTAATGCACCAGCATCAGAGGGAACATAGTGTTCATGTGAGAATCGCCTTTTCCTGGCCAAAAGTACCCTACCTGCTGCTGGCGCCGGGGTTTCCATAGGAACAGCCCCCATGTCTTTTTGGAGGCGCTGCAGTTGTTCTTGCTGCTTCTTGCTTTGAGCTGCAGCCTAGAACATGGCATCACACACGAATGGGAGAGTTTACATTTGTGCCCGGGGTTATCTGCTGTGGCACAGTGACACACGAGCAACAGGCCGAATCCCAACTCTACGCGAGAGCCGATCGGAATTACTCACCAGTTCTTTGTGAAGTCGTTCATATTCAGGCCGGTATTCTCTAAAAATACAAAAAAAAGGCTGATTACCATAACGCCCACACGGTAAGGGACAATGGCGACCAGGCAGACACAGCACTGTAATAACCCCTCTTTTCTTTTTGACAGATTTCAGTCATGTAAAACTTCCAGTTGATAACATCAGCACTGTGAGGAAAATGTCAGTGTGATGTTGGAAAATGAAAACATGAATTTTCTTTTATAACACTAAATTTTTCCTTGAAAATGCATATATATATATATATACACACACACATATACACACACACACACACACACACACACACACACACACACACACACACACATATATATAAAGACTCACCTCTCATACTCCTCAGCTGCATTGGCCACCTGTACGAACAGTTCATCCAGCCCGGTGCCAGTGACTGCTGACACACCAACAACCTAGAAGAACCATTACACAAAAAAAAAAACACATACACTGAAACTGTGTTGGTTAGGATGACAGGTGGGGGGGGGCTTATAAGGAAGTTTGATATACCCGCAGGTTGGCGTAGAACTCATCCAGCACCAGACTCATGGAGCGGGTCAGGTTGCTGACATATGACGTCTCTTGGTTCAGCGCGTCTTGGAAGGCCTCAAAGTCCTGCATCCACTCAACAGCAAAACTGTTGTCTATAATGTCTGTCTAAAATAATAAGTAACCACTAATTAAAACAAGGAGAAGCATTATAAGATATTTTGCAGACTACATGTCACATTTAAATCAAATTCCAGGTTCCTTTAGCTGAAATGATATTCTCGTAAAAGGTCGTTGTGTATGTACACTGTGTCTGCATCTATTCTAAAAACCACATCATGAGTCGTGAGATGAATCACTTTCAGACGTGAAAAAAATAAATAAAAGAGAACTGTTGCCATGGCAGCAGAAAAGAGTGAAAGCTGGCGTGTTACCTTGTTCATGACCACAATGAATGGCAGCTTGGTCTTGTACAGAATACTGGACAATAGAGGAGAGATAAGAAGTCATTCACAAAAATGTACTGCATTTCCTACTGAAGGCAATATGGTGGTGGGCCAACCTGCAGGCGTAGAGCATGTTGGACATGAAGGTAACAGGGTTGACGCTGCGAGACGTGTCCATCACGTACACCACCACACAGGGAAAAGTGGAGGCCTGATGACCCAGGCAGATCATTAACATGCAACATCATACAATCAAACTCCCTAAAATTATTATCAGGGTGCCCATACATTCCTCAAAATGCAAAGACTTTCCTGACCCCGTTCAAATTCAAGCACAAGCGAATAAACACAGGACTTGTCTTTTTTTTGCCATACACTGTGCAAATAAGCAGGTGTAAAAGCAGTTCTCAATTCTAGCTGGTGCGACTACCAGAACCTTCATCATGCATCCTTGGAAAAGAGTTTTAAAAAGAAATTACAAATGCTTGACATCGTGCAAAGAAAAAGATCTGCCTGCAGCACCCAGGAACAAACTTGTGGCAACGTTAACTAGCAGTAATGAAAGAAAGATGGGCACCATCCAGCATGTCTGGTAAAGAAGCAATTCTGAGCCTCTTCACTATTGTACATGTAGCTTTCATATTTCTCCTGTTACTGCACATAACTAGCAAGCAGACTTTTCTCTGGACTTTCTGGATGATGACAGGTGTGCTCTGCATGCCACGACTTGTACAGCACAGAGATTGTAAAATTTCAAATATACTTTTATGGCATTTATCAGACGCCCTTATCCAGAGCCACTTATAAATCAGAAATTACAGGGACAGTCCCCCTGGAGACATTTAACCAGAACTGGTTAAGTGTCTTTCTCAGGGACACAATTGTAGTAAGTGGGGTTTGAATGAATGAACTTGTGGTCTCTGGTGCATAGGCGAGTGTGTTACACGATAGGAGAACTATAACCCATACAAAACAGCCCCGCATAGATCAACAGGCAACGTTTTTCTAGATGTAGACGTGGCTGCTGAGCAGAAAGAGTTGAACTAAAATACCAGCGCTTCTGTGATGATGGTTCCAGACGCTGACCAAGTGAACACCTCTATCTGGCCTGGTGTGTCAATCAGCACGTACCTGGGAAGCACAACAACCCTTAAGATGCACACATCATTATTATCCAGTAATAATGCTCGAGTTCAGAGTTTAGCTCACCGGTGATTCTTCTGTCTGTTTTCAATGAATTTCATGACCTAAAGGATAAGAAATGCTCTTAACAAACATGTAGGACATCTACTGGTCGCATAATGCAAGTACAATAGCTAATAAATAAATATGAAAATGTAACATTATTAAAATCTCAAAAACTATTTTATACAATACGATATTCACAAACTTGGTTATTTAAAAAAAAAAAGAAGAAAAAAAAATGTTTACCTGGTCAAACCGTGTTGCGAACAAATTCAAGCATGTGACAATTCCACCATTCGGACCTAGACCATATCTACATTCCTGTGTTAAGTGACTTTTACTGCAGAAACATTTTTTTTTGTTAAATTGAATCAAAGAAATCTCAGATTATAAAATAACTATTTTAAAACGTTAAAACAGGTCTAAATTACTGTGAACAATTGTTAATGTTAGAAGTGTGCTCAGATTTCACATACCACTGGGCCATGTACACAAGCATTTACTAAGGATACTGTTTCATGACTTCTTTGTAGTTAACAGTGTCTCGAATATCTGTAACACAAGAGATTTTAAAATGTCTTTTTTTTAATCCACGAGTATTTTTGAGCATCACTAATACTTCTAAAAACAAATAAATCCAGAGAATATATGAATGATATTCATGAAATGCTGTCAGCATTTTAATAAAGGGTATTTAAAAATTCTACAGTAATATAAACCATGTTAACTATACCCATGTATTAACCCCCAAAACCAAATTGCTTAAGATTTTTATTTTAGTGAAGTGATTGTCACATGTGATACACAGCAGCACAGCAATCGGTGCACACAGTGAAATTTGTCCTCTGCATTTAACCAATCACCCTGAGTGAGCCATGACAAGCGCCCAGGGAGCAGTGTGTATGGACGGTGCTTTTCTCAGTGGCACCTCAGTGGCACCTTGGCGGATCGGGATTCCAACCAGCAACCTTCTGATTACGGGGCTGCTTCCTTAACCGCTACGCCACCAATGCCCCTAGAGCTGCATTGGCCGGGAATCGAACCCAGGCCTCCCACATGGCAGGCGAGAATTCTACCACTGAACCACCAATGCATGAGTAAGAGTACAATTTTTCACCTTTCACCCTTATTATATCTAGAAGCTCCAAATCATTCAAAAATAATGAGTTGTTTTCAGAAGGAAATTTTCAAATTACCTGATTTTCAAAATCATGTACTTCTCATATCATAATATATAAGATAAGATAAATAAGATAAAATCTTATAAATTATTGTCAGTTGAAAGCAATCGTCATTGTGATGCACAGCACAGCACACGATGACACAACAAAATGTGTCCTCTGCTTTTAACCCGTCACCCTGTAAACAGGCACCTGGGGAGCAGTGTGTGGGGATGGTGCTTTGCTCAGTGGCACCTCAGAATTCGAACCCCCATCCTCCAGCATGACCGGTTTTGGCAGTGGGTCAGTAATTATGTGGGGAGCCATTTCTTTGGGGGGGCACAGCCCTCTAAGGGCTCACCAGAGGTAGCCTGACTGCCATTAGGTACCGAGATGAGACCATATGCTGGTGTGGTTGGCCCTGGGTTCCTCCTTATACAAGACAATGCTAGACCTCATGTGGCTGAAGTGTGTCAGCAGTTCCCGCAAGACGAAGGCAGTGACTATGGACACGTTCCCCAGACCTAAATCCAATTGAACACATCTGTGACATCATGTCTTGCTCCATCCACCAGTGCCACGTTGCACCACAGACTGGTCAGAAGTTTGTGGATTCATGAGTCCAGGTCTGGGAGAACATCCCTCAGGAGACCATCCATCACCTCATCGAGAGCAGTAGTAGGGAGGTCATACAGGCACGTGGAGGGTGATGGGGCAGTGGCGGCCTAGCGGTTAAGGAAGCAGCCCCGTAACCAGAAGGTTACCGGTTCGAATCCCGATCCGCCAAGGTGCCACTGAGGTGCCACTGAGCAAAGCACCGTCCCCACACACTGCTCCCCGGGCGCCTGTCATGGCTGCCCACTGCTCACTCAGGGTGATGGGATAAATGCAGAGGACAAATTTCACTGTGTGCACCGTGTGCTGTGCTGCTGTGTATCACAAGTGACAATCACTTCACTTTTTTTTCTTTTTTTTTTTAGAAAAGCAGAGGACATATTTCGTTGTGTCACCGTGTGCTGTGCTGCAGTGTTTCACAATGATAATCACTTCACTTTCTAGTGAGGTGGTATTGTGCATATTATGGAGATATAGAATAAGATAACAATTTGGATTAAAGCTGTTTGTCCTGGTTTTCGTGTATCTTTTGCCTGATGGCAGAAGCTGGAAGTGGCAATGACGGGCATAATGAGTCATGTGAAATGTCTAATATATCAGTGAATGTCGTGCACATCCATCGACTTAGCACATGCATCACGTCATCGAGAGCCCAAGACGGTGAATAATTACCGATATTGGCTGGAAACGGGACCTCGTGCACGGCGGGGTCGAGGTTGATGACGTAAGGGGGAGACTTCTGTGAATGAAGGTGCGCTGTTAAACGCTGCAAATAAGAAAAGGGAAGGGATTAATACGTCGAAAGGCATCAAATGCAACTCAGCAACAGCAGAACACATCACGCTCACAACGCAAAAAAGGCGACATTTTTATAGTTACTCGCTTTAAAATACTTGTTGAAAAGAGCATCATGCGGTGTTGTTTACAGTAGACACCGGTCTACCTGGACGAAGGTCGTTTTGCCCGACCCGGCCATTCCAAGGACGATAAGACACACGGGCTTCTGTCCGCATTCAGCCCCCAGCGGGTCTTCAATGCCTGCGCTCGAACTTGCACCGCCACCATGATTTCCCTCCGAAACCCCAGCACCGCAGCTCGGCGAGGCGGTCGCCATGCTTGTGGAAGAACGGAATGCGTGCCGTAAAGCGACCCTCGACGTCGCAAAACGCTGCAAAGTAGGCCAACGGCTTATGGTTCGTACAATTACCCGAGCGGACACTAGATGGCAGCAAACAACACTCGAGCAGCAGATCATTGACCATATGGCTATACACACACACACACACACACACACACACACACACACACACTGGATGTACTGTTATAAAAAAGCTATGTAACGAAGTCCCACATACCTCTCTCCATAAATGCTGCCACCTGTTCAAGCTTCCATATGGCATGTTTTAATTTCTGTATTTATAAGTAACTCTATATTACACACATATACATATACACACACACACACACACAGTACAGGCCAAAAGTTTGGACACACCTTCTCATTAAATGTGTTTTATTTATATTCCTGACCATTTACATTGGTAGATTCTCACTAAAGTCATCAAAACTATGAATGAACACATGTGGAATTATGTACTTAACAAAAAAAGGGGAATAACTGAAAACATGTTTCATATTCTAGTTTCTTAAAAATAGCCAGCCGTTGCTCTGATTTGCTCTGAAGGTTCACCCTACTCATTACATACAATTTATGTTTAAAATCATTATTTGCATATTTGTAACACTTGAACACTTTTGTAATTACTTGCAATAACTGCAATAGCAGTTACACAAGCATTTCACTGCATATCATACTGTATGACTGTGTATGTGACAAATAAAATTTTAATTTGAATGAGAAGGTGTGTCCAAACTTTTGGCCTGTACTGTATATGCGTTACTGAAATATTATAAATATTATAAATGTTTCCATCTTTGTGTGTGTGTGTGTGTGTGTGTGTATAAATATATCAATGAAATCTGGATGTAATTCAAGTATATTTATTTTATTACAAGGAAAATATCCACAAGTACTATAGAGTAATATAGAGTACAGGCTTGAACAGGTGGCAGCATTTATGGAGAGAAGTATGTGGGACTTCATTACATAGCTTTTCTATAACAGTACATCCAGTGCCGATAGTGCAACAAATTTGTTTTTCATATTTACCCTGCATTTGCAAAAGGTTCACAACTGCTAGCCTGTAGGTACATCACTACACTCTGAATTCCTAACATTTGCCTGCAAATATCTGCTGAATGGACTTTCACCATTCTGCAACAGCTGCTTCCTTAAATTCAACTCTTGGTGAAAGATAAATGAATGTTTATCAAACCACAACATTCCTTGTGTGCCTTGGAGTTTTCTGCAAAAGGGTCGTCTTCATATAACATTCATTGCCCCCTTTTATGCATTTTTTTTTAGATTAGATTATATTCAACTTTATTGTCATTACACATGTACAAGTACAGGGCAACGAAATTTTACATTTGCAAGTACATTTACATGACCTGTTCTTAAAAATTAGATTTTTTGACCCCATTTTTTTGTTCTAACTAAATTTATTCTGTGTAAGAAACTCACAAGTGTATCAGATGCTGACATTAGTGTGATGGGTTGAGATCTATAATTGTTAGATCTATGTTTACAGATTTTTTTTTTAATGCATTGTATTTATCATCCATAACATTAATATTTGGGTAGGTCTGCAGGTTAGTTCCTCTAAAAGCATGCTGCATTATCTGGAACCAGGGCAACAGACCCTTTAAGTCCTGTAATTTCCAAGGTGGAGCCTCCATTGCCCGGAGACACCCCACACGTGCCCTTGACTTGACTGACGTCTGTGGAATTTGAAAGGCAACTTACGGTAGGTTATGTCACGTTCCTCTAAACCATTCCTGAATAATGTTTTGCACTGTGTCAGGGAACATTATCATTCTGAAAGATGTCTGCCAGCAGAACATTGTCCACATTGCCTCCACATGATCCATCAGACAAGGCCACCTTCTTCACCCTCTTCTGCTCCCATCGATGCTGGTTTACCACATCATCTGTAGGTAGGTACTTCATACAATGAATAACCCCACAATGTCCTTCCTTCTTCCGTTGGCTGCTCCCATTAGGGTCATCACAGCAGACCAACTTGTTTGGTTGTTTGCATTATTGATTTGGCAAAAGGTTTATGCCGGATGGCCTTCATGGCGCTTTTCTCCCCATTTACCCGGGCTTGGGACCGGCACCAAAAAATACACTGTCGTGTGCATACCCAGTGGCCGGGTTGGACATGCCATGACCTATTAGATTCATAGTACATTTCTTCTTTTCATGTCAATTTAATTACCAGTCAATGGTTTTAATGTTTTGGCTCAGTGGTTAGTGTTTGTTTAAGCTCATAATGACACGGTGAGAATGTTGCACTTTTCCTAGATGGGATCTTGCGTTTGAAACATACATGACGCTATACAACGAGTAACATTTTCCAGAACGGCTTGCTCGGCTAACTCCATAATTACTGCAGTCTCCATGGCTCTGGAAAGGTTATGGGCTTGAGGTTTTCCACAGAGCTGGTTTCAATGGCTGATTTCCACTGCACTGACTTCCCGAAACCTTTTTCACAAGCCGCACTTACCACAGCCGCACTGACACCAGTGCACAAGATGCCCTGCCATCTGCGAAGGTCGAACCGTGCTCAGCACAATGGTAGTCAGGTGCTGGTGACTTTATGCCTTGTGCTGTTCCTCCACTTCGCATTTCAGGCCATGTTGCAAAAAAAGCCTAAAGTGGCCATTAACACTTGGAAGACATTTTTCATGTTTCCCTAGAAATGTGACTGCACAGCGGTTACCAAGAATCCAATTTTGACTTAATGATTTCTGTCTAAATATGTGAAAGCTTTGCAAATCCTTATCTGTCTTTGTGAGGGCTAGAAACACTTGGTAATTACTGACAGATTTTTCATGCATGTTGTGCTGGGTTTCAGCAAATCTGATACATGTGCACTTCTTTTTTAAAATACATAAATCCCCACAATCTTAATTTCACAAAGCAGCATTGCACCAAAAACAGCCAGGCACAAACACTTCTCATTATGCTCTTTGATTAAATTCTCCTATTTGCAAAGGAATCCTGATTGTAGGGATATACAGGGTCTTGAGTTTTAGGTAAGCGTGGTGTGGTTAGTATGAGGAATGGCCTCTCATGTCAGGATTCGGATGTGTCTGCCAGTGTGAACCCTGGGTGCACTTTTTTTTTTGACAGGCGGGCCAGGGCCACAGAACATGTGCCTGCGATTGAGGAAACCACAAATCACGTGTTGGAACACTGTCGGATGCATAAATTTTCACTTTGCAGTAAAGATTATTGCTTCAGAGGGGGTCGCCGTGCACAGCAACGTTTAGTTTGTAGTGTTGTTACGTGACATTTTGCTGTTCCATATGAACCCATAACTGATCAATTTCTGTCCTTTCCTTGGCACCCATTACATTATTAACTGATCTTGCACTAATAAATGCAAGGTGATTTCCAACTTCTGCTGCATTCAGCAAATCATATGTTGCAGGCAGGCCTCTTTAACTCAATGTGCACATTCACTCAAATGAAATAAATTTTATAAATGACAAATGGTTTTTGCAGACCCAACGAAAAAGGAAAGGGGAAGAGAAAAAAAAAAGCAAGGTCTTACACTCTCGGGTCTTTGATCACATGCCATCTGAAAATGAGGGCTCTTGAAACTCATAGGAAAGCTCACAGGTCCTTTGTTGTTGGCTGCTCCGCTCTGAACCCCTGAAAACCAGGAGGCCAAGGGCAGAACGTGACCGTGCGGGTTCTACGCCGCCTCAAACGCTGTGACTGACCTAACCTGCTGAATGAGGCGGAAAGGACCCCGGTCAGATGGGATTCCTGCCTTTCCTTCTTCCTCTATGGCTGTGCCTCCTCACCCTCACCCACCTGGCACGGCTTGGGTCAGGAAGCACTTGGCTCTATCCAAACAGACAGAAACACGGAGATGTGGATTTATATCAAAACGCACTGATCCTTTGCTAATGCCAGGATTTTTCCTCACTGAAAATAAAGGACTTTATTCCCAGAAGAGGATGGGCGAAGATTATACTATGTCTTTGTTGAATTCTTAAACAGCAAGTCGTTCTTGGGGTTATGCGAATGCTGGGGAAATGTTAACTGGTACAAATAACATCTTAGCATAACAAGATTATTGAGTAAAATATGCCCTTGGGGAAAAGAGAAATGTCAAAATCCATCCCGGAGAGCCGCATAATGTGTTTCTAAAAGGCGTGCAGCAGAATCGCATCCTCACAGGCACCAAGGATGCATGACTTGTTCTGACTCCTTCATATCACTTCCCCACATCTTTTTTCGGATTAGATCTGAGTCATCTGATGGGTGTGAGGTGTCAGGATGTGTGAGAGAGAGAGCTGCCAGGAAGAGTCTGGGAACAATAGCTGCTGAAACGCAAGACATTCTCTCAGCAGAGCCTTCCGGAAAGCAGGAGAGTGATGCTGGTGGGAACAGGCCTGCTCTCGGACTGCGTTAATGCAAACAATGAAGTCGTCTTGGAGAAAAGGAAAGGTAGGCAGGTCAGAAATGTCAAAAAAAGATACACAACTTTTCCAATTCATTCAACCAATTCATTCCCATGCCTATTTTTTTTCAGTGAACTAATGGTAGACCAGTAGTTCCCAACCTGGGGTACGTGGGGGGAGGTCGGATCCTAGAGATAACAGGGGGTCTGCAGAATTTCATCTGTGCTGAAGTTATACCAATGATAATCAATACGACATCAAAATTTAGGATATCAAAATAGGATAGGATCAAATAGGATAGGATATAGGTTAGTAGGATAACTATAAACTATATAGGATAGGATAGGACAATCAAAACTTGGTATTATCCTATAGTCTACTGTGTAAAACAATTAGAATAAGAACAAAAACCTGCAATTGCTCTTTCTTTAAAAAAAAAAGGTTTGTAATCAATCATTTTTTTTTTATTCTTTATTCTTTTAATGTGTGTATGTAGGAAGGAATTGGGGTTTGGGGGCCCTGGCTTCTCTTGGACACAGGCAGGTGGGGCTTCAGGGGGAAAAGGTGGGAACCACTGTGGTAGACATAATTTCAGCCCTTTTAACTTAAATCGCTCATTTACCATTAAAGGAACCCCCCCATAGACCTCTACACCTTTTTCACTTGTCTTGTTCATCCCTCCATCCTCCCATTCACTGTTGTACGTTTTTCAGTTGAACTCGCAATTACGTATCAGATGTTTTACTCCCAGCGGCATCGTTACGGCTTTGGAAACAGATGTATGCGTGCCTTGCCGTTAACGACTTCTCCAAGTGCTGAGCCTAAAACGAACCCTTGGGCGTCGCTGGGAAAATCTCTCAGGGGGATCTTTGCTGACCGCGCTGTAAAAAAAAAAAGAGGAGTAAACATATCACCTTCGCCTGATGTCGGGTTTGGTTGCTTCCTCGAATGAGCTTTACTTATTGCAAACATCCCTATCGCGGCAGAGTCACTTGCCAAGGAGATGATGTCAGCAGACCTCCCTGCTTTCCCCATTGTTTATGGGTGGTGGAAACCATTCCCTTCGTTGTGCGGAGGTCAGTCAGAGGTTAGGCACTGTTCATTTTTCATCGTGTCACCATTTCACTTCAGCTGCTTCCCCCCACTTGTCCATTACGGAAAGCCAAAATAAAAAGCTGTAAGCAATGTTAGACTTTGGTTCCGATTAGGATTTGGAATTGGAACAGAGCGAGAGGTAAAAAGTTATGGAGAAGGAGGAGGACCACCCCATCCCCCATTCTCGCCACTCCCAGCACCAGAGCCCAACTCATTAGTCTCCGCGTCGAGCGCTGGGCTCATTACAGATGTCAGGCCGGTGATGAATGGAACCCTTCGCACGTCCTGAAACTGCCCTCCAGAGCTCTGCTTAATTGAAAGCAGATTTGTCTCCTGTGATCAGTGGACAGCAGAAGGAGGAGCTGTCTTTCCGTGGACAGAGGCGCTCAGGAAGTTCCCCAGGGCGGGCTGACCCGCGTCTCACTTCTCTCCAGCACTTTTCTCAGCACAGGTCCGGCCATCACACTGCGCCCCGCTGTTTGCCCTGTAACCGAATCCCGAACGGCGCTACTTCAAATCAGACCAGAGCACTCACCACGCCACCACCCTGGCAGATGGCAACACCTCACTCTGGAGAATCTTATTTCCCTTGCCCTTTCCCAGAGTTGGTCTGTGGTTTCCTTTTCACAGGAAAGCCAGGAACTCACCGGGAACTTCTGGTTGCTCCCCATGTTCCTGCTAAACAACTCTCCACGCGCCATCACAGAGAGGGTAATACAGTCAACAAACTCACTGTCATTTAGGACAGGATGGGTTTTAAATTTAGCAAACTTCAAAGTTCAGCCAGGTAACATTAAAATAACTGCAAAATTATATTGAAAAGGGGATGCAACATACTTAACACATTACACTGGGGCAGTGGTGGCCTAGTGGTTAAGGAAGCGGCCCCGTAATCAGAAGGTTGCCGGTTGAGCAAAGCTGCTCCCACACGCTGCTCCCCGGGTGCCTGTCATGGCTGCCCACTGCTCACTAAGTGTGATGGTTAAAAGCAGAGGACACATTTTGTTGTGTCACTGTGTGCTGTGCTGCACTTCACTTTCATTTTCACTTTCAGGACTGATGAACACAGCCCTGATTCCGACCATGACGTGTGCACATCCTGCTGACGTCCTGAATCAGCCGGTGTCAGGAGATGCACAAGGCTTCCTTCCAGCGGGGCCGCATCTGGAGAATCACTTCAACCTGGCAACTTGACTCCGCTCGGTGATAATAAAGTGTCTGTGGTTCTGGCAGTTGCCTCTCCTGGTTATGGGAGATGGGGGACCAGAAGAGGAGCAGTCATCCTGACAAGATACCGTGGGCCCTGTATGACAGACCAGGCCTACTTGTAAATCTCAGTTGAAAAGGCCAGTTCCATCCAAAGTTTGGAATAAAAATAGTTTTTAGGTTTCTCTGGTCTTTTATAAATGGTTTCCTTGTTAAACTTTCATTATATTATATTCATTATATATTCAGTCTTTCTGCCATTGTTCTAAGAGCTGTTGCAAAGTAGGAACCGGGAGCCATTCAGCACATGGGTCATTGCAGCAATTATTCACCCGGGAGAGAAATGAAAGCTAAGGTTTCCTTTGCTTTGGCTCTTCAGGCGGAGCCCAATCGTTCACTGTGGCCCCCAGTCTCTGCTGCCTATTCAATCGGGGCGGTGTTTCTGGTTCTCAGAGGACATGCTGGGGGGTTGAGGGGGTTCACGCTGACAAAACACGCTCCCGTCCAAAACCTCTGAGCTCATAACCCCGACCCAAGGGAGGCGAGAGGCGTTTTCGGGGAGGTGGGTCACGTTTCTCCAACAGGAAAGGAGTTGAATGCTGGCGGGGCTCTTGCGCTGATGGGCAGAGCCACCAAATGAAAAAGGCTGTTCCGCTTTTGGCCAAATCGCGATGCTTTGTGTGGCAGATCCTATCACTTCCCATTTCTACAAGGAATAGGAGCGGCCTAAAGGAAAAATGATTTTCATTTCAGATATTATTCAGTCAACGTTTGTTCCTGTTTGCAAAGATGTGAATGGCTTATTGTTGCCAATCAGTGAGAGAAACAAACCGCAAAGAAAGGGGAATACAGCCGACAAACCCACTGTCATTTAGGACAGGATGGGTTTTAAATTTAGCATCACATCATCCTATAAATATATTTTCAGAATTAAATGCATTTTAGCCACCTACAGTAATTTCAGATAATTTCATGTGTCTGATTACTCATGTTCAAAGTTCAGCTAGGTAACATTAAAATAACTGCGAAAATATATTAAAAAGGACTTCAACATATTTAACACACTACAGTACTAATCCTAAGAAGAACCCAAATGGTGAGGCAAACCCAACGCCCTTTTAAGATCCAAATAAGACATTTATAATAAAATGCAATGTGCTGTTAACCCAGTTCCAATCTTTTCCAGGTGTCTTGGAGACATTTGTGTGCTGACTGTGATAGTGGCTCTGTGAACTGCAATAAAAGGAAAAAACTACGACGCTGCATCAGCTCGGCAACAACATCTGACACTTTCAACTGGGGTACATGTAGATGTTGTGGTTTTTATGTAATATATAATCCTCTTTGATCCTTTTGTCTGTGTGCTTGCGCAGTGAGTTTCTACAATAAGACACTTGAGATTGTCTGTGAAAGGACTTGAGACAGTTTTGATGTTGCATAGATCACGGTTGAAAGAGCGGACTTTCACTCTGAAAACTTCTGGCCGCCGTCAGCTGGAACACAAATCAAGTCAGAAGTCCCTTGGAAACTCCCCTCTGTCATGTCGGTATGGGGTTATTGCATGAAACTGAAAGCATTATTATATCCCTTGCTCCCCACCAGTGGCCTTGTCTGAATACTGCCACAGCATAGATCTTGCAGATCGTGTTTTTGAAGTGCTGGCTGGAAATGCCCTGGGTTGCATCGAGCTTCTGCGGATGATGTTAAATAGGAAGCTGCTCGTTTAAAAGTTAAGACAAGGTGCCATCAGACATTCTGTAGACATCATCTTAGCCTTCTATCATTGTGATGAGTTAACAGACTATCTATTGTCTGGTGCAATATTTATCTGCAAACTCCATGAGATATAAAATGTCAAACTTGATCTCAACCTAATAGTAGTAAATAATAAGTAGGTTGGTAAGTGCATTCTAAAATAACACTGGGTGGAGAGTTTGGCTTAATAAAGTGGCTAGCAACACCTTAGTAGCATGGACTGTAAGAATACTCACCAGTGTCTACCGATGCATCACAACCTGGCTCAATCAACAGGACCACTACAAAGACACTTGATCCCCGATAAACTCTAACACACTCCAGCACTTTCACCCTCAATCACCTCTGGACCTAATCCCCCAGAATCCTTGCACAAACTTTTTTACTCTTGCACAAATTTTACTTTGACTTCACTCGTTTGCACAACTTCACCCTACCTGTTACGCATATTTTATGTTTTGTGTTAAAAACATAAAAGTGTAAAAAAAAAAAAAACATAAAATGTACATATTGGTTCATTGAATACTTTTTTGCAATATTTGCAAAACTGTGGTCAGTAGCAGTCGCTAAAGCATTTCACTGCATATCATACCGTGTATGACTGTGTATGTGACAAATAAAATTTAAATTTGAGTTTGAAATTGGAATTTGAAAGTCACTTCATTTATTTTACATTACATTTACTATTAGAGAATTTATCAGACTCGCTTATCCAGAGCAACTTAGAATCAGTAGTTACAAGGACAGAAAGTGGGGCTTGAACCTCTGACTTTGGGGTCTTCTGGTTTATTGGCGAGTGTCTTACCCACCAGGGTACTACCACCCATTTTATTGCCATATACAGATAACAAGGCAACATTATTAATGTCATAAACACACGACAACTGGAATATTCATACATCTATTTGTGTATCGGTATACTTGTACATGCACAAAATTTGCACTTGCATATAATGTTTGTTGCCATTTCTACTTAAATTTCGTTTCACTACATTGTCCTGGAATTTCATTAGTAATGTTGCATTATTATCTGTAAATGATAATAAAACTCGACACTGTTTTATTGTGTACTTTATATATTTCTTTTTTTATCTCCACATGCTGCTTCTGCCTTAGTTCACCTATATTGAGTATATGCAGGTCATTTGCTCCACTATTGTCATAATTTGAATGGTTATTTGTAATCCAAAAGAGGAGAAAAAAACCTGATGCATCCGCACTTTTCCCGCACTTCATCTGAAAGGAACGTGGTATTAGCAGCAGGAATGTGTTGCGCTGAAGACACTATCTGTCTTTTCCTGTGGCGTCCCTCGACTGTGATCAGGACACTATATATCATCAGGCAGCTGGGGGACCTTTAATCATCTCCAATGTCTGGGGACTGGAAATGAAAACTACACCCATAAACCACAATATGGTTTATTGCTCTATACTGGGGAGGCTTGGTTTTAACGATATGTTCAATGATATGATCTTTAGTATGAGGTGTTTATGAATCTCATGACTCACAATGGACCAAATGCATGAGCGTGTATCTCTAGACGTTGTGTTTTTTGAAAAAAGGTAATGATGAAAGAAATATTGTAGTTGTGGATTCCTTTCTCCATCGTGGATACTTTGCAGGGAACATCTGGTCGGGGATGTGGCCAGACGGAAGACCGTCTCTTTCATGTTTTTATACACTTCCCGCAGAATGCTTACTTCATCTTTGATCTTCCTCGATATGCGGAGTGCAGCTACTCTCAATTATTAGTCTAGTTGTCAAAACAAATCTCAACTCCTCGCTCACTATTTATTCCGCCTTCCAGATAAACAAACAGAATGTCGAGTGAGTCCTCTTAACTACCGTACGGCTCATCGGTTTATGTCCGAGTACGTCAAAAAGATATTTTATCAGCCAATGCTTGATTATTCAGTTTCAGTTAGATAAATCTCACACCCACGCGCTAACTTTTTATAATGTGTCTGTGTGTGTATGTGTGTGTGAGAGGATTCCAGAGCAACTGGAAGAACACAGGGAGAACATGCAAATTTTAAACCCAAATGAATTCAGTTAAAAAATGATTGAATTGTTTTAAAAAACCGACACTATCCGATGGTCTTTTGGTGACTTATAAGAATTCCAAACAACAAGGAAAGTGCTGTGTCTCGAGGAAAACACTCTCAACCCCCCCCCATGCATTTGAACGCGCGCCTGCATTTTTCCACAATTGCACCGCTTGAGTGGCGTGTGGCTGTGCTGGTGTCATGATCGGAACTGCGCGGGGAGGTGAGCCAAGGATGTTGTGGCGAGGAAACGAGCTGAAAATGACGAATATATATAAGGAGTGGCATACCAGGTTGGAGTCATAACAACTCGGAGAATAGAGCGGTTCGCCGATTCCAACTGGTCTAACCGCAGAGTGGCGACAATATTCATGTGTCCTCGTTTGCACAGTTAGCAGGGGAATTCTGTTGGGGTTGATTTATGAGAGGACAAAGTTTGATGGTCATCTCGAATGGGTGGAACGGGAACAACTTGCCCTTAATAAGCACAAAAGCCTCTTGAAGACAAACTAAATGGCAAAATCGGCTGGTGGTGAAACACTGCGCTTATTGACTTCAGCAGTCCAGTGAGTACTTAAACATAACCAGGAAATGTGCGTTCTTCCTGAAAGACTTGACCACACAGCCTCAGACCTTAATCCTCTGCCTAAGGAATAAGTCGGTAACCAGCTGGTCAGGGCAGTGATATAATATCAACTTGAGCTCCTCCATCAAATTGGTTCTCACACCCAATGCTGGAGTGTCCTCCAATATCGGTGATCCTACACAGATTCCTCATCAATTTCTTACTCTGTCCCCCCACTCTGTTTAGGCCATGGCTGCGTTTGAAGTTTGTTGGGTTTAGGAACGTCGTTTTGCACACTTCACATTCCATTTGGACCTGTTTATGATCATCAGTCATATTGCTTCTCAATTATACCTTCTGCTGTGGTGATGAAGATTCCTCCCTGCCGCTTTTCTTAAAGACTATTAAGCTCTTAGTTTTCTCACCCATTGTAAAGAGTCACAACGCAGCCACCAGGTACATAGTCCATAACATCTGTGGCGTCCTACTGGTCTGTCATCTCCTCCCAACTCCTCTCTCAGCTCCTGAATAATTGTCTCCTTGAACCGCAGTATCTGCCCTCCCCTGACATCACAGAGGGCACTGTCTGAAAGTTCCCGGGAAGCAGGAGGAAGAGATTCCAGAAGACTTGCTGATGATGTTTCCCATGATAGGGGAATATGGAGTCTGTATGGAGTTGGTGTCAGAAAAAAAGAAAAGAAAAATAAATAAATAAATATATATATATATATATATGTGTGTGTGTGTGTGTGTGTGTGTGTGTGTGTGTGTGTGTGTGTGTGTGTATATATGTATAATTCCTTCCTTCCTGTCCTCATTTGACCGTGTAATAAACAATAAAGGTTCATTTAATTAGGGGATGATTTTTTTTTATGTTCCAAAACCCTACATGTACACTGCAGATGGGACTGAAGCTTCAACGTTTATTGAGTTTGTATTGCATTCAAAATTGAAATCAACCATCAAATTGAAATCAATAAACTATTTTGGAACATCTGTCAACATTTTCTTTCACTCCACCTCTTTTTAAAAATGTACTTCTCGGCTACCCCTGCTGTTGAGTACACTGCTCCGGTGTTCCTGGCAGTTATGTGAGTGTTTGAACACGTGTGCGCGCGTGTGTGTGTGTGCATCCACTATAACAGCGTGGCGTATGCGAGCAGGAGGGCGGTGACTTTTTTTTCCGGCAGGATGCTGGTCTACGTCTCTGCCTTGTCAGACGTGACTGGGGAGTAGCGCAGGCGGCGCTGAAGCATTCCCCAACACGGAGGCAATGCCTTTCGGGGGCCAGGAGTGATGCAAAAAGGGGCAACGCCAAGGCGAATCACACGCCCAAACACTGGGCCCTGTTAAACAGCACAATTCTGCCTCTCACAAACACGCTTGTGACAAGACGTCTCCTGCTGGCCGCAGTGGAAACGTTGTACGGCAGCACAAAAGAGACTCTGTTCCTCCTGGCTGTGCTTTTAAAGACGCGTCCGTGGCCAAAGCCACTGAAAAAAAGAAGACTATTTTTAGAAAGGAAAACATGCCCCACTTGTATGGTGTTGTGCTGTCCTCTCTCTCTCTCTCTCTCTCTCCCTCTCTGTATGTGTTACACCAATGCCAACTGACAACGACCAAGGATTCCCAGCACATCACCTGTCAGGTCTGTTACTGGTCGGGGTGAGTGTTGCACATGTGTTTACACCATTTTCAGGGCCGAACGAAATGATTGTGGCAACCACGAGCTACCTAGACACACTCCAGGGAAACTCCAAGTGTGAGACAAAACTGTGGAAGATGTGGAACGTACTTATTAAAGATAAAAAAGCGTGTGTGATCATGCATTTGCCACTTTGTGAAACATACATGGCTAGAATGGCAATATGAAAGCTAATGACAAATTTCATTTACAAATCAAAATATTTCATACAAAAAGGTTACTATGAAATAATTCATCAAGGAAACGCAGTACGTTCTTGTTTATACTAAGGCATATGAAAGCCTGAAGGCTGTAAATGCTTGCATTATGACTGGCAAGAACACGCTGTTGCATGTTTCAATAACATATTTCCATTATAAGCATTAGATGATGCATGAGATTGAACAAGAAGACCATTGAAAAGCCCATAGTGGAAAAGTACCATAAAGCCTGCGCTCCACCCATCATGGGATTGTGTCGTTAAAAAAAAGAAAAAAAGAACAGACATAGTCAGCGTATAAAACTGTTCTGGGTGATTTTAATCACCTACCATCTGGAACTTTCCATATTGTAAAATCATCTGTGAATTGGGTGCTGCAGTAAAGAAGGGGTTTCGGAAATTCAACCCCTTCTGAGAGGCAAGGCCAGCAAGTGCGTCCCAACCACTCGCAGAGAAATCTGAATATGACATATCATTTTACAATAGGCTTCTGACAATGACCATGCACTGCTGTGACTATCAATTATCGTCCTTCTTACTAAAGGTTTATGTGCAAAGGACACAAACTGAAATACCCACAAACTAAACACCTACTTAAAAGCATGACATGACAGAGGAAAGAGGAAGAAATGTGAAATGACTGTTGATATTGAGTTCTGACAATTTGGGATGGCAATATAATTCAATGTCAAGAATGGCCATCATCCAGTTCCTAAACCCCACACTTCCTTGTCAAAACTCAAGCGTAAATAATTCACATTGTATAGAAGGACAAAGCGTGATGTTATGATAAATGTGCACCTTTCTCCCCCTTCATCACTTCTCAAGGATAAGTTCGGAGTTTGGCCTTGTCGTGAAGGCTATAACGGATTTGCCCTTAATTGAATTTCTCAGTACTCACCGTCTGGAACCAAAAGGCCAAAGGGTGGAAGGTTTTGCTCATGGTAATGTCTGCCATGTGGTTCCATTTACTATGCAATATGCTAAAATATGTAGTGAAACGCTATTTCAGCCACAATTTTAATGTGATGCTGGATATTAACTTTCTTGCAAGCAATTCAATCTTTCTTGCTTCCATGGAGCAACATCGACCGCAATTTTCGTTTTCTTGTGGCCTGTTTCATTTTTATGTCAACGTCGTGTGTCTGGAAAAATCAACAATCTGAAGACCGGTCACTGATACGGAGTAGCATTAATATTTTGACTTCCACTCCTTTGTCGGAGTGACAGCGTGCTTAAAACGATTCGACTGTTTTTAATGGCAGCCATCTGTTGTGCATTACTGTGCATTTGCTCATATCCGCTAATGATGAACAACACGAGATTCCAGAATTAGACCTTGTGCACTGCACTGCTCTTAAAGTGTGATTAATTATTTTGTCCTTGCAATAACTACTGTTTAAAAGCAACATTATTCCAAATGGTAGACAAGCTTTAGGTCTACAAATCAGTCAGCCCGCCAGTACAATAATTCCTCACTGGGAAGTCACTTATTTCCCAGGGCAGCTTCATTTGAATGGCAAAAGTTGCTGTTTAACAATAGCTAATTAGTGTAGTGAGTCTGTAGGAGTCTGATCATCAGTCATAAACATACACCAAATCCAGTTCCATTCAATTTTATTTTTTCTCAATTGAACTGTGGAGCTAATGGTACTTTTTAGGAATAGATATATTTGGCAAGGCAATAAATAAATTGTCAGAATTGTAGAATCTTTCACAGTGTTTGTTCTCAAAAAAAAGTAGACAAAAGTTTTAAGAGTAGATTGCTCTGCCCACGTGTGTGATGTCTAGTGTAACTCGCAATGCTAATTAGTGAATTTTACAAAGCAAATGTTCTTTTTGCAGAGGCCGAGCAGATCCCAGTGTCCTTAAAAAACCCCCCCGCTCGTCCCCTGCCGGACTGGAAGAGGTCTACAGCGACCACATCAGTGTGTGAACCTCCGCCATTTCTCCGTAACGAAAACCACACAGGGCCCACAGCACAGTGGAATTCCTCCGGCATATCCTGGCAGAACCATCCCCGGGTCAGAGCCTTGCACTCGGCGGCTCACTGTGTTCTGCTTAGCTGTTATTCATCAAGCTGGGCAGACGCCAGTGTAAATGCTCGTAAATACTGTTTTTTTTGTGTGTGTATGAGGCTCAGACACACCATTAGAGGCTGGCATGTAGTCTATCTGTCTGATTTATCCTCGCTCGTGTTCTAAGCCCTCCCGCTGACAGCTGGGAATGCACAGGGTTTTCAGGCTGATGTCCGTGCCACCCATTCCCTATCATCGCCTCTGCTGGTGTCACAGAGTGAAGGGAGTGGAGGTCTTCTCACATTGTCATGATGTAAATATCGTCACTGTGCACACATACACAATGAAACCTTCTTTCCACAAATGTACATTTTATCTTATCATGTCCACATTTCACCAATCACAAATATACAGCACAAAGACAAAAACGCATTGTATTTAATTATAATGGTTTAACAATAGTGGAAACACATCATCAGTATACATAGATGTCTGGATTTTAAGTTTATTTCTGATGACAACTGCCAGGCTTATGGCAGGTATTTAAAGTCACTTTTCTGGGTTTGAATTGTGTGCCTGCAAGGATCCATTCGCATTCGTGTTCCCAAATCTTTATTCAAGCCTGATGCGTACCGATACGTCCACTTCCCATCTACTTCCCTGCTCCTGGAAATGTGTAAAATGTTTTAGTGGTGACATCAATTTTCATTATTCATTCATCAATTAAGAGCATACAAATCAACATATATACTGTCCCATCTAAACATCTTTCAGGCAGTAAATTCATGTGAAGTAAGTAAGATGCTTTTGAGAACAAGCCACTCGTAACATTATATATAGCAACCTACTACACAGTTCCTGCATTAGAATACAGTCTATCTAAGTCCTGTTAAGACCTTAACAAGTTTTCTGCATCTAACTAACATCAGTTTAGTCATCTCTGGCTCAGTGCTTGGTAACAGCTATTATTCAAATAAGAAGCTCTACAAAGAACATCGTCTGCGGTTACTGACAATGGATTTCAATGCAAACCCATGCGGCCGATGTCCTTATGGGGGGTGGTAAATATCTGGAGAGGTCTTCAGGACCAGAAGGAAATTTCCTGTTCCAGAATCACAGCCAGGTACAGCCGTTCCAGAGATCTGAGGATTGGAGAATGTTACAGTGGTTTTGGAAGACAGTATGCATTATAAATTAGGTATAAGCCAGAATAGGTTCGCCTTGGTGAATTTAGCTATGTAAATATGTCTTCCTCTGTTTATTGTTACACACGGGGTCGCATTTTGATTTGATAACCCAGGTTATCATGTGCTAAACAGCCTTGTCATTACTTTAATATCAAGTCATTTGTGTCTTGAGGTTCACTGTTTTCTAACACAACATGGAAATGTCCCAGATAACTTTGAGCATCTTATGTATATTTAAGCCAGAGACTTTCCAGATGCAGTACAGAACAATTTTTCAATGGAAGCCATCACACTGCTGACCTCACAGCACTGTTTATTTGAGTGTGATAAGTAAAATTACTCTAGTCGTCTCTTTAATCACATGCCCCGGTTAAGCAGGACTGCAACAGAGAATGACCGAGCAGAGCCTGCAAGGGATGTGTTACTGTAACCGGATGTATGCATTCTAACAGAAAGCTATGCAGTAACAGTTAACCCCGAGTCACAATTAGTTGGTGTAAAAAATGCACCCGTGTACAGTCTCACCAATTATAAATGATATAGTATATAGTACATGATTTATGTTTGCATTTTTTCTGTATATAAGATTTCTACTTATATTGTAAATTGTTGTTATTCTATGTGTGTGTTCGCTCACATACTTAGCCAACAACATCACGATTCTGATTCTGACATGCGAACTTTACACACAACATGCACATTGGTATGACTGGCTGAGATGATTTGTGCATGAACATTTGGAGTCATGGGGGAGTCTCTTGGCTTATATGAACGTCTTTCCACTGCGCTCTACTGCGCTTGACTGGAGTATTGGTGGACTTTTTCACGTTGATGAGCATTCGGTTAGAATTTACAATGGATATAATGGAACCTGGAGTCCGCGAGCACTGGATTTACAACAGTTCTTTGTGCAGCATTGTACAGAAGCATGCCGAAACCCTGCTGCACGTAACCCCACTGTCTAAACAAGAAGCGCGTGCCTCTGGTTCTTCCATGACAGGGGGCTGAACAAAGTTTACTGCTGCACCCATTGAGGCGCTGCCTCCGCGGGCGAGGTGGTAGACAGTAACGTGAGATGGAGAACCCTTCTCCCATTGGACGTGGTTGTTTTGGCATGAAAAATGTTCCTCTGTGCCTCCGGCCATGTTCCTGCCATCAATCAGTCCCAAGTGTTTGCTCTACCAGCTGCTGCAATGCAGTCGGTTGTAACGTAAGTGCTAGAAAAATGCTGAAAGGAGGTCCGCAGAGCAGAAGTAGCTTCTCCAGTAACCTGCTTTCCATGTCCTCATCGCCATGCGCACCACTGCTCATCAGCGCACATTTTAAACAGGGTCCATAACAACATGCTGAGCCAATTAACTGTGACTTGTTGCTGGGCTAAAAAGGAGATTACGTTACGAAACACGATCCTGCTACTCCAGGCTGTGTTTACCCTCAAAGTTCTGGTGACCATGCAGGAAAACAGAGATTCATAAACACTAAGATGACATTTTCATTCAAGCACTAATTTTTTGGGCATGCGAGGATTCATTTCAGCAAAACCCAAAACGAGAAAAGAGAACGCATGTGTGCCGAGAGGGACTCGTGTTTCACATTATTATTTAAGTACTATGATAATTAAACGTTTGCAATAATGGGGTAAATGTTATTGCGAACATCTGCACACGGTGCACTCAACATTTAACCAGCAGCCATTGCAATGTACATACAACCTAAATTTTTTTTTCCAAGCATGGTGTATCCTTTTGGTTGCCTTTGTTCTGCAAGTGGTGAAGTTACATTAGACATTAAAGGAAACGGACACTTGATTGGATTAGGTGACCGGTTACTTGGGTTTGATTTTAGCGTTGAGTGTGCAACTGCTTGGTTTTTGGGCAGATGCTTTGATCCAAATGGATTTACAAAGAAAATGTGCTCTTTGATGTCAGAATTGTTCAGGGGGCTTTTCAATTTGTTTTAGGTCTGCAAGACATGAACATTTACAACATTTATCAGACACCCTTATCCAGAGCAACTCACAATCAGTAGTTACAGGCACAGTGTCTCACGGTTAAGTGTCCTGCTCAGGGACACAATGGTAGTGGGGTTTTGAACATGTGACTTTGTAGTGTTCTGGTTCATAGGAAAGTGTGTTACCCACTAGGCTACTAGCACCATGATAATGTATCTAAAATTAGCTTTTGATGCTTTTTGATTGCTTTTGATTATTATGCCTTTTTGCTTATTTGTCGTAATTGACATCAAATTGTTGTGAAAGTGAAGTGATTGTCATTGTGAAACACTGAAGCACAGCACACAGAGACACAACTAAATGTGTCCTCTGCTTTTAACCCATCACCCTTGGTGAGCAGTGTGTGGGGACGGTGCTCAGTGCTCAGTGGCACCTCAGCGGCACCTTGGCGGCTCAGGATTCGAAACGGCAACCTTCTGATTATGGGGCCGCTTCCTTAACCACTAGGCCACCACTGCCCCTCAGTCTTATCCTTTTCCCGTTTGGGTTGTAAAATGCCAAAGGCTCTAAATCAGGCACTTCCTGTATCTAAGTAGATCCATGCAACCATCCCTTCGACTGTGAACTGCATCTTGGGAAGAGCAAAGATTATCCTCATAAAACAAACAGGGTTTTTTTGTCCGAGAGACAATCTGGCAACCCTTTGAACGTCCTCACTATTTTGCTTCAGTGACCAGGGAGGATGTCATGGCTAATTTGTGAGCTTCATCCCACTGGCTCTCACAAAGCCTCTAAAAGTCCTAAAGCCCTGCCCTCTTCTGCTGTGACGCAGCTCATTGCCAATTCTCACCGGTTGCAGAGACTGGAGATCAAGGCCACGACAGACAGCTTGTTTTCACAAGGCAGCAGGCCTCATCTGGAACCCATCAAGGCCCCAAGGTGCCTGCAGACCAAAACCCTCTGGATGTGTGCAGCGTCTTGGACAGGCGCCCAAACTAGCTGATAAAACCAGATAAGCGTTTGTTCAAGATTAAGAACAGGGCTCCTATTTTAGACGTGAAGGAAAATAGCTCAGAGACAGAGCTTGCTCTTTCACCTCGCTCCTCGAGGTGAGCAGAACAACACTGGCTCTCAAGATGATAAATTATAAAGGTCCCATTCATCCACTCATCCACTGGGATATACCAGTGTTGGAGTCATCTAATGCAAATGGAGGGAACCAAGATGCTCGATTTACAATCTTTTTTACTCGACAGATCCCCATCGATGTTTCCACCACACCAAATTTCTGGTTCTGTCCTCAAAAACATCCAGTTCTTTGAGAAGATTCGTTTCGTGGACCACCCTATTCACCTGACCTTGTGTAAGTGTGGCGCTCAGTTGGCTCCCCATAAAAAAAGGCTTCTGTGTCGAGGATCAAACAGCCAGCTGGGTCATTAGCCTTTGAAAGAAACGGGGGGGGGGGGGGGGGGGGGGGGGGGGGTATGGGCCTGGCCTGCAGTCTGTGGCACATGGAAACTCTTCCCGCTGCGTTTACGGGGAGTTTCGGTAGCTTCAGTGCTTTTGGCATAATGGGGGTCCTCAGTGTAGGCACCATAAGCTGCAATTCCAGGAAAGTATGTGTAAATTGAATTCTCATTGGCTGCGCATCCATCACTGGAATAAAGAACACATGGGCTCTTGTAATGTTAATTACGCTGGTGGTGGCGCATGTCCGTTAATGGACATTAGAAAAAATACGGCCGGTTTTTAAGGTGCTGACATGATAATCTGAAGATGACCGACCCGGAAGGGCGTTTGACAGTAAATCCCAGAAGTATTGCTGTATTTAAACAGACTGATTTGACCCAGTCCCATTTCAGCTGGAACAGCTTCTCTGATCACTGAAAGTCCTTACATTGTCATAATTCCAACCTGACCAAGATATCGAGAAGGGAATGTATATTTTAGGCCAGTGTTTAGTCTTGTGGAGATCTAGTGTTACTCCGTCTTCTCCTAAATCAGGTCTTTGCTTTAAAGTAAGCAATTGTAAGTGTTAACAGATGATAATATGTCTTTGGTTTACAGGCAGGAGTGTCTGTTTTGGTCGAGGTTGGTATTTGCACTTTTCTTTGGCAACTGCAAAAAGAAAATGCTAATTAGAGAACATGAAACTCAAGAGATAAATCCCAAATAATGGCACCCCTGTTGCTGGGAACTGACTATTTTACTGATATATATATATATATATATATATATATATATATATATATATATATATATATATATATATATATATATA
Source organism: Denticeps clupeoides (assembly GCF_900700375.1). NCBI lineage: Eukaryota > Metazoa > Chordata > Actinopteri > Clupeiformes > Denticipitidae > Denticeps > Denticeps clupeoides. The sequence goes on from NC_041707.1 coordinate 6,060,961, forward strand.
TATATATATATATATATATATATATATATATATATATTTTTTTTTATTTTATTTTATTTTATTTTTTTTTTTTTTTTACACTCATATTACATAGTCATTTATGCAATGAAAATCAATTAAAGATTAGTGACGGTCTTTATAATAATAATTAGATGGCAGTAATTATACATTTCAGCAGTTATTACTTACATGTATTTCCTGCTGTGCAACAGTGTGTGAATGTTGGCTGAAGAATTAGTACGTTGCTTGTCAGGTTCTAGTTTTGGGTTCTGGTCACAGGATGATATTCTTCTTACTCTGAGACATTTATGTCTTCAAACATGACTTTGACTACTGGTTAATTCCACAGGGGTTACAGTAAATGGTCATTTCTAGGCGTATCAGCGTCTGTACAGGACATTCGATTCTGTTAGGGTTTCTCCAATGGGTTATGTTGTACATCAGATGGAATCCTAAAGTTCAAATGAGGTATTGGTATTTTTCAGCCATGATGGTTTCTGAGCTCTTGTACAAACTGCAATTGAGGCCTCACCATGGCCACAACTCTTGTAAATCCTGTGCTCTTCAATTTACAAACACTGCAGAGCAATGACCACAATGTCACTTTTCTAGACGGCTACTGGTATTTTTCTAATTTCCCAGTTGGCAGGAAACCTCGCTACACACCGAGTGTGTCTGCCATGTTGAGTATAACTTTTGGTTTGGTTTCATTTCCCCCCCCCCAAATTTTGCTCCTTGAAGCATCTGTGAGGCTGGCTAACGTAATGCCCGATAAATTCTGCCTTTTTCGCGGAAATGTTAGACACACTGCCCAGAGAGCTGCCAGCTTGTGGGGTCCATGCTCTGAAGCGTCTGCATTAGCATTAGCCGCACATTTGTCATGGAGGCACGGTGTTTACACGTAGCCCGAGCAAAGCGGCGTTGCTGGAGCCCACAGAACTCTTTTCACTCTTAGTAACACGTCGACACTCTGCTCCATAGTCATATTTTAATAATCCAAAATATTAGAGGTAGTATGTTTGTAGCATATTTTCTTCCAAATATGAAATGCTTTATCATTAAAAAAAAATCAGAATATATATGTACATTTTTTAAAAATGCTTTTGCCCTCTTTATGACCTCACAATACAAAGCTTGATCCAAAATGGCTATTATGAAGTGGCTAAAATATTCATTTTGAGAAGTAAAGCTATCTTAATTCTCTTGCCAAAGGCGCACAGTCAAATGAAACAAAGTCGAAATAAAAATAGCCCCGTCACGTACGGGTCAGCACCGCCGCTCTGGCCGCGGCCTTGTCTTATTGAAGCGCGAGCGTGGTTCATGAGTGATCTCAGAGGCGCATATTAGAGTTAATCTCGCTGTGTCATGATATTGCAGATCAGCCAAGTCTAAAGCAAGTGCTTATCTTGGCGTTTGAAACAGGTCCTCCTTTACACCCGCGAATAAAGGGCATTAGCCATAAACGAGCAGCACTCGGAGGACAGATAAACCTGCCGGTGTCACGTAAAATGCCGTGGTTTGCCCAAGACACAACGTTGTTTGGAATTCTGTTCATGTGAATGATTGTCGCAGGTCAACGTTCCACATCCTTCCGCTTAATAACACAATTGGGAATTTATCCTTTTTAACACTAAACTGTCTTTAAAAACACACTCTGTGTCTTTTGGCAAGCACCATGTTTTCCCACCAAATTATTATGGGCCCTGGATGCCAAGATAAAACTATGCCAGTCGAGGTTGTGATCTCATTTAATCACTATGTCACCATTATATCAGATTAGAAGTCAAACGTTCTTCTTGTGGTTAAAGTGCAGCCTTGACATGGTTGGAACTGCTTTCAGCCCTTCAGCTGGGTCATCACTACAGATAAGACACGCCTTGAACCGTCACAGCTGAAGACCTCACAAGATACAGAGCACCCACCCCAGCAACTCGTGCATTTCCATGTCTGCTGGTCAGTTTTGTAAAAGCAATTGACAGGGGAACGCGGAAAATGTTTATGGTGACTGCTGCCAACCACATTAGCCACTTTTGGTTGCATTTTTGGGAGGCGAATACGAAAACCAATGGAGGAAACCAGGCACACATATGTTTCCGTCCAGCAGTCAATTCCTCTCTCAGTTCAGTTAATTTTGATCTTTTTTATACATATCGTATATACAAACGTTTCAGAAATGGCTGCCAGACTTGTAGCTGTAGGAAATGTCTTTCCTGTTTCATTAGAGGCCTCACTGTTCACCAAGGTATTACGAGAATGCTTCGGTTTTGGGCACCTTAACGTCGTGGAAGTCAATGAAACCCAAAAATATTTAGATTGGAGGTAGATGGAGCTGAGGACCTCGCAACCTACTCAGTTGTTGCCATAAATTATTGATGTTGTGCAGACGGTGAAAGGTTTCCATTTGATTGACGCGCTCTCCCCCGAAACGTCTTGACAGAGAGCTGACATGACCGTATCTGAGACCTAGCCCTGCAGAGACCAATAAAATCACAGAGGTTTGGAGCCTCTTTTCTTTCAGTCTTGCGAGAAAAATCGCTTCCTTAAGATAAATGGTTACGTCAAGATTCTTCCTATGGCTCCAATATGAGCAAAGTAAGATCACTTATGAACTGCCAACCAGCTCCGACGCTGTTTACAAAGGTAGGTCCCGTCCTCCCTACTTTTCGGCACGGGAAGCTTGTCAAACAAAGAGTTTTTTTTTCATGGGCCAAGTCTACCTTAGGCCCAAAATGGAAACAGAAGTTGAGCATGTTTAGCTTGTATGAAATTACAGTTCTCATCTCCCTACAGGCCCTGTGGTCAGGAGCTGAGATGTAGGGAGGCAGAGTGAGGAGAGGGGAAGGGGAATTGGGGAGGCTGAGCGTTTTCGCCAGGACAAAGCAGAGCTTTCTTCCAGGCCTCTGTGCTTTCTTAACTCCGTTACCCACTGAACTTTCACCCCCGCCTCCCCTCGCACACACATCACTGAAGACCTGGGGAGTCAGTCATGAGGCACGGATGCAGTTGGGGGGAGTTGGACACACACACCAATGAGATCAACTGCACAAAGCCTTGCTTAACCCCCCAACAACACCACCACCCAGCACGTTAAGATTTAGCCAAATTGAATTAATGTGGCATCATTTCTCATTGCCATGTTTATACCCACCAGAACATAAAAAAATCTCAGATTTATGTGTATTTCAGAAACCGCAAAGGTCTTCCACATAATTAATGTCACAAGGAAGCTATAAAACTATTAAGATGAAGCAAGGGAGGAGCTGAAAGTTCTTGACCTGTTCCTTAAAGCATAACGATTGTGAATGTTTTTAACTAGAAAGCCCCTTAAACGCCCACAGAAAGGGTATTTCTGAGAACCATAGGATGATGGTATCATAAAAGCCTAGCGTTAATAAAAGTCACAATAGATTGTTCTCATTTAAGGGTCAATTTTACACTCTGAATCGGCAGTTGTGTCATTTCTGCAAGGCTTTGCAATGCTTCCCGCATGGAACCCGATGACCTCTTACAGAGTGTGTCTTTTAATGCCGAGTCGTCCCCATGTATCCTGCAGTATCCCAAGCAGCTGTGACAGTAATGACTGACTAGCATTTAAGGATCACTGACATAATATCGGTCACGCCATGACGCTGTTTGCGCTGTTATCTATTAAACTGCTTGAACTTGTGCTGGTTTACGGTTTTAATGAAACGCATAGTTTGTCATGCCGCTGCGTCAACAAACACTCAGGGTCCAACTCTCCAAATTCCATGTAAAGAACATGGAAACATTTTGCTTCATGGCCTTGTTGCATTTCCCCCCGAGACCACAGCACTTACCATAAGAAACCACCACCCCCATCGGCTCGCGCTCCGCCAAGTGGCCGCAAGGCAGCTGGGATGCATTAGCTGGTGAAAACGCTCTCGGCCACTGAATGGCTCCGAGGGTTACATGCACGGTGCTTCTGAAAAAAAAGAAAAATTCTCACATTTCTCACAACTTTTCCATGTGCTTTGCTGATTAGGAGCGAGCTGCTGGCATCAGTACCTCTCCGCGATGCAGCTCGTAGCTTTTCGGGCCCCCTTATCTTTCCCCCAATGGTTTCGGCTGGGAGGGTGGGACTGTCAACATTTAATACTTGTTTAAGTTTTTTTTTTTTTTGGTTGTGAAATTCCAATTAGAGCTTTGCTCCAGCCATGGGAATCGTAACTCAACTGACAGTGGGAGAAGTGTAATGCCTTGGTCCCGCAAGTGAACCGGAGGCAGCGGCGTTGGAGACGGGCTTCCTCCGCCGCACGAGCCAGGTAAACAAACAGAGACCCCCGTGGACCCGAAGCCGGGTCTGTTACACGCATTTCCGCCCTGCCCTTGTGTTAACACATTAGTTTGGACTCTGCCCTCTTTTCCAGGGAATGGGAGGCCGAGGCCAATGAGAACAACATGTTTGTGGGTGTCCGGAGAAGTCCGGCATCCTGCCAGCAGCGCTGGGGTGTTGCTGCGTGCAGCAACTCAGTTCAGATGCGTCCCTCGCACCCGTGCTGTGTTGGTGCCTGGCCCACGTGCCCACTGGGCAACCTGGCTGTGGTGCTTCCCTGCTCCCTGTAGCAGATCGGCCTGTAGTAGCTCAGGAAGTAGATGGCCACGGACGCCATGTTTGCTTGTTTGCACAAGTTCTCCATTACCCTGGATATACATCCTGTAATTAATCAGGGCCCTCCGCCGGGGAGCCTAAAGCTAATACATGCACGCGCAACACACCCACGCTGAAAGATGATCACTCACAAACACACTCACAAGCACAAACATGGGCATGCACATGCATTTAGACACAGAGGTCAAGGCACTTAAACAAATATACGGAGCCAGACATGCATATGCACACTATGTCACAAGTAAACACAATTGAACACCAATATAGACAGAAAGTCATAAATAGAATGTCAGAAACAGAAACAACATATTCAACATTATTATTCATTCTTAGGCCAGTACTGAGCTATTTATTTATATTTCGAAGTAAAATGCATTATGGGTCACACAGTGGCACATCGGTTAGTGTCTTGGCTGTGAGTTCAAATCCCTGTTCATGCTTTGCTCTCCCCGGCTTGGTGTGAGTTTCCTCTGAGTAGTCCGGTTACCTCCCACCATCCAAATGGTTACACAGTAGGTGGATTGCCATTGGTGTGAGTGAATGAGTGAAAGGTGTCTGCCCTACAGTGAGGACCTATATGTTCCGGGATGCACTCAAAAAGCCACCACCCACTTCTGGTTTCAGTGGTTATGGAGAGAAGAGAGAGAATATGTTTTCTATCTGATTATTTTCTATAGTATTCTATTTTTAAAACATGACACGGAAAGCCAGCATGCATATACATAAATCCATGGCCAAACATAGACAAGTACATATTCATGTAGACAGAAACATACATAAACACTCTCTACCACCAAAATGGCCAAACACACTCACAGAATTGCCATGTCACACTATTCATATTTGCTTTGCGTCAAGAGTTATTCTGGCCGAGCTTTGAAATCCATTATAATACTAATCCAACACTTTTAGACTATTTCAATTGCTTTACTTTGTGTGGTCTAGTCCAATAACCCCTCATTTATCACTGCTGATGTTTTTTCTTTTCATCATCCCATGCCCTCACAAGCCTGCAGAGGTATTTGGGCCACCTACTGCAATGCAACTGGTGAAGGCACACTATTAAAATAAGCCCCTCAGGAGTTTGCAAGGATAATGCTTAAGCGAGATGTGCATGGGTAGGAAGTATGGGGGCTGGACGGCATTCAGCTCTTTCCTGTCGCAGTGGCCTGAACCACATAAAAGAGCCGCGCCGTGAGTGTGCAGAAGAGCAGGGCCTGGCTTTCAGTCTCATAAACCCATGTTGCCTCCGCAGCTCCAGCTGTGCTCCTCCATAATAGGCGAATAAAGCAACCCTTTATTAAAACACCCTCCCTGGGAGCTGTCAGTCACACAATGCCAGACATTTTGACCCTGGATATTTATGCTGACAGGGGTCACAACCAGATGGGCTCTTTGCCTGATGGCAGTAAAACTAATAGCTGGGGTATGTGTTTGTTTATTAATTTTTCGGCATTGTCAGTCTTGGCTTTGACCGCAGAGTTGAAAGGTAGAACTTGGATGTCAGGTTTGAAAATGCATAGCATGTGTTTGGGCCTGGGTAGTAAAAGTCTTCTAGGAGAACAACCTGTCATAATCATGCACAAGAACTCACAAGATTATAATTCAAATGCAATCTGCAGTGCTAGTGAACCCACTACATGCTATAGTAGCAAGATCAGGAAATTATCATATTCACTGAACACACAATTTTATTAACAATGAACAAGGTCACGTTTATACCACACTCACTCTCATGAGAATGAGTGCCACTCATGTTTTATGCATTTTTCTGCACATTGCATGGCATACAGAGCCATAAAATTTCTCAAATCCATTCTGCACATCTGTTCACTTGCATGCAAAAATGTCTGGATTGGCCGTCGAGGCCAAAAATGCAGAAAATGGCATATACGCAGAGCAATTCTATTTGAGAAACAAGTGTAGAATAATATGACAAGAATAGTGGCCTGTTTATGGATGTGAATAAAAACAAGTTAATTTTTGGCATGGTGAATTTTTAAATCAATTATGAACTGTTTCCGCCTTGTCCCTGCCTGGTCACTATATCTGTATCGTGTCCTGTGATGTTTCTTGGTGTTGCTTGGTTGTCCAATAAATCCTCAGCTTTTGCTGAGATAAAAGGCCTACAAACAAGTATTTTAAGACTTACCGTACAGGCCAAAAGTTTGGACACATCTTCTCATTCAATGTGTTTTCTTTATTTTCATGACCATTTACGTTGGTAGATTCTCACTGAAGGCATCAAAACTATGAATGAACACATGTGGAGTTATGTACTTTTAAAAAAAGGTGAAATAACTGAAAGCATGTTTTATATTCTAGTTTCTTCAAAATATCTGCCCTTTGCTCTGATTACTGCTTTGCACACTCATTCTCTCGATGAGCTTCAAGAGGTCGTCACCTGAAATGGTTTTCCAACAGACTTGAAGGAGTTCCTAGAGGTGTTTAGCACTTGTTGGCCCCTTTACCTTCACTCTGTGGTCCAGCTCACCCCAAACCATCTCGATTGGGTTCAGGTCTGGTGACTGTGGAGGCCAGGTCTCCACTTTTTGTTAAGTACATAACTCCACATGTGTTCATTCATAGTTTTGATGCCTTCAGTGAGAATCTACCAACGTAAATGGTCCTGAAAATAAAGAAAACACATGGAGGTGTGTCCAAACTTTTGGCCTGTACTGTATATGCTCTGTGCATTGTAGCATTATCCCAAAGGCTAACACCTACAGTCTGCTTTGTGTAGCAGCACTGGTTTTTGCAATATATCACGGACTATTCTTAGCTGGTGATCTAAGCACCAAAATCTCTACTTTTGTGTTGATTTAACCAGACTGAAAGCTGGTCTAGCGCTTCCTGTAAAGTTTTTTCACATGCATGTAGTGGTCTCCCACTTTATTCCGAGGCTTTTAGCTGCCATTATTCATACAATAACAGTTGTATTGTCATTGGGTGTGTAAAAAGCACTTTGGATGAGAGTGAATTTTAAAATTAATGTAAACAGCACTTTATCTCTTTCTCTGCCTCTCGATGTTCTCCAGGTCAGGGAATAGTATTTTCGAGTGGGAGTCTCAGGCCACCGCAGTGGTCTTTTCTCAGTAGAAAGAGAGAAAAAGTTCAAATTTTTGACCTCTCTCTCTTTTTAATCCCTTCGTTTGAACAGTTGCAGTGAACAACTGCTTCTCTTCAGTGTGCGCAGGCTGTCATTGCCTATCCAAACAGGTCAACGTTGCCAGCGATATTTTCAGGGAGGAATCGAGGTCTGAAAGTGAGTGAAGCCATCTTTCAGGCAGAACTGTTCATATCAGCAGAACCCGAACTCCTTTTCAATTTTTTTGTCCTGAGATTCAGTTGGGGCGGTAAGACTGGCACACAGGACCCTGTTCAGAGGAGACACTGTGGTCAACAACTGTTCATTACATGCAAAGGTCACCCAGAGTGAACTTAGCACTCTTACCTTCATATTCAGAGGGTGGGATCTGTTTTCCATCTCTTCCATTAGACAGGACTGTGCACGCCCAGCCCAGGAAAATAAACACTCCTCAGAAATAGAGGAAATTGCACATGAAGCTAGATATTCAAGGTGATTGTGCACATTCCACTCAGATTTGTTTGTAAAAGATCACCCTTCTATAGATAGTAAGATGAACCTGGCAACACCTGCCGAAGGAACCCACAGGGTGGCCCCGAGGACTGAAGCCAGTCCTTGTTGAAGGCTCTGGTTGGTTGGCTGATGACCTTTTTTCCTCTGAGGAATTCCTTCCCGCAGGAACTCCGCTGGGAATGCCGTGAATGTGTTTCTGCGGGGCTTGCGCCGTAAACCCACTCTTGTGTCCATGTGGGCAGGCAACGGGAAGCAGGTGACAGAGCCATAAATTACCTCATTACTGTTATAATTGCTGCAGCTATTAAATGTGACACAAAATGAAAAAATGCACGTTTTCGACTCTTTATTGGCAGACTGGAATGAAAACCTGGCTCGTGTAATATTTAAAAATACATTGGGGGAAGATTTATTCGAGAAATGTCACAGAAAACGATAACCCTGTTAGCCCAAGCATCATCACTTTCTCTTGATTAAGTATGTTTTTTTTTTTAAGTGACTAAAAATTGTACTAGCTCTTCATTAAAGTTCAAATGCCGGCTGTGAACTTTGTAATTGTAGACCATAATCAGGCTTATTAGGACGTAGCCTTCAGCTAACACAAAAGCCTCCATAAAACCATGCAGTTTAGCTCCCAAAGTGCAAAAGTAAAAAAAAGCCATAAAGCCACCATAGCCATAACGGCTGCAAAAACAATGAGCAAAAAATAAATAAATCCATCCTCTGGGAGCAAGCGATTGTTAAATGGGTGCTTCAGTTTTCCACGCTGTAGTTCCCCGGTAATTTAACACACATGCCTGTTCATTCTGTTGTGTAAGACATTGATGCTGACATGATAATAACTTGAGCTGCTAACACCAGAGAACCTCACTCACATAGTGAGTATTGCTAATATCACGTTCTATGCAAATGTCCCATAGGGAAAATTCTTCACTTTTTGTGTGGCCATATTAGTCTGCTTGCACCATTCATGCATGGTGAACATTACACATTAAATTAGTATTTGCTTCACATTAAACACTAGGACAATTCTCTACTTGATGCATGGGACATTTTCAAAATGCAAGTTACATTATCCCCATAACTAGCAGTCAGAACTATGAACAAGTGTGACAGTATGTAGTAGTTGTTGTACCTTATTACTGGGTACTTGAAGTTTGAAAACTTGCCCATGTGATGCACCGGACAACAATGTCACTGATCTAAAAGCTACACGAGTGCTGTTAAGTTTAACATATGATAGCCAGTACCAAGAGTTAAAATGTGGTGCATTGTATGAATATTTTAATCACGCCTGATGCACTATTCAGTATAACATATATAAACTGAACTTTGAATGTCTGGGTCATGATAATAATTTGCTTTGAATTTCATTTAGGTTGGCAAAACATTTTCTAATGTCTGCAAAATCTTCAGTTTTTTAAATACATTGAAGTTAACTTATGCTCCACATAATCTGAGTACCCGACTTAAATACTAGGACAAGTAAAAGTGCAAATATTACAGAATTTTCTTCTGAATTTTGGTTTCATTTTCCAGAGTCTCCCATTAAATTAGCATTTGCTGAAAATTAATACCATGATCAGTGTGCTCAGTGTGTCTCTATGAAGTATTTATTTTCTTGCTGTATTCTGTTTATTTACTTGTGTATTTCTCCTTGCCACTATATGGTTTATAAGCCACTGCAATTTTTCTTGAAGGGATAATGAACCATCATAAAGCCAGCCAAAGAGAGAAAGAAACTCTCAGAGAGTCGAGGTGGATGTAGGTGGTAAGAAAAGAAAATTACTAAAAGTAAATTGTACTTGTAAACAGTTGGACGCTGCCTGTAAAACCTGTTCACGTTGCCGCTTTAGCACCCCAGAATAAATTTAGTGCCTAAATGCTAAAGGGCGAACATCACTCCTACACACCGTCCAATTTCTTTTCTCTTTTTCGGACCGTTCCATTGTGCACGGCTCTGCTGCCTTTAATGCTTGCGCTGCTCAGCGGCGGGAAGAAGCGGCCTGCGAGCAGAAGAGCGATACCTACGACTTCGGAGCGAGACTCCGCCCGCAGCTCAAGGGAAGATGTTCTGTGGTCCATGAAGAGGTCAGCCGCCATAAAAGTCGTAGACCTTAAAGGGCAGATTTGAACGATCACCGACCGGATTTCGGCCATGACACCCTAAAGGAATGCGCCTTCCTCGGTCGCCTTCCGCGGTCGAGAACCTTCGTTTTTATTCAGCTCTCCGTCTCCCATCTTGTTGACGCTGGCATGGAAACGTAGGCCCTGCCCGGCTGCATTAATAAATTAGGGCTGCGTGTGAATTCTGACTCCGGCATCACACACACAACCCCGTAATCCAGTGCCCCCAGGATTTATGCCGCTATCTAATTACCCGACCGTGGCCGACCGAGGACTCGAGGTGGCTGGAAGTGACACGCACGGTGATATGTGCGCGCGCTTCTGTTTTTCTTTGCGGTGCTCGGCAAAACAATGGTTACTCTTAATTGCCAAGCATGGGTGGTCTCTCGCTGGCTCAGAACGCATGGGCTTGCCGGCGTCCCAAAACGACTGCCTGGTAGCTGCTAAAAGGGACCCATGAGCAGGCAGCTCAGCTGATGCCGGAGAATTCTTTGGCTCCTGAAGGCCCTGGAGGGCCGGGAAGGTTCCCGTGCAGCTGCTCAGGCAAAGGTCAGCACCGTCCCTGGCCCTCAGGGCGCGTCCCCTTTGCAGTTAGAGGGTAACTTGTCATTTTTACATTTGACATTTTTTTATTTACTTCCTTCCAAATGGACTGGCCTCTCCCATTAAAGCACAGAGTTACACTAAAGCACATGAATGCGCTGAGAACCATATGGGTGCGTGCCAACTTTCCAAAAAAAAAAATAGAATTGTGTATTTACTTTATTTACTAACTGTGTGTTAGTTAATTTAATGGATGACAGCTTACATTGTGAACAATATTTAAAAGTGGTCACGAGTGCCTTTTTTGCACCACCTACTTCTGTGTGTTCATGTCCTTTGTTTTTTGTATAATTGATTAAGAGCTAAAAAGAGCTTTCGTTTGATGTGTATATCTCACGTTCACCCACATGGTTCTCAGCCCTCTGTTGGTAGTTGAGAAGAGGGACCTGGTTACTTATCTCCTTGCCAAACGTGGCCGTGGTACAGTTCTTAAAAGCCATACTAGAATAGCAATGATGACATTGTTTCATAGAAAAAAAAGGGGGGAATCAAAACCTGACGCTTGGCAACTGCGCAAACAGTACAGCCACACGTCTAGAATTTGTTTCTTCATCACACAAGCCGATCCGAAAGGGAAATGAAAGTTCTGCTAAAAATCAAGACGCGCTCCGAAACGCCGTTGGTTGTTTTTGTATCTGCCGGAAGGGCCGTTCCCATGGCAACATTTTACCCCAATAACTCCTATTCCTGGCTCGGAATCCTTAATGAGTCCGAGAACTCAGCACCCAGACCCAACTTACATAAACAGCTCGCTTTGGTTACGGCCAGTGCAAACACCCTGGGATTAGGGGGTGAATGAACCACGGGTCGTTCATTCAAGACAAATCTTGTGGACAATGTTAAGCCCCTAAATTTGATACCATTGCTGCAATTATGCAAACGTATTAAACCAACGCGAAAAGATTTACGACTGAATGTGAGTGCTCCGTGCAGCAATTGCTCGGTTTACGCGTTCTGTAGATGCCAGTGTTGCATGCCAACCCTGACTCACACACACACACACACACACACACACACACGCACATTTAACCCAAATCACTGATTATGGCCCTAGGTGGTTTGCTATGTCAGTGTGAAACCCGACTCAGATGTTGTGCCACGACACCATGTGAAGGGGAAATTGTCGTGCAGGCCCACATTCATTGCCTTTCTCCCCGCCCCCGCCCCGCCCCGGCCCCTCCTCTCCCGGAGCAGCCGGCAGGCCGGGCTCTCTGGTGGATGCCTGCGGAGAAGGGAAACCCAGAAGTCTGGTGGTCGGGGAGTGGCGAACCAGAGAGAATCAGACGGTGGTGGCAGTGGTGAGCGGGGACCCCCTGACTGAACCGTCAACACAGCTGCTGATTCACATGTGAGGACGCGGGGCAGCGCCTCGGCGGCCCCTTTTACACACGGGCTTCTTCTCTGGTTTTTCTTCTGTGTGTTCTATCTTTTTTCTCTTTTTTTTTTTGGCCATTGCACAAGTGGCAGGGGCTTGTGTACTATTGCAGCAGTTAATGCCTGTAAAAGTTGGGCAATTTAGCTGGGCCGTTAAAAAAGGCTGGAAACAGGCCTGCTGATACTTACCACCCGGCCCCTGCCAGTTGCACTTATCTTCTCGGTACCAACCATTTCAAAAACATTCATACCCCCCGAACGCTCTGGACTTTAAACACATTTGTTTCTAATAGTTGAGACGCACAGCGTGCGCGCGCCGCCTTTCATTCGGTAAATAAAAAAAAAAAGTTAAAAAAAGGAAAAGCGCCCTGGCAACGTATTACTTTCCATTAAAACATGTTTTCCCTCAGCCGTGCTTCTCTTTAGAAGACGAGGTGGTGCCACACAGGAAGAAAAGAGGCTCCCCACCCCGCCGCTCCAGATTTCAGATTCGCCCGCCTGGTCTGATTGTGGGAAGGTTACCGTTGACTCTGCTTCTTCTCAGGTGAGCGGCCCGGCTTGTGACCCCGGAGCTAAACGGACGCTGTCTTTACGGCTCCAGAGTATACAGTGCACATTCGGCGTCAACATAAGCCACCCCAGCGCCGTAAACCTTGGACTGGCGGGCCACCGCTTCGCTCCGAGGCCTGCAGGGCGGGCGGCGTGAACCCGCTCAACCCCTGCCGCCCCCCGAGCCTCTGGTGCTGTCTGAGGGCACAGAGAGCCTCGCCTGTCTGCCGCCACCCCTCCCTTGCTCCAGATGTGGGCCTGTGTGCATGTAGGGAGGGGTGGGAGTTGGATTGTCCTCGGATCGTGCCGCCACCGCCGCTGCCCATTGCCCGACGAGCGTGCCATCGTCTATGAGTTATCGAGATGCTCGCTTTGCCTGCAGGGCGTCCCGGTTCTGGGAACTGATCTCCCGACAGTTAGCCGTAAAAAAAAAAAAAAAAAAACATTAGTTATCCACAGGAGGGTTGACTCTTTTACAACCTGGGACATCAACCCTAAGCACAAGGTGCCGGAGGCCACTAAAGGTCAGGGGTGGGGTCAGCTGATCATGTGAAGCCATAAATCTGGGGTTAGAGCTTAGACTCCTCACCTGAGACCCCGCAGTGCATTTTTTTTTTTTTTTTTTTTTAGGGAAGATCGGGAGTAAAGTGGGTGGATGAAGCGGCCGGGGTACCGGAGGGGAGGGTCTCCGGAACGCGCGGAAGCGATTGAGGGAGGGAGGGAGTCGAGGAAGAGGAAGAGTGGAGTACGCGCTGCGCTCGCCTCCACCAGCTCCATGAAGCGCCGAGCCTCCGGAACGTCTGGCCGCCAGCTCCGGGCGCGGAGGGCGGATTCCTTCACTGCGCCGAGCGGCGGGACCGGGGCGACTTCCAGCGGGCTGTAGAGGAGAGAAAGGAAAAGGTCTCCGAGCGTGGAGGAGTTGTGGATGGATGACCCCGGTTCACCGCGCCTTCTGGGGATTACAACTTTTTTAGTCGAAGCTTGAAAGTTTTTTTGGGTTTTTTTTTTTTTTTTTTTTTGAGGGATGGCCGGACCCGATCCCTCCAGACTGGTCGTGGTCTGGGTTCTGGTTCTGTTTGGAGACGTTTGGAGCGCGTCCTATCCGCAGAGGTACAACCTTTACGCGGGCAGCCAGTCCCAGAGCCAGAGTCCGAACGGGGCGAGACCGGCCAGCAGACACAGGTGACCAGTCCCTCTTTAAACGACATTTGTTTCTATGAAATCATAGATGTCACGTTTGATTATTATTATGACAGCTTAAAAAAATATTATTATGTTCAGACATCATATCATGGGAATTAAAGACTTCCTCACTAAAGAAAATTCCTATTTCAATGTATTAATGCTTTATGATTTCCCTGAAGTGGAAAGCTCATGATCCCAGGCATGCCGTGGTCTGCTGTCCTCGGCCCTGGGATCAGGAGTGGTCCTGCGGGCCCACGCCCAGCCGTGACGAGCAGAGCGGGGTTTCCCTGTGACACAACGCCAGCCTCTCGGGCTCCGGCCGGTGACCCAGAATTAACCCGACCGGCAGAGATCTGGGACGGATGTGACCACACGGCGTGACGAAGCCCGTTGCTCACCTGTCGGTCACACTCTGCCCTTATCCGCCCAAACGCACATCGTTTTCATTTGCATTTACGCCGTCTCAGCACTATGAATAGTGCTGTAGTCTCTAGACTAAAAGCAGCCGTAGGGGCGAACAGTAACTCACCACGCCCGGTAAAGGTGGGTGTGAAGCTGAAGGCAATTCTTCACTCTCTCTTTCATTACTTTCTTTTTTTTTTTTTTTGCCCTGAGTGCACTTAGCAGCAGACTCACCTGCGGACACCCAAACCAAGAACGTCAAAAAAAAAAAAGGGAGAAGGCCGCTGGTCCCGGCTTTGGTTTGTTTAGATGAAAATCACTTTGCCACATGGGCGCCCGCCAGCAGACGGGTGCTTCTTGGCTCCCACCGTGCCGGGAGGGAAGGAGGGAGGGGGGAAGGGGGGGGGGCGCGTCGGGGGAGAGATGTGAGCTCCCCTCACTGTCCAGAGGTCGTCGGAATCGGCCTTTTGTTAAGGAGGCTATAAGCTGAGCCTGGGAGCCGGAGCTTAGCAGCCTGTTTGAACTCTTTTGTTATAACAGATGTAAAAAGTATTTCTGTGTGTGTGTGTGTGTGTGTGTGTGTGCACATTTTCCATTGTTGATCGTATTTCCTCGCTTGAAAAGATGGATACGGTGTGACTCACTGTGCATGCATCACATGTGCAACTTCGTGAGAAAAAGCCAAAGCCGTAATCAAATTTGTCAAAGAATGTATGGTCCAGATTCAACGGCCGAAAGATCCTGAAAGATGAACTTAGCAGAACCCTGAGCAAAAAAAAAAAAAAATTGCCCAAAATGTGTGAAAGCTCAGAGCTGCTCTTTCCTCGAAATTGCACGCGCTCTTGGCAACGTTTCTTTACTTTTTCTGGACCTGGAAGCCCGTGTTTTTTTTTTCCTTTCTTCAAAACGGCTCTAAGTTTGTGTTTTCTTTCACTTGTGCGTGTTTATCATCCGAAATCTCGCCGGGGTCTTTCTTCGTCCATTTGGTGCATTTCTTGGAAATCCAATATGTCTGCCGTGTGCGTTTGGCCTAATTTTTTTTTTTTATCTGTCCCATCTGCCGCTTGTGGATCTTACCTTCATGTTTAATCAGGCCCTCGGGCCGGGTCACCTGAGAGGATCCAGGCCTGCTCCCGTGTGCCTAACAATAACCGTGACGCGGGGAAGTGGGCAAGTGGGCCGCCGGCTCGGTGAGATATTGCTCCAGTGTAGCTTTTCCCATTTTTCCAGGCAACTTCCAGTCTCCTGCCAAGTCTGTTCCTAAGTGACAGTTCTAGTACATGCGTTCCACGGTGATTCTTATATATTTTTTTATTTTTTAATAAAACGTGGAACCGATCTCTGGTGCTTAACAGGCGTTGACAATCAAGGCAAGCATTAGTACATGTTCCAGCAATGAGCTGCGTCAAGGACTTAGTGCGATCAGGTTTGCCTTAATTGAGTCGCTAAGCCCACAGCTGGTCTGTATTTGTAGCAGGCCTCTTCTTCTAAACACCCGTGACGCTTGAGTGGCACAGCGCAGTCTGTTGAAGTTGAGGTTGACCTCCAGCATCTGCCGATTTTTTTTTTTTTTTTTCCATTTAGCGAATTTTATATTCACCACAGCATGTACTTTATCCTAAAGTTCACATGGGTTATTAACCTGGTGCTGTGTAACAAAACCCAGCTCTGGTTAAACACAGTCATATTTCAATATATCAGTTTTCATATCGGTGACGATCAAGGAAATTGGAATTTTGTGTTCTTTTGGGGGGAACTAAAGATAATTACATTTCCATTCGGCCACTCGCTGTTCTCTGATGGAAAAATGAACTCATCAACTAATCCTTCATAGATTATTCAGAACTGTTCAATATTTTCTTATCTTAATCATGCAGCATGCGGTACGATAAATTTTGACATTTACATTTACAGCATTTATCAGACGCCCTTATCCAGAGCGACTTACGATCAGTAGTTACAGGGACAGTCCCCCGTCTGGAGCAACTTAGGGTTAAGTGTCTTGCTCAGGGACACAATACTAGTAAGTGGGGTTTGAACCTGGTCTTCTGGTTCGTAGGCGAGTGTGTTACCCACTAGGCTTCTACCATCCATACTAAATAATACTACTAAAGCACATTGGAAGAAATGATGCAAATAATCAATGCTATTCAGATTGGTGTTGATATGAAGGTTCATATCATCATAGAATATTTTAATTGCTTATTGTCCCATGCCTAATGTTCAAAGCTCTGAGGTGACACAGAAGCTCCACTGTCAAAGGCCAGTCTGTAAGGCCTGCTGGGAACCCTGGCACCACTCGAGCTGATAAGATGTTGAAACACGTTCAAGAAGCCACTCCTAAGGATAATCGAGGTGGTCCAGCATTTGATGCTGCAGTGCTTTGTGTGTTCTGGATGCCCACGGGGAAAGACTTCATTCAGTCCTGTGGTTGACCTTTTGAACTTTTAGTCTCTGTCTTGAAGAGATTTCGGCCTAATCTCACTTTGATGTGCTCTCTTTCATTCCAAAAGAGGTTCTTGACTGAAGCCCTGTGCCACCCAATGTCCTGCATTCAGTCACATTGCCTGTTTGTATGCCATATTGTCCCAGGTCACAGACTTGAGAATACAGCCTGTCTTAAAAAAATCTGTCTAGTCTCATTTTCCGGCTGCACTCTGTGTCTGAGCTATTTTCCCTCCTGTCCCCAGCTGCCTTTTGTTCTGGCCTGTGAAGCCCCTTAAGAAACCTCACAATGGAGCTGAGAGGCTTAGCGTCTCTCTGGACACTGTGGACGTGGTACTGAGCGGACGTCACAAGCTGTCAGTTCCACGCCGATCAAGAGGAAACACGGGTTCATAGAGAGGCTCTCAAGTCTATCATTAGTATCATGGGTCTATTATGTTATTACCAGCATTGTTTTTGAGGCATTAAAATTAGATGCATGCTGGTCACTGTCCATGTACTGTAGTATGCAATAAGAGCTTTTTGAATATGCAGGATACTTTTTTGGATACTGTAAAGCATCACGATTACTTAGGCGGCATACTTAGTTAATTGTTTTTTTTTTTTATGGGGACAATAGCGAGGGGTCAATAGCAAGAAAGTCAATTTGCAATGCATTTCTCTCTATGTGATGTTTTGTATAGTAGTCATGAGGTTTAACTGCATAGGTTCATCACCAAATCAGGCACTTTCCATGAATGCCATTAGAGTTGGGTTCAAATGTACCTCCATCAACCACACGAGAGCATTTTTCTCTAAACCGGTCAAATTTCGATCTGATCTGGCCCTGTGTCCACACGGAATCAGTGTTTCACGGGACCCAGAATGGTTATTTTCTAAAACAGGTTCCAGACGGAATTTCAATTTTCCACGTCTCCGAGATGATGGCAAAATGCTCTTTTTGGTGAAAACGCTAACATATTGCAGACAACGTGCCCGTGTAGATGAAGTGGTGGTAGTGGCCTAGTGGGTAACACATTCGCCTATGAACCTGAAGACCCAGGTTCAAATCCCACTTACTACCATTGTGTCCCTGAGCAAGACACTTAACCCTAAATTGCTCCAGGGGGAGACTGTCCCTGTAATTACTGATTGTAAGTCGCTCTGGATAAGGGCGTCTGATAAATTCTGTAAGTGTAAAGTTTTTTTAGAAAACAAAAATCCGTTTTAGAGAAAAGCGTTCTCTGTTGATGGAGCTTAAGAAAAGCTGCTCTCCAGTCATCCACATCAGGAGTTTCACTCAGATTCGTGGATAAATATGTGTCATACTGTAAGTCTAGAGGCCAAACCTCAACTTTCGTAATGACGAGCAGATGGTAAATGTATTTGGCACGCAGCAGCCTGTGTGATCTGTGTTTGACAGGATCTAAAAACTCTGTGGTGCAACGCTTGGTTTCTGTCCGCTCAGCTCTCCGAAAGCAAGTGCTGCCTCAAAACCTGCAACGTATCCAGGATATGCGGTGCGGCCATAGCTGGCACTGCTAAATTGTGACATATGGAAGTGAGTCCCAAACACCCCACAGCCAGCTATTGGAGAGCGCGTTTATTGGTTTGCATCGCGCACAAAAGTCCTACCAGGCTCGTCTTGAGGCTGAGGCAGAGCAGATGTCGCTGTGGGGTGAGACTGGGAGAGCTACTCGCCCTTAACGGCAGCCGGCCGAACTGGAACCGCTGGGAGAGCTTTTCCCATGCATGTAGCTCTTTCCACATCAAATGTTCGGCTTGTCTGGCACAGTCCTGCCCTGACATCTGTTACAGGAGAAGTGATAGCGATAATAATAACATCGGGGCTTATCTTGAAAAACCGGAGCATGTGAAATAAAAATTGGATGCACACACCAGGCATATCCAAATATTGATGTTGCCAGATTGGACTGGAAAGATTTGTGGACAGCTGTGTGTTACTGTATGGGTGCAGGGGGTGGAGCCTGGTGATGGTACTGCTTGCACTGGACCAAATGATGCGTCTTACAGGGTAGAATTTACTCTTATAATCAATGCATTGCAATGCAGGTGTGGACGATGAAGGGCAGAACATAATTGATTATATCATAATGACATAGCTAGGTGATTTTTTTGGTGGCGGCATAAAAGTTCTTATTAAAATCCTCACAGAGAGCACAGCGTTCAGTCTCAAAGTGGCTTGAAATTTGCTCCAATGAGCAGAAACATGGTCGACATTCAGTCCGCACTCACCTGACACCACGAAGGTCTGAACCAGGCGTTTTTCTGCCGCTTGTGGCGGTGATTGACAGACTGAGCGGCAATCGTTTTCCTGCTCATTGGAGCAAATCAAAGTGTCCACATGAGGGAACAAGACATTGTGTTAAGTACTGTAGAAAAACTTATGAAATGCATTGATAATCATAATTGAATTGTGTGACTAGTGAAGGCTCACACCTCTAAAACGCATAGAATTTGCATAGAGTCACATGATCCTCAGATGATTGATCACTCTCGAAAGTTGTTACATGCCTTGTAAATGGTTGCAAAGCTAAACTCTGCCAGGTCTGTCATCTTGACTCTTCCCGAGGGAGAGTCGACTCAAGAGAGTCATCCATGCCAGATCTGAGCATGTCCTTTTCAAGGAACTGAATTAAAGTTGAATATCCAGATGAAATCTGTCTAATCTTTTTTTGTTAATTAAAACATTATTTGTACTCCAGATTAGAGCTGTAATTCTGTCAAGCTTGACCAGAACATGAAATACAGCTTTTTAAAAGCTTGGCTTTCTTTGCACAGTCAAAGAGCGGTAGATCTAAAACCTAAGGCTCACCTCCATTTCACCTTTTCAGCATCCATTTTGACATTCACATAATTAAAACACATTACCTATTACACTATAGGATGGGAGTGTTTTTAGAATTTTTTTTATAATGGTCAAAATGGGAACATCTGTTGTTAAGCTGGCCACCTTAACTGTAAAGTGCAGGGGAAGGGCCGTTTTGACAGCAGGTGCTAGATGAGTGAGGACGGATTGATAAATTATAGGCCTTAATTGATATGTTAGCACTCAGGAAGGAACTTGTCTCTGTGGTTTGGAACTGCCCTTAGGTCACAACTCGTTCAGAATGAGGCTCATGGTAAAACCTGGACCAGAGGAAGAGCCATGCCTCCCTCCAGAACACCCTTGTTGGGTAAAATATAATTACAGACCGTGGCGTCGTTTTAAACTGAAGATCGTCCAGGGATTTATCATTCTGAGAACTCTCTTAAATGTGTCATAATACATACAAAAAAAATTCCAGTTCCCTTAGCTAATCCTTTTTTTTTTTGAAGAAGCTCCAAACAGCAATCACAGCTTTGTTTTAGCGACCCATCTTGTAACTACAGATCCAGAGACTACGTTTGCGGTGGGAAAGAGTGCATCATCTTTGCGAAAGCAGTATTTTTCACCTTGGAGTCGAGAATTACAACCAGTCTCTCCAGTCGTGATTCCAAAACCATTGGTTATGTCGATGCGTAAATACGGGGATTGGGGACAGTGTGGCTGTTGTTGAGGGTTTTAGCAGCAGGGTACGGGACCTCTGGCAGGCGTCCCACTCTTCGCTCTGCTCTTGTGGTCGCCGACACCGAGGGACAGTTGGGCATGTGTTCCTCCCAGTTAGACAAACAAACTGGGCCATTAACAAACAGGCTGGTGCCCCGACCCCAGCGCCACTTCCCGTCTCTCGCTTCAGACAGATGTCGAGCGCTGCGGCTGACCGCCTGACTTTCCGCCGAGGTCAGTTCGAGGGGAAAATTGCATTTGTGGAGCGAGCGGAAAGACGAACCACTGTAAGCTGCTGATGCTGACTCATAAAGACTACAAAGAAGCAGTACACTGTTAGAACAACCTTATGACATCTGCTTTAATATGTCCTTTTAGGATAATTGATTAAATTTGATGAATAGATTAATGGAGCATAAAACCAGCAGGGAATGTTTGCGGTATTAAAAGCAGCCGCCGTAGTGTAGACCCATCTTGTTTTCCCCTCCATAAAGAGGTGTGGGTGAATTCCAAACGTCTGAGCTCAACCAGAAGCTGAAATTGCATTTTGGAATGATAGCGTCCCGAGCTGCAGTGCGTCATCAGCAGCCAGAAGATTCAAGACTCAAGATTGGTTTTATTGTCTGTACAACAGTATACACAATATACTGTGTATTGAAATAATGTTTCACACAGGCCCCCCATAGTGCAATCATAAAATGCAAATATATATGTATATAGACACTAAACTAAACTATACTAACTAAAACTGAAGCTTAAATACTGTACAGGTTATCTCTATAAGAGAAAAGTAGAAAAGTAAAACCTTTCTGTACAATGAACAGGTCAAACAGGACATAATAGGACAACATCATGTAGGATGCTTGAAACTGGATATGTTGGATATTTCAAACTGGACACGCAAGACAAGACAAACATGTGCAAAATGTGTAGGAATGTGCAAAATGAGTGGAGATGTGCAAAAATCAGGCGCATAAGTGTATTGATTGTTGGGTTTAACAGTGTTTTGGTTATGGCAGTGCATTGAGAGCTCTGACTGCTTGTGGGAAGAAGCTCCTGTAGCGTCTGGCAGTTACAGCTCTGATGCTGCGAACAGGGCGTGTGAGGGGTGGTGAGAGTCCTTCATTATGTTCCGAGCTCGACGGATGAGGTGTTTCTCGTAGAGCTGGGAGATGGGTGGAAGTGGAACCCCGATGATGCGCTCTGCTGTCTTCACTATCCGCTGCAGGGCCTTCTGCTCAGCGGCAGTGCAGTTCCCGTACCAGACAGTGATGTAGCAGCAGAGAACACTCTCAATGGTCCCCTGGTAGAACGATGTGAGGATGGGAGAAGGGCGGTTGGCTTTCTTAAGCTTTCTGAGGAACTGCAGACATTGCAGTAGTTACAGGGACAGTCCCCCTGGAGCAATTTAGGGTTAAGTATCTTGCTCAGTGGGATTTGAACCTGGGTCTTCTGGTTCATAGGCGAGTGTGTTACCCATTAGGCTACTACCACCCTACACCCTATCTCCTCTCTGTAGGCAGACTCATCGTTGTTGGTGATGAGCCCCACTACTGTTGTGTCATCTGCGAACTTGATGATGTGGTTCGAGCTGTACTGTGCAGCACAGTCGTGTGTCAGCAGAGTGAACAGCAGTGGGCTGAGCAGCATCCCTGTGGGGAACCTGTGCTGTCTGAGGACCTTGGAGGTCTTATTTCCTATGGACACAGACTGAGGTCTTGACAGTGTTCAATGCTGAGCTGAAGTCGATAAACAGCATTCTGCCGTAAGTGTCGAGGTGGGAGAGGGTTGTGTGAAGGGCAGTTGAGATTGCGTCGTCTGTGGAGCGGTTTGGCCTGTAGGCCAAAAAGGTCCAAAAAGCCACAACAGGTCAGAGAAATAGAGAAACACATTCGAAATCTAAGTGGATCCGAGGGAACACCCAGCGCGGCCTGATGGTCATGTCTCTTGTGGAGTCTGAAGGGTGGAGTATTTCATTGTTGTGTAGGGGCGTGTGAGCTCAAGAGTTTTGTTCTTACAAGATTCAGAACAGAGATATTTTCTGTTTTTTACCATCTTTATGAGCATGGATCAGGGCTCAGTGGGTTTTTCAGCGTAGTACATAAAATAGCAATGTACAACACATTGTTTATTGCCGATTCGAGATTTTTTAAATGGACCCTCAGAGCCCAAGATCTTTTGATTGCATTCCAATTTTAAAAATTACTATTATTACACAGCCTGTTGTTCAGACAGAAATGAAATTTTAATATGCATAAATGTATCATAAATGAGAAAAGGAGGCCATACCTTGCATAGTATATTTGTTTATTGCTATTTCAAGAGCTTATTTATTAAATGTTGACACATTTTACTTGTTTTTTTGCATTATGCCTTTAAAGACATACATACTGTTTGCTTGGTGCTTTGACTGATTGATGATGTAGTCGGAAAGTGAGAATGTAAGGAAAATGGCTGGAAAGTTGTATATAAATTGTTTTCTTATTGACAACACAGCATATAAGCCCTTTTACTCTGGAAAAGCTGTAATAGTTCCAGATAATAGGATTCTGCTGAAAAAACACCCAGATGGTGACAATCGGGGCCCCGTAATCAGAAGGTTGCCGGTTCGAATCCCGACCCGCCAAGGTACCACTGAGGTGCCACTGAGCAAAGCACCGTCCCCACACACTGCTCCCTGGGTGCCGGTCATGGCCGCCCACTGCTCACTCAGGGTGATGGTATAAATGCAGAGGACAAATTTCACTGTGTGCACCGTGGGCTGTGCTGCTGTGTATCACATGTGACAATCACTTCACTTTATATTTATACTTTATACAAGCAGGTGACAAATGCTGTTCAAATACTGTATTGCATTATGAAGGTGTGCAAGCGTTCAACAAGGTTGCACCATCCTCAGCTGTGACAATGTGTTTTGCATCCCTTCAGGACGTCAATGCAACAAAGCTCGCCCTGCACAGAGTAAGACTTGATACTGCAGGATCAGCAGGTGCTTGTCAGAACAAGATGGTCATGAAATAAATCAGTGGACCGCATGAAAAAAGAAACAGCGGTTTGTGTGCCTGGCTGGTTCAATGTACCGCCAAGGTTTTCCACTCTGCAATTTTCTAATTTCATCAATGTCAGGAGTAAACCGTTGCAGAGCGCCTCTTTTCTCTGAAAAACACAAAAAAAATCTTCACATATCTATATATCTTCAAGCAGGACCTCCAGGAGTTGAAAGATCACAACGGCTATACGTTGACCGGGCTCGTTGAGTAAAATAATCGTTAGACGTGAAATCCCCTGTATTGTTGGGCCACAGTTTCCATTTTCACCATTTTCCTCGTGCTATATGAAGGCTGCATAGAACATAATTTTTTTTGTAATTGCTGCCTTGAGAGATGAAAGCTGGGCAAAAACTGGAACAAAATTATGATAAATTACAGTTTTTTTACTGCTGCAGCGAAAACAAAGAGGTCAGTATATTTCATATCATCTGCCTCTCATGAGAGCATATCAGATGGGTGAGTGTCAGCAGGATGGACAATGTCAGGATTGTGTGTGTTTGACATGGAGAAAGCAGGAACAAGTGAGAAGATGTGCGCCACACAGAAACACATTTTTTGGACTGTGATCTCATATTACTGCACTGTGTTTTTGAGATTTCTGAATATGACACAATTAATTTAATCCTAAGCAAATGTAAAAAAAAAACATTTGAAAGTGACTTCCCAATTCTATCATTTTACCTGCCATTACATGCCCCTGCAAAAAAATAATCTATTATCAGGTAACCATTCCTGATCCGTCCAAACAACCATCTATGAACTTGAATCTGATTGTCCAAGAGTCCAAGTGTCATGTTGCCGTCTAGGGGAAGAGAACATGAACAACAAAGGGAGGGGACCAAACCAAAGATCAGCTCTATACAACAACCAACAAACCAAACCAAAGACCATCGCTAAACTACAACTAACAGGCGGAACACTACACACCCAAAAGGGAGATTATTTACAAAGGGAGCAAACACATAAGGAATAGGCAACAAAACTACTATAGCAAAGAACAGAACTCCAAACCACTCCAAAAACTCTCCACAATGACACAATAATCTCCTCTCCTCCATCTTTGTGAAAGATGTGTCCTTAAATGCATCCTGTGGACGTCACATGATGTCATGGGCAGAGTCTCCACTCACCAAGCGGGTCCCCACAAGTACCTTAAAGGGAAACAGACACATGCACACACACAACAGAGAACACAAACCCTACGACTAGGGACATGTCCAAATTTCAAGCACTTCCCTTAAGGCGTTCACAATGTATGCAATTCAAAAAAAGGTCAGATCACAATCACCTTGACCTTTGACCACTAGAATCTAATTGGTTTAGTCTTGATTCAAAGGGAATATTTCTTGAGATATCAGGGTCAAAAAAGGGGGACAGAGCGATGGACAGACAACCACAAAACATATGGAATTTAAATAAACCAGTTGCAGGGTTTCCTATAGAAATAACAAGAAAAATGTTACCTATTGCAGCCAAACAGCACATGTTTTAAAGTGGCCTGGGACACTGTTACCATAGCAACGTCAATATGGGGCTAAGCACATGAACATGGAAACAAAACATTTAAAAGACATTGTGTCCTTCTCGGCATGTCTTCCCTGCGAGTTTGAAGTTGCATCTTGTCACCAGGCTTTGTGCTGCTCAGATGTTTGCCATTACTTCCAGGAAAGCATGGGGTCATTTCAATACAAGTGTCACCCGCTGTTTATTTGTTCGATGTAAAAATTCCTCTGGCAACAACTTTTTCTTGTTTCGATGGACTGATTTAACACACATTCACAGTGTCTTAAAGCATCCCACGTTCACTGATGTTGTCCAGACAGAGTTTGCAACTGGCATTTAGATATCCAGGCTGCTTGTTCGGGTTGCTGAAGAATATTATTCTTCTACACAAACAAAGGCTAGTCAGAGCACGGTACCGGTGGCAGTGGTGTCCTGGTGGGTAAGACAGGCAGACTCGTCACCAAAGGGTGCGAGTTCAAATCCTGAACCCCTTGATCAAGGTAACATCCCCACACACTGCTCCCCGGGCGCCTTTCGTGGCTGCCCACTGCTCCCTAAGGGAGATGGGTTAAATGCAGAGGACACATTTCCTTTCGTGTCACCATGTGCTGTGCTGTGTATCACAATGACAAAAACAATCACTTTCACTTTCACCCGCTACTGATCCCTTTGGGATGGGGAATATTCAGAAATGTCGATTTCACAGTTCATCGATAACTGAATTATCGATGCATCGATTATAGGAGTAATTTCAACATCCCTACTGAATAATGCAGGGCTGTTGAGGTGATTGGGGTAGGCCTCAAAGTGCCTGATATCTCTGTGATGGTAGATCACAAGTGGGCTTTACTGACTTAAAATCTGATTGTTGGGCTTGCTTTGCTGTGTTTGGCATTAAGGCCAGTCAGGATGACCAGAAAAGTCCATATAAGAACCCAGGCATTCCTACATGGGAAGCTGTTTGTCCAGTCATCTGTCTTACTCTGCCAGTGATGTGGTCGGGCTCACTGCCATGACCGCTCCACCAACCACTGAGTTGCTCCTCATGCTTTTCTGGGAAGTTTTTTTTTTTTTAAGACTGAATGAGAAAATGGGAGCGAGAGCCTACCTTCTGACAGCGATTTGGCTGAGAACAAAGTCTCAGTACTGAAGGAAGAGATCTTTTGTGGGGGGGTATTTTTTGTGTATCTCACTCCATTGTGCTCACTGACCAAATTAATATGAGCAAAATGCGAGCACAGAAATGCAAATCTTGTGTGACAAATGTGTTAAAGAATGCAGCTTACCCTCTAATGCGGCCTGAGCAGAGGTCCCAGTGTAAAGTGGCACGTTTCCCAGGATCTTAGCACTGTTACTTTGGAACATTCAGAGTAATTCATTGCCCAGGGGAGGACTGTGATCACTTTTTTGTTTGTGGTTAAATAGTAAAATGGCTCTGATTTGGAAGGGCCTTCACCATAAATCATGGGTGGTGGTGCTATTGTCACCAGAGGTGAAGTAGGATTTGGTGTTAAGACGTGAACTCACACCAGTTAAGCGATCAAGCAGCCGATACCCCAGAAGGCTTGTGGAAGACATTACTAGTAACAGTGGCTCTGAATGGACCCATTCTTTGGAACTTGGCAGTCCTCTAGCTTGGTCAAAACAGCACATATTTTCATTAAGACCTTCACAGTTAATTAGAAACATCCTTCCTTTTACTCAGAAGAGAGTATTTCGTGATGTCATGCTGTCGTACTGGACCATCTGCGTTCAATACAGGACGCAGAATCATGACATTGTGTTGGCACGGACCCCAGGCATGGTTCGCAGCTGTGAAAGTCAGGAATTTGGTGGGAAAGGTCAATGATAGGCAACAGCCTGGGGTCTGAGGAAGCCAGTCGATGCTAAAGTTCCAGCACAGAGAGCGGAGAGCGGTGCTTTAGAAGCCACTGGTATTGAAAAGCCTCCCATTTTAGACCACAAATGTATGAGATGCTCGGCTCCCGGATGGAACGCAGACCCCACAGTGAACCTCTGTTATGATACCACAACAATCCTGATCCGAATAGAATTTTGCACACAATTGGTCACTGTCATTCCACTGTCTGATTAATTTATTTTTAACCTGGGTTAGTTGCCTTTGTTGCCTTGAAAGTTGTGTGTGTGTATATATATATAAATTGTGTCATCTCTCGACATCATCTGTCTCATCCACACCACATACCCTGGTTAGAGCCCGCTGTGCAAAAACCACTTACTAGACTTTTACATAAGCACAGTGGCCTTATCCAAATGAGATCTGCGACTGTATATAGAACAGGAAAAGCTTTTGTCTGGAGCGTTTCAAGGGCTTGATTTTTGCGGGGATTGAAATGCTGAGTGTCAATTGTTAAAGCAATACGCCTACAAAAGCCCATGGAATATGTATGCTGAAAGAGTGGCATCAACTTTGGGTCACGAAGCAGACTTCAAAGGTGGGAAAAGTGTGAGGTCTGACTTTTTTTTTTCTCTTTCAGATGTCTGAAACCTGAACAATAGTATGTACACAATGTGAAGCCTTGGCAGACGGTCTCGGTTTCAGACGTCTGCATCTGCTTACAGCCAGACCAGCAAATCTCCATGCGCAGCGTGGCTCATTTGCTGATCTTGCCGATAGACTGAAACCAAACTGAGTTGAAACGTAAGACGCTGCTGTCTCAGCGTGGCTTCTGACGTGATGCATTATTTTTGCAGTCCTGCTGCTCGCTCGCAACACAAACCTCCGACGATACGCAAATCCCCAGAATGAGAAACGCGGCAACCGTGACTGTGCTACTTCCGAACGTGTTGACTTTCTTCCCTGTGGGTGGCCGGTCCTGCGAGATGAGTGAAGAGACCTTTGGAGGTTGAGATCACTGTTCTCTACAGAGTTCCAGTAGGCCTGTGTAAATCTAGCTCAGCCTATGGCTGCAGGCCATGTGACTCTTATACCCCCCCCCCCCCTTGCCATTACCCTCTACGTCCACAGCCATATTATAATTTATCCCGGTAGAAAAGGTACCAGTGTTGTGTTTTAGATCACAGTGGTTGTCGAGTGTCCTGCACACTAACCAGCATCTACATTTATTTTTTTGCTTCTTTCCAGAAACTGGTGTTCATACGTGGTGACAAAAACAGTGAGCTGTGTGGTGGAGGATGGAGTGGAGACCTACGTGAAGCCAGACTACCAGCCCTGCTCCTGGGGGGTCCAGTGTGCTCGTGTGGTCACGTGAGTAAATAGTAACTCGCAGTAAATAGTAACGCCGAATAGTCACTGTCCTGTAAAACTGTTCAGAGAGGATGGTTTATTGCAATGTTTTTTATGGGACGGCCATCTGTAGAAAAAAAAGCAGAGAATGGCAAAACTGTAATAAATTACTGATCATACTGTGTATCAGTACTAAGGCTGGGAAACGAAACGATACCGAAGAGGAGGCGACTGGCCTCAAGATTCTTTAAGCTGCCAACGTGAACAATTCCAGCTGGAAAAACTTAATCCCGTTCCCTGTGATCTCTTTCCCACACACACACACACACACACACACAGGGGTATGGGAGGAATGAGGTGGTACACTGTTCCATACCCTGCACCCAGTGCACCGCAGGATTCAGGGCCAAACTATAAAACGCAACACTTATTTTTCCCACTCTCACCCGTCTGGGGAGGGGTGCAGCGACCCGCTTTTGCTCTTTTCACTCTTACGCCGGTCATGGAACGCATGAAGCGCTCGAGACAAATATTCTGTGGCTTGCATGATGAAACCAATATTCCTGGGAAACCGGGACCGTTTTGACTGCCTACAATCCAAAGCATGCACTCGGACATTCTTCAGTGCTTTTTGTATGTAATTACATATACGAACAGCCATGTTTTATTGTTTAATATAGATCAAACATTGATATGCACCTCGCTGTGTCTTCATTCGCCATTGGAATAAATGCAAACGTAGCATTGGGTTAGGCAAAACAACTGTGTCACGTGTGCTTTATTACAGAGCCAACTGTTCGAGCGCAGCAGTTTAAGAGCACACTCATCAGGTAGCTGAGGACGTGGCCGCACAGTGAAAGTACTGTTCAGCGGAGCACTGCTGTGCCCCAAATAAAGTCATAGCCAAAATGTTCAGGCAGCTGCACAGCAGATGCTAGCAGAGCAAAGGGGGGAGAAAAATCATATTCTTGCGCAGAGAATCACTTCTCAAGCGCTTGCACAGTTTCGGCGAAATGAGAAATAAAAGGCTGCTAGCCGGTCTTACCCAAGCTAAATTTAGACACTGACTGCACGCTTAGCTATGAAGTCAATAGTTGCAGCTGACCAACATCACCGTAACCAATCTAAGTTTAGCTGTGATGCTATGTTTGTTTCAGCGGACCATGGATTGGTGGCTTTGTGCAGTTTAATAATGGGTACACAGAAGGAAAGACGTCAAAGTAAATCCATTAAGAAAATATATGTCTCTGGGGAGATATTCAAAATTCTTTGAAAAAGTAGCGATAGCTTAATTACCTTAATACATAGCCAAAAATGCTGACCACATGCACCATGGGCCCTCCCTTTATCTCTGGTGATGAGCTCTGGGCCCCTGTGTCCCCTGTGTTGGGCCCCGGGCCCCTGTGTTGTGGCCGTGTTGAAAAGGTATTGAAATGGGACCGCTCTTTCTGTCGTTGACAAGTCCTGGCGGTCATCCATCTCGCTGTCACATGGGTGTGGTCTCATAAAGTACATAAAAAGCTTTGTATTCTGATTAGATTTGGAATACATATAAATTACATGTGTGAAAGAGCTGTGCTGTATTATTATTTGTTTCATTTTCTGTTGCAGTACTTCTGGTGTCAATTACGATTTTCCTTTATCAGTATATAAGTTGAATATTCAATATGGATATTATATATTGAGAACATCCACATCTGCTTTGAGTCCATAAAGCAGCAGTCACGTCATGCATGTTGTTGCTGTTAAATGGAGTGACATCATCTGTTTTAATCATCAGATTTTGTCAGAAAGTGAAAGTGAAGTAATTGTCATTATGAAACACTGCAGCACAGCAAACGGTGCACACAACAAAATGTGTCCTCTGCTTTTAACCCGTCATCTTGAGTGAGCAGTTGGCAGCCATGACAGATGCCCGGGGAGCAGTGTGTGGGGATGGCAGATAGGAAGGGTGAGCGCAACGGGTGCAAGGTGTAGGCGAAGGCTTCTGTCCGCCACAGGAGGAGGACATGAGTCGGAGGGGAAAGGAACTACACCCACCGTGAAGTATTGGCGAAGGAAAGCAGCAGGCTGTAGATGTGTTGGATGGAAGCGTGGGTCACCAGTAGCAGAAGAAGTATCAGAGGCAGGGACAGAACGAGTGGTCGGCAGCATAACAGGAGCCAGAGAAATGCTGCAGTGTTTCACAATGACAATCACTTCACCTTCACTTTCACTTTAAAAGGGATAATCAAGGAGCAGAGTCAGGTGAAGGCAGTCGACATGAAACAAGGTCAGTCAGAGTAAAAGGCTTACAGCAGAGCGATATGAATTGGCAATGAGTTTACAGTTAGCAAAGATGGCCGCTGGTGTTTTATACACACTACAAACCTCCTGTACCATAACTTCTGGCACTTCCAGCATCAGGGGTGGCCATCCCTTACTGGCCCGGAGAACCATGACAGATTTATAATGTGGATCTAGTGATTTATTGTACTTGCACTGCTTGCAGCTTAAATTTAAACATACCAAGTACAAGCAAATCAAATACATACACATTACAGGCTGTAGCTAATTATGTTGTGTCCTGTGTACAACATTGGTTATATGTCACTATGGCATGGAAGTGCAGGGTCAGAGCGTACAGTATAATAGCAGCCTTTCAGAAAAAATAGTAAAAGATGCAAAAAAATGTTCCTTCATTTTCTACAGGTACAGAACCTACATGCGCCCAAGGTATAAGGTGGCCTATAAAATGGCAACAGAACTCGAGTGGAAATGTTGCCATGGCTACAGTGGAGATGACTGTAAGGATGGCCCAAGTGGGGGATCAGTGACTGCCAGACCTTGGCCCAAACCAGTCCACCCAGGGAATTCCGGTACTGGTACAGGACATGGAAACAATGGAGGAAGTGGTGAGTTGAAGTTGCAAAGAAGTATATAATATACATAATATATATAATATATATATACAGTACAGGCCAAAAGTTTGGACACCTTCTTATTCAATGTGTTTTCTTTATTTTCATGACCATTTACATCAGTAGATTCTCATTGAAGGCATCAAAACTATGAATGAACACATATGGAGTTATGTACTTAACAAAAAAAAGGTGAAATTAAATATATATATTCTAGTTTCTTCAAAATAGCCACCCTTTGCTCTGATTACTCCTTTGCACACTCTTGGCATTCTCTCGATCAGCTTCAAGAGGTCGTCACCTGAAATGGTTTTCCAACAGTCTTGAAGGAGTTCCCAGAGGTGTTTAGCACTTGTTGGCCCCTTTGCCTTCACTCTGCGCTCCAGCTCACCCCAAACCATCTCGATTGGGTTCAGGTCCGGTGACTGTGGAGGCCAGGTCATCTGCCGCAGCACTCAATCACTCTCCTTGGTCAAATAGCACTTACACAGCCTGGAGGTGTGTTTGGGGTCATTGTCTTGTTGGAAAATAAATGATTGTCCAAGTAAACGCAAACCGGATGGAATGGCATGTTGCTGCAGGATGCAGTGGTAGCCATGCTGGTTCAGTGTGCCTTCAATTTTGAATAAATCCCCACCAGTGTCACCAGTAAAACACCCCACACCATCACACCTCCTCCTCCATGCTTCACATTGGGAACCAGGCATGTGGAATCCATGCGTTCACCTTTTCTGCATCTCACAAAGACACAGCGGTTGGAACCGAAGATCTCAAATTTAGACTCATCAGACCAAAGTACAGATTTCCACTGGTCTAATGTCCGTTCCCTGTGTTTCTTGGCCCAAACAAATCTCTTCTGCTTGTTGCCTCTCCTTAGCAGTGGTTTCCTGGCAGCTTTTTGACCATGAAGGCCTGATTCGCACTGTCTCTTCTTAACAGTTGTTCTAGAGATGGGTCTGCTGCTAGAACTCTGTGTGGCATTCATCTTGTCTCTGATCTGAGCTGCTGATAACTTGCGATTTCTGAGGCTGGTGACTCGGATGAACTTGTCTTCAGAAGCAGAGGTTACTCTTGGTCTTCCTTTCCTGGGTCAGTCCTCATGTGTTCCGTTGTAGCGCTTGATGGTTTTTGCGACTCCACTTGGGGAGACAATTAAAGTTTTTGCAATTATACGGACTGACTGACCTTCATTTCTTGAAGTAATGATGGCCACTCGTTTTTCTCTAGTTAGCTGATTGGTTCTTGCCATAATATGAATTTTAACAGTTGTCTAATAGGGCTGTCGGCTGTGTAGTAACCTGACCTCTGCACAACACAACTGATGGTCCCAACCCCATTGATAAAGCAAGAAATTCCACTAATTAAACCTGATAAGGAACACCTGTGAAGTGAAAACCATTTCAGGTGACAACCTCTTGAAGCTCATCGAGAGAACAAGAGTGTGCAAAGGGCGGCTATTTTGAAGAAACTAGAATATAAACATGTTTTCAGTTATTTTGTTAAGTATATAACTCCACATGTGTTAATTCATAGTTTTGATGTCTTCAGTGAGAATCTACCATGTAAATGCTCATGAAAATAAAGAAAACACATTGAATGGGAAGGTGTGTCCAAACGTTTGGCCTGTAACACACACACACATACACATATATACACACACACACACACATACACACACAGTACAGGCCAAAAGTTTGGACACACCTTCTCATTCAATGTGTTTTCTTTATTTTCATGACCATTTACATTGGTAGATTCAACTCTCTAACACATTGTTTTATCTGAGCCTAGGGAGAGGTGAAAACGACAAGATGAAACAACTGGAGGAAAAGATCCAGAGTTTGACCAAAGACCTCAACAACCTCCAGTCAACCCTGCGGGACATGAATGAGAGGTTCCAGGAAGAAATGCGCAAACCAGGCATCAACAGTGGCAAGACTCCCGCTGATGCTGCTCAGACCATCCACAGCATCCAAACCAAGCTGGACCAGCTGGATAACCGAACTCGAGACCATGACAAGACACTGGTCAGCATTAACAACCACCTAGTCAATGGCAAAGGAGGAGGCAATGATCTGGATGGGGCTGGAGGTGTGACCAACGGCAAACTGAACACGTTAAAGGAGGAAATTCTACGTGAACTGGAACACAGAGTAACGCTGTCCTGCTCGGCCTGCCAGTCAGGTGTAGAGGACCTGAGACGGCAACAGCAAAGGGACCAAGAGAGGATCAGGGCTTTGGAGAAGCAGGTCAGCGCCATGGACCATAGCTATCGTCAAGGCTGCTGCAATACTGTGGCAGATATTCGCAGAAAGCTTGGTGATATGGAAAAGAAACTGAGCTCTGTGTCTGACTCCCACGACACTCTTCACGAGCGTCTGGACAAGGAGCTGAAAGGAACTGGTAGTGGGACTTCGGGAGGAGGTGGTTCAAAAACAACAGACAGTTCACTCACTGGTCACTTGCGAGACCTGGAGATACGACTGAACAGTTCACTGCAGAGGACGGAGGACAACTGTGCCAACATGGAAAACGACATGAAGGATTACTTCAGGAATGAGGTAAATGACCTCCGCGACGTATTCCTCAATCGGTTTGATGACCAAGGCTACCGGATTTCAGACATAGAGCTGGACTTGAACAATGTGAAGGACCAAGTGTCTGAGCATGACAAGCACCTGGTCCGTCTTCATGATGCCATTTCACATATGAACAAAACACTAAGTAACTGCACGACCTCCTGCGGATCTGATTCTGGCAGAGTACGGGGAAAAGGAAATGATACGGTGAAGTCTATTGAATGGAAGGTTGTTGCCAATGAGGCCGCAATAAAGAAATTTGAGACTCGCCTGAAAGACCTCTCCATTTCAGGCGACTCCTTAGTGGACAGAGTGGTGGATCTAAGCCACGACGTGCGTAAAATCAAAGCACTAACTGGAGACAATGGAGAGCACTTCAACAGGATCGTCACTGAGCTGGAAAACTGTGACATTTGCCACACAATGGAAGACGAGCTGAAGAGGCTGAAGAACATCACAAACCATGCACTGACCAGGTGGTCTAAAGAAATCAAAGATATTCAAAATAGAGTTGACTCGGACACAACCACATGCTCAAAGGTGTGCTCCAACCTGCAGGAGGAGGTTGGAAAGCTAAAGGAGGAGGTGGAGAAATGCAGCAGCCAGTGCAAAATTAATCTAAACCCTCCAACCGGACCAGACCTTGATGACCCTCAGAAGCCTTTAGATGGCCACAGCGTCATCAGCAGCACATCCAATGGAAACTTGAAATCTCTCCAAGGAGAGCTCTCTCAGGTCATCCTCACCTTCACTTTCATAAATGACACCTTGAAGGGCCTAGAGCACACAGTCCAGAAGCACGGCAGTGTCATCACTGACCTCGGAAACACCAAGGACAAGATTATTACAGAGCTCGACAAGATTCAGCAGGAAATTACCGAGCACATTGAGGACAGCAAGGGCCACTTCGAGCATGTAGACAAGGAAATACAGCGCTTTGGGAACAACTTCATGGTAGAGATTGGAGACTGTAGAAGATCGGGAGATGGGCTGGAGAAGAGGCTCTCCAAACTAGAAGGAGTGTGTGGCCGACTGGATGTAGTTTCAGACAGTCTTCAGAAGATCAAAGAAGGCCTGAACAAGCATGTGTCAGGGCTCTGGAACTGTGTGAATGGACTCAATGCCACAGTGATCGCCCATGGTGGGTTCATCGATAGCATTCAGACCACACATCTGGATGGAATCTACAGCAAAATCAAGAACCTCAATTCTTCGGTGGTTCACTTATTCAAGGAGTTTCAGGCATTTACTGAGCAGGACTTCATGGGTCAGTAGTACAAAATCCAATTTTATGTCAGCAGCTGTTTTTTTGTTATTTTGGCTTTGAATTAAACATGGTTCATGCTATTCTATGGCAGGTCTTCCTGGTCCTCCAGGTCGTCAAGGAGAAAGAGGTTACCCAGGACTGCCCGGTCCACAAGGACCTCCAGGCAGGGAAGGGCCAGCAGGCCTACCTGGGAACGAAGGGCCAAGAGGACCGCCTGGTAATAAACCAGTAGTTTGTTTAGAGGTGTAATACCTTAGATCAGTGGTTCTCTGAATATTTCAGTCCATGGAGCCCAAAGCTAGTTATATATTATCCCTAACCCTAACATGTCCAGACTAGGTTAACGCATCACGCATTTATAATGTGACAATCTGTACTCCTAATACAATGTATTAGCGACATGGATGTCCACATTTCACAGACCTCTAGATTATTACCTCTTAAACCTATAAAACCATATATTATGTTTGTTGTCTTCATATGTAACTGTTTTTTTTGTCTTTGCCTGTTTTTTCCAGGCCTCAGAGGTGAAAAAGGTAAATGCTACTTTTTTAAGGAGTATGGGATTAGCCTTTCCTTTTTACAAAGATGTCACCAACATGAATTTGTCTAAAAAAGCTGGTAAAAAAGTTGCAACATGGGAACAGTAATAAAATAGCATGCAAATGATTTGATTGTTAAATATTTACAGGTATGCCTGGCGCAGATGCGAATGTCCATCGCTTGTCATTTTCGGCCGCCCTCACATTCCCAATGGTTACTTCTGGCACTATTGTCTTTGATAAAGTCTTTGTTAATGAAGGACAGTCATACAGTCCACGCACAGGTAATCCAAAACAAGGATATTTTTATTAAAATGAACCTGATATTTGCTCATTGCAGACATACACTCATCCCTTTTGTGTGGTCTGCAGGTATCTTCACGGCTCCACTGGATGGCCGCTACTTTTTCAGCGCCGTTCTCACTGGGCACAAGAATGACAAGATCGAGGCTGTCCTGTCCAAGTCAAACTATGGCATGGCCCGTGTGGACTCGGCTGGATACCAGCCTGAGGGCCTGGAGAACAAACCCATGGCAGAGACCAAGCCCACGCCAGGCTCCCTGGCCGTCTTCAACATCATCCTGCCCTTACAGGTGGGAGACACTGTGTGCATTGACCTGGTCATGGGCAAGTTGGCCCATTCTGTGGAACCTCTGACAATCTTCAGTGGAATGCTGCTATATGAGGATATGTAAGAGGCCAGTGGTGGTGCCATTATGGACATAGAAGCCCACAAGACTAGACTAAAAAAGTGACAAAAAAAACGAAACGAAAGGGCCAGAACATGGCATGAAGGCATGACACGTTCATCTTTGGAAAATAACATAAGAGATGTCCTGTTATTCTCCGTTTTTTTTTTTGTTTTGTTTTGTTTTTTTTTTAAATCCCAAAGAGTATAATATTCACTGAAAAGAAACGTTGCTGTGATTTTTTTTAACAATTCCAAATTCAAAAGAGTGTTTGTAACAGATACTACTGCATTTTCTCCAGTGTTGTTATGCTTTTATTAATGATATATACCTTGATTGATGAAAAATCACTTTAGATATGGTTTATGGATTTGTTTGTATGTGCATCAAACTTGACATTGAGGTCTGACGGGCTTCCTGTCTGCCCCTTTTGCAAAGTACTCCTATGCCAAAGAACAAGACTCGCAATCGAGGTTAACTGGTAAGCTTGTGTATGTTAAATTGTGGTGGAGTAGGAATGGGAATTTTTTTAAAGAAAACTTTTCACATTTGTGTTGTGAATGTTAATATTTGTGTGCACCTTTTGGACTGCTCAGCTTTTGAAACGTGCCTGTGCTGCACGATTTTCAGCTCTGCAGAAAGACATGCCTTATTCAGACGGCCCACTTGGCCTTGTAACTTCACTGCTTACGTCACGCATCCAGTTGAGCTGCTGTGGAGAATGAACGTTGTGACTCGTCAAGGCCCACTTAAGCAGTCAAAAGCGACGAGAAAAGCCGTAAGAATGGAAGCCGTGGATGTGGCATCCCTCATGGACGCAAGACGACTCCAACTACAAGGAAGGAGCCGATTATAACCATGGCTTTCGTTGCCGTAATTTGTGAAGGGTTTTACAATAAATAGGCAATAAATAACGGCTCCTTTGGAGTGAAGAGGACATATTGATTTTCCTTTTGGCCCTTGACCAGCACTGTAATGCACAAAAGAGGAAATTTAAGAGCCACAACACTTATCTGTGAGCGGGTTTGGACATCATTATTCATGTTAAATTCAACTGGTCTCCTTTGTTTTCGGTCTGTTACGAGTCACGATGGCAAATAAAGCAATGTAATGCATAGATTATAATAATGTATACCTTTGAATTTTATAATGATTTTATATTTATAATTATTCTTTTTTGTACTGGAGAAGGCAAATCAAAAATTCGTTTTTTGGATTGAGAATACTAAAAATGTCTTGGCTGCTATCCTGATGTTACGAGTTTACAAAAAGCCAAATTCATGTCATTCAAAATGCTTTGGACAAAGTCAGAAGAAATGTAAAGACCCTTTTATCAATGCACATCCTGTTTTTTTTTTCATCTTTCAGAGCTTCCTCGTGGACTAACCTGTTACCTTGAATGTGTATGTTGGCAACACGTGTGGTTTAAATAAAGATATTTAAATTTTACATGGCTCTGCTGTGGCAAGTGCTCATTTGAGCCACTGTTCATTTGAGCCACTGGCAGCCAGGTAAGATGCAGAAGGTTCAAAGGGTCAAGGGTCAAAGCACACTGGGCTGAAGGTTCTAATCCCAGTCCTAGTATGTGGTATTATTATTATTTTTAACTAGAGATGTAACAGAGCACCATGAAATCTGCCTAAAATATAAATGTGTGAGGATTGCTGTAAAATGAATTGCAATACAATTTGCATTGAGAACCAAAAGTATAATCTAGTTGTGTTCTTCTTTCAGCAAATCCTCACGTTCATCCAGCTACACATGCAACACGGGTCTGTTTACTTTTTAAAATAATTTTTGGTTATGAAGTGCTATTTTAGTTGCAATTTTGGCAAAAGGGAAACATTATATAAGTAAATTAACTTTTTCAATCTTAATTTGTCTTCAGGTCATTCTGTTAAATAATCATATTGAATCACAGGTTCATCGTTAAATCTCAATTATTTTTTATTGTGTTGGTATGTTTGGGGGAGGGTGTCTGAAGGGGCAGTGGTGGCCTAGCGGTTAAGGAAGCGGCCCCGTAATCAGAAGGTTGCCGGTTCTAATCCCGATCCGCCAAGGTGCCGCTGAGGTGCCACTGAGCAAAGCACCGTCCCCACACACAATGCTCCCCGGGCACCGGTCATGGCTGCCCACTGCTCACTCAGGGTGATGGGATAAATGCAGAGGACAAATTTCACTGTGTGCACCGTGTGCTGTGCTGCTGTGTATCACATGTGACAATCACTTCACTTTAAAAATAAAAAAAATTAAAAACATTCTCGACGCTTGCGTGACTTGTGAAGCGTCTAGACCGTGCAGCGCTGAGCGCCTCCAACTCGGCCCCGTTCTCACTCTAAGGAATTTATTCTTTCCCCAAGTTATTTTCCCTCTCGCAACGTCTTTATCACTCTAGTCAGACCAGGCCTGGCCCATTAAACATAAAACTCTCACAAAGGGCTCTCGGCCTGAAAGAACTACTGAATGAAGCAAGGCCAGGATAGTAGCAGGTGATAAACTACAAGAATTCTAAAATATAAATCAGGCAAAAAATAATCTTTATTTAAACGTGATAAAGTATAGCATTAAACAAAAGAATTGACATATTCAGGCCTTGCCTGGAAAAACCGTGCTCATTTTTTACACCCAATACTAAAAGGAAATATTTTGAAATGCTGTACTGTTGATAGAGACTGGGTGTGGAGGTTCAGCTCTGTGTACTGGAAGCCAGCTGTGTCTGGATAGGACGAGGTGGGATGGTGTCGCATATCCTGTTTATCTTCACATGCGTGTACACACACACACACACACTCACAGACTACAAATACTGCCAATGAGAAGCACAGACGCCATCATGAGACCAGTAATTGAAAGCAAGTTCAAAGGCAGAAGTTTGTTATCACTATACTATATCATTATAAAGGCTTGCAATTGTTTAAAATCTTTAAATCAGACATTTGATGTTAATGTTTTAATATATTAGTCATTGCATGAAAAAAAAATCAGTATTGGAATTAAAATCTTATATACAAAATTGTGTTCCTTTCATCATAGCTGGATATAGTCAGATGGATCAACTTATCTTCGCTACAGGCTTTATTTTAAGGGATGTAATTCCAGTCTGGAACTAAACATTAACACCGCTGTCACAATAATGCACATATGAAGGATGATGTCTGACAGACTGCCAGCCACGCCCATCTGCTCCACCCACAGAAGGTTCCAGTTATTCGGCTCTCCTCAGGCTCTCGTTGGTACAATCCCGTCATATCCGTGGACACCACACTTTCTACCAGCGATCTGGCAGCCAAACGTCAGAGCTTCCTGTAAACTCCCTCCTGCACAAACATATTAATGAACACCTTGCTTTCCATGGCAGCCTGCTACACTGTCGGTTTCTTGCTCACCGTTTGAGAGAGTGTAGATGACGGATGCGTTGAAGGTGTCACCTGCACCGAGCGTGTCTACTAGTGCCTCTGGTGGAAAGGCATCAGAGTGAATGACTTTGCCGTCAGGACCCAAGGCATCTGCCCCCTCCTCCGCCCAGGCGCAAATGAGCACAGTGCTGAGATGAGAAGCATGGAACTTCACCCAATGCTTTAACATTACATTAGCAACAAACTAAATTAATAGGGATTAAAAATCATGTGGTGCACTGCTGCCACCTGGTGGCCACTTCGTTTACCTGCTCAGTTAGCCATAGCATGCAGAATCAACTTACCCCTTCCTGACCCGGCTGTACAGGCCTTTCAGTGCACTGGTAGCAGAGTTAAAACCAAAGCTCTTTGCCACATCCTTACTGACAAAAACCTATGAAATGTGAAGATGAAAAAAGAAAAGAAAAAAAGCAGATCTATAGAAACTTGGGTGATGAAACCTGATCATGTTGGCATTAAAGAAAATTATCTAAAAGCAACAGCAGAGCCATACCACATCTCCATACTGGAAGAGCTGGTACAGCGAATCCCTGGTTTTTTCTATTTCCACCGACATGGTGATTCTGTTCGCATCTGGCGTGGTTTGGTTAAATTCCTCCACCTGCTGGATCATTTTGATTTGCTCCTCTGCATTTCTTCCCTAAGAGGTCCATCAAATACTGAACTACATGCATAGATTTTAGTTGATTCTCTTTACAGCTCTGAACTGCTTATTCACCTCCCAGTGAATCCACTTGTACTGCTTGAGGTCTACTCTGGAGAAGTCATCTGCGGAAACATCTGGCAGGTTTCTGACAGGACAGAAAATGCATATAAGATAACATGCACAGGCTCACGTTTCATTGCATCTCATTATCACTTTATCTATGATGCATAAAGTTTCAGACCACAGACCAATCAGACAAAGTTACCATAACGTACTTATCAGCTATTTCATTGCAGTTACGACAGACAAGGGCTACACCCACATCTTAAATGAGCAATCCAACTGTTGGCATGACAACCTGGTACTCGCAACTAAACATAACTGTACAAAATAAACTAAAGCGGACAACCTGAACATTTTATGATGGAATTAGGCTTACTTATTAACAGAAGCATAGTAATAAATAATTATAAATTATTTTATGCTTTGATTGCTGTTATAGCCAATTTAGATGGCAAAAGTACTGACCCCCAGATTTAATCAACACCATGCCAGAGGGAATCTGAACAGTTACATTAGTTATAATTACTTACCATGCCAGTAAGTACGACTGTAAAGGGTATCAATCTGTTCATGCAGTCAAAATGCCAATATTAGTCATGCATTTATATTAGAACCACCTATTAATATGGCAGATTATTGAGAATTAGTACCATCTCACCCTGGGAAATTCCTGCAGCGTAATGACATTCCTACTTTGAAGCCCATTTGAGAATCACTGAAAAGAATGTTCCCCTCACGGCAGGACGCTGCTCTTACGTGTCTGAGAGAACAACGGTGCGTGAGCCGGCGGCAGGACACACCATGCAACATGCGGACGGGGTCTCCCCCTCCTGCTGCCACACCACGCCGGACGTGTCCACCCCACGACGCAAAAAATCCCCCACAATGAA
Source organism: Denticeps clupeoides (assembly GCF_900700375.1). Classification (NCBI taxonomy): domain Eukaryota; kingdom Metazoa; phylum Chordata; class Actinopteri; order Clupeiformes; family Denticipitidae; genus Denticeps; species Denticeps clupeoides. The sequence continues at coordinate 6,102,159 of NC_041707.1, forward strand.
ACTACCACAGGGACAGAGGCACAAGAGCCAGAGAGAAATTAATCTACAGAGATGTGCAGTTGGCAGAAGGCAGGGAGGGGGTGAGTGGAGCCTCCTGAAAATCCTGAAACCTGGTTAATTTGTCAGTCGTTCGCTTGCTGTAAATGGAATCACAGAGCTCACACGGCAGCAGGCTTGAAAAAGGGGATTTTCCTGCCACACACACACACACACACACACACACACACACATATATATAAAGCGCTCCAACCAATTACCCACAAACCTGTTCATGTGCAGAATGGTGCGACTGCCACTCGTCACATTGCTGATGACTACAGAGGCTGGAAAGGAGCACTGAGCATGCTCCACAAGAAGCGAGATGTCAATCTGGTACAACTGAAAGTCATTCGAGATGAAGCTAAAAGAATAAATTAACATTGTGCATGTAGCAGGCCTGCTTAACAATTATAATACAAACTAATAACACAAAGACTTTTTTTTATGCTGGTAGAAAACGTACTTAGAACTGGCAGCAAGAAACAAAATTATTTCAAACACCTATACTGAACCTACGTTGCTTGGCCATGGTGCCTCCATTCAGAGGCACTTTAAATGCATTGAGTGTTAATCACACACCCATCGGTATGGAGATAGTTTAGTTTCAAAATTCACAAATAAATATCACAGCCTTAAATGCAGCAGCACCTCAGGAAGCAGCGACTTTATCACGCTGCACCACAGGCTCGCCCAAAAGGAAACAAGCTAGTCGGCGTGATGTGAGCGGTCCCTGCTGCACATGGTCGATCATTAAGTCTCTGCTTCAACTGGTCCCAGACGTGCTCTATGGGGTTCAAGTCAGGGGACATGAGGCACTCCATCTTCTTAAAGTCAAGCTGTGACAGTTTTGCCACGATTTGGTGGAGCCTTATCATCCATGAACAGAAAGTTGGGGGTGTGCTGGTGGAACTGGGGGATGATGATGATGGGTTCTATGATGTCTCTTTGGTAGGAACGTGCAGTGACTGAGCCATGTACAATAACCACATCTGTTTTGCGCTGACTGGTGATGCCTGCCCAGACTGTTGCACCTCCTCCACCAAAGCAAGCCCTGGGGACCATGTTGACCTCAACGTATCGCTCACCTGGCCTTCTCCACAATGCTGACGTGACACTCATCAGTGAACAGGATGGTAAACCACTGCTGCATTGTCCAGGTCACGTGGTCTTGTGCCCACTGCAAACGTTCACATCAGTGTCTTGGTGTCACCTGCAATGGTCGTCTGGCATTCAAGCTAAAGCGGTGAAGTCGGTTGTGAATGGTTTGTCTGGAAACCCTAGTTCCCCTCGCATCTCATAAACAGGCCTGCAGACCTATGTCTGAGTGCACAGGTCCTTAGGTACATAGGTGCATAGGTCCTTGCGGTCTGTCACTCGTAGGGCTCCATTCCTGGGTCTGTCATGAACTCTTCCAGTGGTTCTGTGTCCTGATGCAAGTCTGCTGATGACACTTTGAGTCACACCAAGTTCACGAGCAACATTTGACTGCCTGCCACTGACCTGAAGCCGCACCACGGCCAGGCGACGCTGCTCGTCCGTTAAGTGACGTTGTGTGTTCATGGCTGTTTGAATGATGAACTTGGAATGACTTACTGACAATACCAGCTTTTTATACCCACAGAATGTTGAAAATGATGGCACATTGAGAAAGGTTGCCCTTGGTATTGGCCCCAATATGAGGCACACCTGTACACAATGGGACCATTACATGGAAAAAATCACAATCCCAAAAATGTCTTAAGTGAAACAAACACTGTATGTATGTCTCTCAAAATATCCCTACCTTATTGTGAGTAATGCATTTGTTCGTGAAATTTGAAACTAAACCATCTCCATACATCAGTGCTCAGTAAAGTCTCGTCTCAAGCTCAACAAAGCAGTAGTGGGATGCTGGTGTTGCGTTTGAGTGCATAAAGTCCACAGCAAAATCCCCTCATGTGATTGATTATGCGTGTGGGTTGCATACAATGCATGAATCTTCACTTAAGCAGGTGTGTAAAGTGGCTTATCGTGTGCAACACTGCGGCACTTATTTACGCGGCCTGCGGTTAATATTAACTGATGGGACTGTGAAAGGACTCACTCAGCAACAGGCCCGGGTGCCAGAGATCCCATAAAGGCACACGGAGCTCCAAGCAGGGACAGGACCGTGCAGGAGTTGGACGCATTTCCCCCCCGCTGCCATCGCTGGGACAAACACCTGCACGTGCAATATATATATATATATATATTGAAGTATGACTGGAGAGACGCATGGGTTTGCATGTTTGCGTGAAGCGCGTGTGTTCTGGTTTGTATCTTACGTCACTGTTGCTTACGTCACGAATCTGCAACCTGGACACCCGGACAGCGAACTCCACATGTGCAATGTGCGGAACGTATAGAAGCCGCAGGAAAGACAACGTGCAACGTGCGCGTCCGAATGCAACAAACCTGCTGTCGGTGTCCTCTTCCGGGTATTTCTCCACCACGTTGATAATATCCAGACAGACCAAGCCGATGCACAGGACCTTCTTCTCCCCCATAGCGCTCTCTTGGGATGGCCGTGCCGGAGGACTTTGGCCGAAGGCTGGCTCGGGTCACGTCCGTCTGTCCTTTGGAATCCGCAATCGGCGGCGGAGCGCCCGACTCATTCATTAAGTCCCGATTCAATATGGCTCCGCTTCTTCCTGCCGGTAAACGGTTCCGGGGGATCCCGCGGGCCACGCGTTCCCATAATATGCCATCTTTTCTCATCTCACTCATTTCTTTCTGTCTTATGATGCGTATACGTGGGATGTGCGATTCCACAGGTTTAATTTTTTTTCATCCGATACCAAGTAAGATTCAGGCTGGTAACTCCGATACTGATAGAAAAAATAAATGTGATCGGAAAGTCGAATTTAAGGGTGTCTGTGCTGCGGTTGGCGCTCCCCCAGGCCACCAACCCAAACAGGCTGGGACCGCCCCTTTCCGTGACGTCACTGAGTTACATTGACGTTGCGCTTTATTGTCATTTCAGCTACATCCGTGTTAGACGGTCCACAGTGAAACGAAACAACGTTGCTACATGTAACATTTCAATTAAACAAAGTTACATACTGATATAAAGTCCAATCAGGGGACATAGACAAACTAGGCTACATAAAATGCACACAGGGAACACAGACAAACTGGGCCACGTAAAGTGCGAACAGGGGACACAGACATTGATGTGTGAGGAGCAGTATTTCTACCAGCACGTTTACTTTCAGTTGGAACGTGGTACAAATGTAGAAGAGCAAAAATATCAATACCATTGTGATAGTATTAATCCAATACCGATACCAACTCAATATTTACGATCGATCCACACAACCCTGGCATACATCATTAAAGTGAAGTGATTGTCATTGTGGCAGCACACAGTGCAATGTGTCCTCTGCATTTAACCATCACCCTTAGTGAGCAGTGGGCAGCCATGACAGGCGCCCGGGGAGCAGTGTGTGGGGACGGTGCTTTGCTCAGTGGCACCTTGGCGGATCGGGATTCGAACCGGCAACCTTCTGATTACGGGGCCGCTTCCTTAACCGTAGTTGTAAATGAAATACAAATCACTACTATTAGAATATGGTTCGAATCAATTTCCAATACTATAGCAAATGCAGATTTAAACTGCTCAAGTTAAAGATTTATTGACTTGATAGAACTTTATTAGTTCCACTGGTGGGAAATCTGCATTTTTACAGATTTCTTTCTGCATTTTACAGACTTTTTTTTTTTTACAAAAAAGGATGTTGTAGAAGATGTAGTAAATATAAATACATATAGAGACAATAAAACCCTGTGTGAATTTCTGAATGAATACTGTACATGTGAGCAAGGGTCCTGGCAAAAAAATCATTTTTTTTTATTATTGTATCAAATACAAAGACATAGTATATCCAGAGACCAGCACATTTGTGCCGTTTTTTTTTGCTTTTTTTCAACAGGGCACAATTTTATTGTCACCGTGGGTGGCAGGCGGACCCGTCCTGCCGGCTCTCTTCCACCATTCCTTTGTAGGGTTGCTTGGGAGACTGGGGCAACAATGACGATGGGTTTGTGGCTCCGCAAATTTGCTGAACCGTTCTGGAGCTCTGCTAGATTTGTGCAATCTGTGGGATGCACCGAAAAGAATGTAGGGTAAGTAGTGCTAGTGATAGTCCAAATACACCAGTGCAAAACAAAATAGTGGCATTATTGATAACATTTGTTGATTACTAACAACAGTAGCTCTAGTAAAGAACAGAGATGAAGAGTGCGGTGGCAGCGAGCCGTCTTGAGCTGCAGGAGGTCTACAAGCTTCTGCAGCTCGTCCGCGAGGGGAACAAGACCCAGATAAAAAGGTTGGTGTGTGTGGGCGTCCCAGACTTGATCAACCTCACGGAACCAAAGGAAGGCAAAAGTGCCATGCACCTGGCTTCTGAGAGCAACGACGCGGACACGGTGAAATTCCTGCTGTCTCTGGGTGCCCGTGTCAACATACAGGACAAACGGGGCAGGACCCCGGTGCTAGTGGCCGCTGAGCTGGGACACGATGGCATGGTCGCCCTACTGGCTGAAAACCAGGCCGACATGAACCTGCCAGATAATGAGGGGAAAGGTGGGGCTGACGATTCCCATTTCCCTACTGAATCCGCAGCAGCATATGCACTTCGTTTTTTGGTGTCTGTGTGTTTGTGTTGCAGGCGTTCTGTTCTACTGTGTCTGTCCCACAAAGCAGCACATGCGCTGTCTCCAGACGGCGTTGGACGGCAGGGCGGATGTCAACGGCGTATCGGCTGCGGGGAAGCCAGTGTTCCTCTCGGCGTGTGAGAACGCCCGGAACTGTGAGAGCATGTGCATCAGCATCCTGGAGAGAGGGGCAGATCCGTGCGCCGTTAATGAGGTTCCGTGACGTCTAATACCGTACTTGCATCTCTCCATTAATCGATTCTGATCTTGAATGATAGTCTGTGCTAATTTCATTGTTCTTGTCATGGTGTGATGCGAACGCTAATAGAAAAACGAAGATCTGTACCAGGTTCTGCAGGTGTGGGGTTCTTTTCAGGTCACAGGACACTCAGCTTTGATGGAAGCTGCCAAGGCAGGAGCTGCTGGACTTGTAAGGGCCATTCTGAAACAGGGTGGAGACCCTAATGTTCTGGATAAGAAAAGGATGCATGCTGCTCACTTTGCAGCAGAAGGAGGGTTCTTTGAGGTAGCTGTGATATTATATTATACCAATTAACCAAAAAAGAATGTTTGAGTCAGACACATACTTTAATGTGATGGCCACGTTGTCCCCCAGGTACTGCGGACCCTTTCGGCCTACTCTGCTAACCTGGGTGCAATGGCAAGTGATGGGAACACACCTTTACACTTTGCGGCTGCCGGTGGCTTCTCTGAGTGCTGCAGATTTATTTTTCAGCGTGGTAGGTTTAAAAAAAAAAAATTAAAATATGAATGAACACATGTGGAATGAAACATAAAGTGGAGAACTGGCCTCCACAGTCACCGGACCTGAACCCAATCCAGATGGTTTGGGGTGAACTGGACCGCAGAGTTAAGGCAAAGGGGTCAACAAGTGCTAAACACCTCTGGGAACTCCTTCAAGACTGTTGGAAAACCATTTCAGGTGACGACCTCTTGAAGCTCATCGAGAGAATGCCAAGAGTGTGCAAAGCAGTAATCAGAGTAAAGAAACTAGAATATAAAACATGTTTTCAGTTATTTCACCTTTTTTTGTTAAGTACATAACTCCACATGTGTTCATTCATAGTTTTGATGCCTTCAGTGAGAATCTACCATGTAAATGGTCATGAACATAAAGAAAACACATTGAGTGTCCAAACTTTTGACCTGTACTGTATATCATACAAAACCAATAATCTCTTGATCTGATTATGACATTATGAATGCACCTCACCTCTTATTAAAGGCTGTGACCCGAAACTGAAAAACCTCAATGGCAAACTCCCACGACAGATAGCCAAAGACAAAGGTCACCATGCCACACTGAAAGAGCTGAAGAAAGCCGAGAGGCTCCATGCAAAGTTCTCCAAGCAAAATGCTGTCAACCCTAATGAGCTGTGGGCCCTGACGCTGCACGACTGGTCCTCCGAGCACGAGAGTGACCTTCGCACGGCCTTTGCGAATGCAGAAAAAATCCCTAATCCTCTGCAGGTGGCTCGGGACAACTTTGTGTCTGTCCTACAAGCACACCGTGCACCAATAGAGGATGACAATTTACAGAAGATCATCCTGAAGCATGACGAGAACCGAGAAGGTGTGATCGATATTAACGATTTTTTTAAAGGTCTTAAGTACCTACAGAAGGCGTATGTCCTTTCTTCCTACGCCCCTAAAAAGAACAAGGTTAGCAAGCAGAGAAAGGGAAAGAAGAAAGGCAAATTTACCCTCACCATGCCCATCTGCACCGTCCCGCCGGAGCTAGTATTGAGACAAGAAGATGGAGGTCTTCCTCTGTTCATGATCGAGGGTTACCAGGAGTTCACCGACCACAAGCGCTTTGACTGGGACCAGCCTCCGGTCCACCCCATCGAGGACGACTCGGCCTGGTACATCAGTGAACCTGAGAAGATCTTCATTAATATCAACTACTGCGTCAAAACCACAGACCTGGATTCGCTGAGCCTGGCTTTCGCAAAACAGGTGCCAGTGGACGTCACAGACAAGTTCTACAAAACGCCGCTCATGACGGCCTGCAGCAGCGGCAATTTGGAGGTTGCCAGATATCTTATTAGCCTCGGGTAAGTGAGTGATGAGTTCCAGATGACCAGTTTGAGGGTGCAGGTTACAGATGCAGATTTCGCCTCCCATTTATTCAAGATTTATTATTCATGGTTTATTGTCAGTACAACAGTATGCACAGTATACCGTGTATTGAAATAATGTTTCACAAAGGCCCCCCCATAGTGCAATCATAAAAGACAAATATATATGTATATACACACTAAAACTAAACTATACTGATTAAAAGTAAAGCTTAAATACTGTACAGGGTATCTCTATAGGTGAAAAGTAAAACTTTTTTGTACAATGAACAGGTCGAACAGGACATAATAGGAAAACATCATGTAGGATGCTTGTGAGTGGATATGTTGGATATTTCAAACAGCACACACAAGACAAGACAAACATGTGCAAAAATGTCCAGGAATGCGCAAAAAGAGCAGATATGTGCAAAAATCAGGTGCATAAGAATGGAAGTGTATTTTTGTTGAGTTTAACAGTGTTCTGGTCCCTGTAACTACTGATTGTAAGTCGCTCTGGATAAGGGCGTCTGATAAAGGCTGTAAATGTAAATGTTCTGGTGATGGCAGTGCATTGAGAGGCTATTCTTGGCTGATAATCACCCAATTGCCGTTATGCTGGTTTAAGGGCGGATGTGAACGCAGGCGATCAGTTCAGATGGACCCCGCTTCATCATGCCTGCTATGCCGGGCAGGTGGACGTCATCAGGCTCCTGGTGCAGTCTGGCGCTGCGCTGGAGACGGTGACCGTAAGTGGCCTGACACCCCTGATGAGGGCTATAGAGAGCTGCAGGCCCAGCTGTGTGGATTATCTGATCAAGTCTGGGGCCAGAGTGCAAGCAGAGAATAAGAAAGGTGCATGAGGCAAAACACGTCCCACACAGGTGTCATATTTTCTCACACAAAAAAAAATTATAATTATTTTTGTTTTGCCAGGACAAAACTGTCTGGACATTGCCAAGGTGTATGGGGATCCCAGAGTGATTGATTTAGTCAAGGCTCGTTTCGAGAGTCTTCCAAAGCTCACGGATAACAAGAAAGGAAAGGAACGCAAACTCCTTGTCAATTCTAAACCCAGCTCTCCTTCCCCTACGAAGGAGAAGGTGAACTTCAACTGCAATGGCCACCTTCCTATGCCACATTATTGCTGGCAGTGATTTATTGGTGTCGTTTTTATCTTCTGCACAGGCGCCCTCCTTGGCCCCAGACGCAGCTCTGACGAAAGAGACGCCGAAATACTTCAACACCAAAGTCACCGGTGGAAATGCAGACAGGCTTGACATCAGCTATATGGATAGGACAGTAAGCTTTTCTCACCCTCGAAACAGTGTTATATTTTCAGCCAGGCTGTTCTGTCTCACTCGCTCTTTGTTGATCTGTGCTTTTAAGATCTGGGGGAAGCAGGCCCATACCAGGCAGCTGACTGAAAACAAGGAGTTTGGCAGGGACCGGCACTTCCAGGAGGAAGAATCTGAGGACTGAAAGGTAATACACCTATGGCGTGTCCCAAGCAGAGTCAGCTGAAGTCATTCCATGCCCAGGATGGACAGGAATAGAAAACCTTCCTCCTTTGCTTCCTCACACTGGGACGGAAAATAAACACGTCTCGCCAGGTGACATGACACAGTGTTCACCTGCATTTGCTGACTCTGTTCAGGCTCCTCGCTGGGAGCGCCACCTGTCCCCTCACCACCATCCTTCTGCACCACCCTAATGCCCACTCCAGCACACTCCATGGACCTGGCACCCGATCCTCATGCAAAAATGGGATGTAAGAAGGCCACCATTGACATTGTCTTCAATAAAATCATTTTATTTTGAGAATGTTTGTTCATGTTTTCATTTGCTCCAGGTCAAAACATTTATCCCACTAGGGGGCAGTATATCCCAGCATAATTACACTTGCACAGTGTACGAAATGAACGTTAATCAACCACAACATTACAACCACTAACAGGTGAAGAGAATAACTCCAATGGAGACAGTAAAAGGACCGAACACATTGGTAAAGAGGGGTTAGAACCTTCCAAAAGCGGCCCAAGTGAAGACAACTGTTTCCCAAATGGTTCCAGATCCCACAGGAGGGCTTGTGGAGTTCAGGTTGTAGGTGTGTTAGTGACATGAATGTCACCTATAAAATGTTAGACTTTAATGTTGTGGCTGACCCTTAGCTCTAGAGTTTAAGCGCATCTGGACATTTGCACAAAATCCAAAATAACTAAATACAAACTGGCTCTTAATGCAAACAGGTTTCCGGTGAAAAGATTTTAAGATCAAGTCAGCTACTCCGGAAATGACTGAAGCGATCTATGCCTGGGCCGTCTGTGGGAATGTGGATTTTCTCCATGGGGAACCGGCAGTGCTCTTCTGGTTTTTAACACGCTATTCAGTTACACAGAATGGCACAGTTGCTGGCATCTGAAAAGATCCTGGTAGCAAAATATCCCACATTTAAAGCAGAATCCTTGGGAGAATCCTGTTGTTTTATGTGAGTTCCTTTTGTTTCTTGATGTTGCATGCTGATGCACAGTGCATGAAGACAATGACAAAAAACATCAATTCACAGATTTGTCTATTCCATTACGTTTAAATGAAAATTAGGAAATATTCACTTGACCAAATTGCAGTAAAAAAACGTTCTGGTAACTAGGTTATGAAAAAAAAATATATGTAAATTATTTAGTCTTCTGATGCAATCAGTGCATGAGCTGATTTACCATGTAAGCCTGTATTTGAGGCAGCATTTGATACTTCATGCTACACTATTTATAGATAATGATTGCTGAAGTCAGCACAGCTCATGTTACTCTGAAGCAAATACTTCAGTTCGGCACAACAAAACAGTGCTGTCTAATTTGTAACTGTAATATTAACATGCCAGATGCACATTGTCTAACTAGTACAGACAATAGGCAGGTTAACGCCGGTGAGGATAAGGACCTTTTTTCAGCTGCTGTTGTATAAAAATGCAGGCCTGGAACATTTCCAGAGCGCCTAGGATGTTGACCTTGAAACTGCGTGGCTCTGTGTGAATGTAAAATGAACGCACTCACCATTCAGCTTAGATTTGGAGTGTCCGCATGACCCACCACAGGCAGTTTTTAAGTCCAACATGCCCTCCCTGACCCACCGTGACACAGAGTCCTACAGCCACACCGCTGACTGTCTCGAATTGACCCATTTGGGGGTGATTTCATTTTCTCTCTGTGCAAGTTCCTCCCCATCCACAGCCCGACTTCAATGCCTGACATGCGGCCCTCCCACCTCTTCAGGGAGGGATGAGAGCATGTTAATCTGCTCCACGGTAGAAGCAGGTATTTGCTATAACGGTCAGTCGCACTGACCTCCCGTGCTAATCCTCAGGCCAAAATAAGAACAATGGGTAGAGACTGGAAGAAAGGGGGCAAAAGGAAAGGATAGAGCCAAAAATAAACAGAGCGATTCTCAATCAGCCATCATTAGCACATAATTGGAGGCAAATTAAAAGGCGCACACCACCCTGGAAACATGTCAGTAGGCAAGAGGCATGGCTGATCAATATTCGGCGAAGTCTCTAATGGCTTTGGAACAACATCCGCTTTACATTAGGAATATCCAACACAAATTCAGCGAACAAAAGTGGAACCTGGAAGGGTTCAGGATTTCCAGGATTTGTCTGCTTCACCCAGTTAAGGCCACACACGGAATGTTGCAGGTCAAAAAGTCCTTTTGTTGTCCTGTTAGAGTCTTAAGTGCTATTGATCCGGGTGTTGGTCCAAGCATCAGAGGCTCACTGGCTTTTACTCTTCCTCGCAGATGGGGCTTTAATGGAATGACGGGCAAGGAGGAGATGGGGAGTAAAGCATGTGATTAATGAATGGCATGACCTGCTCAAATTGACACCTCACATGGCAAATGGTAAATTTGCCATATATAAATTGTGTATTTATACTGTACTAGATATTTTCTAATTATAACTACTAATTAATAACGACATTGTAAAATGGAAATGTAAGTCTGGCTATTTGCTAATTCAACATGTAATAAAAATGTAATAAATTACGTTATCATGGGTTGCATGATGATTAATGTCTGAATCGTTATTCACACACTATCGAGATAATAACACAACTGCCCACGTCACCTTGTTGTCACCTTGTGATCCCACCAAGCGCTCGCGGCCACGCCCTCCTTTAACGGGGGTCGGTGACGTCAGAAAGGGGGCGGCCATCTTTGGAGGCGAGCCTGTCACTTCCAGCGTGGACAGTCATTCGGCGCGGTGGAGCGGCTCGACTCTAGGCGACCGACAGGAACCGTACAGAGGCGTCCCACCTGAGCGCAGCCCGCCGCACCTGCAAGGTCTGTAATGAAGGAAACTCCTCAGTTCCTGTTTAGGACGGAGTGTCCGTCACTTTGATTGTTTGCCAGTTGAATTTGCCGCCATGTACATTGTTGACGGCCGGAGTAAAAAAGTACTTTTTTCTTGAGTTTCTTGTTAAATCTCCGCCGGGCTAAATCTCCGGGAGCGCTTGTGGCGTGGGTAGCCTGTTGCGGCGGGAGAAGTGGCCGGTCAAGGGCGGGGGAGGGCGGGTCCAGGACCACGGAGAGCACCGCGTCGAGAAAACGCGGAGCTGACGCGGGGACGGAGCTTGGCGTGGAGCGAAACATTGGTTTTCTGACTTGAACTACGTGATCGTTTAGTTTCCAGAATTGATTTAGTGATAAAGTTCACAGCCAGAATGAAAAAGTATAACAAAAACTATTTTTTTTGTGGTACATACGTGCTTTGTGGATACGTTTTTATTTCCGTGGTGTTTAAATTAGCAGTATGAACAAGCCTCCATTTGCTTTGTGAATTCAGCAGGAACGTCATTTCGAGCGCAGGGTGTATTTGGTTCTGGAAAAGCCCGACAAGCGTTGATCATGCACTTATTTCTTTCTTAAATGAAGGGCTGTAACCTTTTTTTTCCACCTCTGTGGTTAATTGTGTGGCTGATTTTAATGGCCATTGTTTTAATCCACGTTTTCACTGTGACGATTTAGGTGAAAGGGGCGGGGTTGGGATGATGTTGGGCGCACTGGACACGCCCTACACCTCCTTAGCACCGCCCCCTTGGAAAATTCACTCGGCGTGGTTTTGTTTATTTGCACTGGAACGCACTGAAATTAAGTGCGGGGCATACGCTGGTGATTAGTTAACGTAAGGGTTATACTTTGGTAGGTCAGTTAGAAAATCAATGCAAAACTGATAATATTTAACCTGGATAATGAATAGGCTCATATCAGGGGGCCCTTTGTTGATTTGGGTGTGATAAATACATGGCATATATTGTCTAATTTATAAGCATATTATAATCACATACCATCGACCATCGTCTAAATGTTGCTTTAGCGATATTCTAACACAATTAATAAATCATGTAATGGCATTACAGTGTCAGCCCCATTAAGCACCCCCCAGGCCTAATACTGGTAATTTACGCTGGCAAGCCATGGTGGAAGCGACATCCTCCATTGCACTCTCCAGTACAGATACTGTGTTGGACGTGTTACGCAAGCGAGGGCACGGGCCGCGGCTGCGAGCACACCGCCTTGTCCATGCTAGCCCTACTCCAGCAGATTAATACGCAGCTTTATCCCTTCCTGAATGGGTCACTCTGGCTTTAACTGCCTAATCCCCTCTGGTAAAGATGATTGCTTTGAATCTCCTGAACACAGCGACGCTCTCCAACTAGTGTACAGACAGACATTTCCCTATTATATAACTTGTAAAGATGTCAAATCGAATTGGACTTTCTCCAGTCATGGTGTATTTTTATGTCTGTACATATGTGGTACATACATTCATTTCAAAGCTAATGCATGCAATATGCCACACTACAAAATGGAATCTCTTCATCTTCGTAAATGTGTGTGTAACATTGAACAACTATGATTAGTGGGTGGGAGTGGGATCTATTAGGCAGTAAGTGAACACAGAAGTTGATTTGTTGTTGCAGGAAAGGAAGCTAGACGGCGGGGCCACCCAATCTCCCAATACTGCTAGCGTTGTGGGACGTTCCTGGCCTGCCAATGCTGGTCCGAGGCTGGTAACAGTGTCATGTGCGGCATGTGGTGGCCTAGCGGTTAAGGAAGCGGCCCCGTAATCAGAGGGTTGCCGGTTCGAATCCCAATCCGATCGTCCCCACTTCTCCCACTTCTCACTCAGGGTGATGGGTTAAATGCAGAGGACACATTTCACTGTGTGCACTGTGCACTGTGTATGCCCTTATCCAGAGCGACCTACAATCAGTAGTTACAGGGACAGTCACCCTAGAGCAACTTAGGTTTAAGTGTCTTGCTCAGGGACACAATGGTAGTAAGTGGCATTTGAACCCGGGTCTTCTGGTTCATAGGCGAGTGTGTTACCCACTAGACTACTACCACCCCATCAGAAGTGACAATCACTTCACTTTATTTTATTATTTTATGTTGTCTGACATGAGAAATGAGCGTTTGTGGCCGAAATTGCTGAAAAAGCTAATGCTGTGTAGTCCACTGTGAGATCTATGGAGACACCACCTCACAACTTGACTTAAAGGATCCGCTACTTATGGCTTGTTGTATTAGGCCAGGTTTTGGTATGGATATTTATGCTGGCGTGCTTTCAGATTGTCTTTTGCGTCCCGGCGAGTTCTTTCTAAATGCACGCAGCCTTCTGGTGAATGTGGGCAGTGGCAGCCTAGCGGCTAAGGAAGAGGACTCATAACCAAAAAGCTGCGAGTGGTGCCACTAAGGTCCCCCTTTCGTTATGGGACACCGTGAGCTCTGTCCCAATGACATGGTGGCCATGCAAATCAACAGGAATAACGGGGTCCTGGATTTGGCGATCTCTACCAGGTCTGGTGGCGCTCTTACAGGGGCGAGTCAAACCAATTTACCCACCACTCCAGTCCATAAGACAGCGCTGAGGGAGTCGGAACCTGTCAAGGCTCATTTCATGGTCACGGGGACGTAAATGGCGCCTGCATTTTGTTTGTGGAAGAGCTTGAAATATTTAGTAGCCGGGCTGGCCGGGGGTGTTATGCGTTATGAAATCAAACATTAGACCGTACCGGCGGAGTTGGGCGCTGACCTACATACCGCACAGAGTCACAAAGTACAGGTGGATAAATCCCCGCAAATCTGTTTTTTTTTTTTTTTTTTAAACCCTCCTCTGAATCAGAGACGAAGCCTTCGTCGACTGTGCTCATCATGTGTCACAGCGGGAGGAGTCTGTCTACCTCGTGGTGACATGGATTCGTATTTATGCACCGTGGAGCGGTGTGGCTTCACCGAGGGTGCCGCACATGAGTAATGTGTGACTGTAACGGCGTCACGTGAATTAGCATTTGACTTTGATCCTCAACGTCCTTGCGCCGAGTACGTCGTGAAAACCCAACTGCCGCTATCGTACGGAGATGTATATGAATTCTGGCTACGTATGAATAATTCATGCAGCCTTACAGTCACAAACCTAAGGTGAGCCCGCTGCCAAGCGGCCTGCGTGACGCCGGATCCGGCAGTGGCGCGGCGGAGGAAATGGACGTGTACACGGCGGAGGAGGTTTCCCCTGGGACCGTGACTCTCGTGTGAGAGTGCGGTCCTCTGGGGAGTCTCCTTGATCCCGGGATCAGGGCTTTAATGGGGATAAGCCCGTGGCTGCGTTGAAGGAACACGCTGAGGGTTCGTTGCGGCGTGTGACCAGATGGCCGTGTGAACTTTCCGAAATGAAATCCGTATATTTCACTACGGCTCGCTCAATGTTTTCCCTTTTTTACATGGAAGTTGATACATTTTCCTAACACATATTTATGTCATAAAAATGATGTGAATGTCACAAAAGAGCAATTTAAACGAATTGGTGCTGAACACGAGAGCGAGGAGATGTCTGGAGACCCGGAGCTTAATGGGTGTGTAAATACACAGGTCTGGGTTTATTCACGCAACTGTTGGCTAAATGCTTAAAATAATTATTTCAAGTCAATATGCTTAATTCCCTCGTTTGGTGGTGCAGCAAGGCGCTGTCTGGTGCTGAGTCCTACTGTGAAAGCGATTGTATACACGGTGCACACAATGAAATGTGTCCTCTGAATTTAACACATCACCATTTTGTGAGCAGAGGGCAGCCATGACAGGCGCCAGGTTTTGCAGTGTTGGGGATGGTTCCTTGCTGAAGGAGACCTGGGCAGTTTGGGATTTGAACCCACAACCTTCTGGTTACAAGTGTGCCACCAATGACACACCCCCCCCCCCTTGTGTATTTCATTTGCATTCACTTCTTTTGCATTTTCATTTCAATTTATCAGACGCCCCTAATCGATAGTGACTTACAATCAGTAGTGACAGGGACAGTCCCCCTGGACACACTCAGGGTTAAGGGTCTTGCTCAAGGACACAACGGTTCTCACTTTGTGTCTACATTAATAGCAGCCATGAAAAAGGCGCGATACTTTACTCAGGACACCAATGAGAACTGATAGATAAAACGATGGATAAAATGTATATTAAAAAAAATCGATGTTTATTGGTTCTTCTGTAGTAGCATTTCAACGAGCAGCAGAGGTCGGAGAGCAAAGATCTGGGTTCCTGTATTGCAATCAGATATTCGGCCACAAGCAACAGTTTCACAAAAAAAAACGAGAACACGCTCTCCTGAGAAATGTGAAGACGTCTGCACGGTTTGTAATTTCATGACTCACGTACTGAGCAGCTGACTCAGAATCGTCTTATATCACACTGTCATTGTGCAGGAGCAATCTGCATAAGAAATATTACTTTCAGGACACAATTTCAGGACTCGGCTGTTTTTTTTTTTTTTTTTTTTTGGTTTGTATGCTTGGGTGATAAATACAAGGCGGATGTTAAATCTCATTCGTAAAGGCGACCTCGTGCGTCTCTGTGAACAATAGATCATTTCCGCGTGATACGGGGTAAAAGGCCAGATGTAAAAAAAGACAGATGCGAAATGAAAACGAGCCTCTCCCCTCCGCCAAGCGTCGGAGAAGCCACTCGAATCATCGCGGGCGTGTCTGTTTGCAGCTGTTCCTCGGCGTCTTTCAAAGCTTTTCGCTCCTCCGTTGAACGGCGGCATCTGGGCCCGAAAGGCTCCGGTGCCTCCAGGATTGCCTTCGTGGTTGCTTAATCTTCGCGGAAGGTTTGATGGCGGCAGCGTGGACTCCGACTGACCTACTTTTCAGGCCGGGCGCGGCGCATCCGAAGCAAAAACGTCGGGCAGTGACTGATTGCACCCTCATACTTTCTCTAATAGGTGTTCCATTACCGGACCACAATGATTTACCGAAGGCGGGGACGAAAGTGGCGTCTTAGAGCCGGACATTTTCACCCCGGAGAAGAACTCGGAGGGGAACGCGCCACGTCCGACCCTGTCAGGGCTTATCAGGGCCGTGGAGGTGCCCGTCGTCTCGACACCGCTCACCTTGACACGTTTCAGCGCCGCCCTCCCGGTGAATAACTGCTCGGCCAGGATTCGCTCCCCGCTGCGGTTCTCGCCGATTTCTCGGCTCACTGTCTGTTTACGGTACGGTTGTAGCTCTTGCTGGTGATCATGGAGGATCGATCTTTATATTACCTAACAGAAGGCTGTGCTGTGTCCCCGGTTCAGCTTGGTAAACAAGTCCCCAGGGTGTGGGAAGCGTGGCTTTTTGTGACCTGGCTCTGGCTGTCCCCTCGGTGTGAGCGCGGTCTCTCTCCAGCCTCCCCCCGGCCCCGTTTCCACGGGTGACGGCGTTAATCTGGCAGGACGACAGGAGAATGTCCAGGGAGACAGACGCGTCCCCTCCTGCGCACGCCCTTCTGGTGGACGGCGGCTAAATTTGGCACCGCGCTTGAGGCCGGTGCGCGGGAGCGTCATATCTGAGCGCAGATTAAAAGGGCCTGTCCCCCGGCGTGCACCCGCTCTCCACGACCAGTGAACTCATCCCCATTGTGTCCATAGCACTTACTGTAGCGCGCACTCGCCGGCCCGGAGGCCGACCTGAACCCCGGCCAGTACCGACGATTAAACATAATATACGTGCCGGACAAAGATGTTTCAGGGCCACTTTAAAAGCATGAAAGACGGTGTTAATTCACCCAACCTCATGAAACCTACGTCTAGGCTTTATATGTTCGCATAGGAAAGTCCAACTTAAAGTCCATAATCAGTGCTCAAATATTATAAAGGGGAGGCTGAAAGTTGTAATATACAGTATATCAAAATCCTCCTAATTTGTCCCCTATTATGAAATTTTCACTTTGTGAGTTCCCCAGCCTGTCTGTGGTCCTGCAGTGGCTAGAAATGGTGAAAGGTATAAAGGGGGCTTTGGCCATTTTACTTTGCCATTCATAGAGCGGCAGCTCGGACGGTCGGATCTGGAATTTGTCCCCTCATGTCGTCATAAAGGCTACCTCCCCTTTCTCGTGCTTTGAACGCTCAGAGAATGAAGGGGGTGGGGCGGTGGCTCGCATTCTAACAGATGCTACGTGCAGCAGAGAGAAACAACTGCGTAATTAAACATTCATTTTTCTAGGACAGACGCGTTCTCGACCCCCATTCCATTGCGGATTTCCAAACCGCAGTTGGCTTTCCAGCTTTTCCACCTGGAATGCAGGCGTCCATGGACCCAGCACATGACCTTGCAGTGCCAAGTGAAATGTCTCGATCCTGTCATTTCTCCTTCAATAACCCGTTATACACACTGTATTCTGCATTCTTTGTGTATGTAGCATCCTGCTTCAGGCATAACTAACTATCCGGAAAAGCATCGTCATGTTTGTACAGCCAGTCCAACACTCCTGTAAAACGTGAAAAACAGTCACAGCTCCCAGAAGACTACACCCCAGAGCAGTTGGTAGTTCTGGATTTTGTTTGCCTACAATCAAAAAAATGATTTGTTGGGTTAACTTAATTCAATTATGACACCTATTTCCACACGTTTTAATTATGCTATTTGAAACTAAGGCAGGCAAATAGGACCCTTCTATTTGGTCTATTTAGTTTCAAATAGCATAATTCAAATGTGTGGAAATAGGTGTCATAATTGAATTAAGTTAACCCAACAAATCATTTTTTTGAGTGTACTGGTGAGACGCCACGTTCTTTTTGGTGCACTCAAAAAAATGTTTTATTGGGATCATTTAATTCAATTATGACACCTATTTCCACACGTTTTAATTATGCTATTTGAAACTAAGACAGGCAAATAGGACCCTTCTATTTGGTCTATTTAGTTTCAAATAGCATAATTCAAATGTGTGGAAATAGGTGTCATAATTGAATTAAGTTAACCCAACAAATCATTTTTTTGAGTGTACTGGTGAGACGCCACGTTCTTTTTGGTGCACTCAAAAAAATGTTTTATTGGGATCATTTAATTCAATTATGACACCTATTTCCACACATTTGAATTATGCTATTTGAAACTAAGGCAGGCAATTAGGACCCTTCTATTCACTAATGCTCCTCAGGCTCAGGCCCACAATGCCCCTCTTAAAGCTAGTTAAATATTCTGTGACTGTGCTCATTTGTACTCATGGACTCCTCATTATTATTTATTCATTAATTTTATATGCTGTCTTATGTGAAAATGCACCTTAGATTCACACTGTATATTGAACGTGCTAGTTTTTTTTTTATGAACTTTCTATTTTATGTTTTTCAGTATTGCAGTCTGCCAAGGATGATTTATGATCTAAATTGGAGAATGGAATTCTAATATTTTTAGATCCCAGTCGCTATTCTCATCCAGAGCCCTTTGTTCTTTTGACATTTTCAGTGTTAAAGTTTAAATCTTTGCCTTTAATCTGTAGAGACTGAACAAGCAGTGATATTTAGAAGAAAACCCTTGGAAGCCACTGTTGCCAGTGTGATTGGCTGCAAATGGAACTGGACAGGCATCTGGTGACATGATTTAAACGGCAGCCGCCCACATGCCGCATGTTCAGTTGGCCATCCAGCTTTTCTTGGATTTGGAAATGCAGTACAATCCAAAAAGGTGTTTTTTTTTCCTGAGATGCCCATTTCGATGCACACAGCACCAAATGAATTTAAATTCATATAAACAGAAGCAAATATTAGTATTCTTCAGAAGATTTTGTCATATTTGTATAGATATAGTATCTACACTAATACTATACTGTTAGCATTAGTATTGCTCCTGAAGACCTGTCTCCAGGTCCAGACGTCCTCTCCAAATATTTGTTCTGTGTGGCTGCCGCTGTAATTGCATGTAAATAATGAAAAGGTCGCCGTCTGCGCTGCTGTACTCACCTGGGTTTTACAGAATTATGCGACGCCGGGGGGGTTTATCTAATTCCGGGGGAATCAATTAAAACGCTTTAAACATTGTTGTAAAACTCTTAAAACCAAGAAACCCTCCCACAGCGCACTAAACCCAAAACCAGACCCTGCCTGCCAGCAAACTGGTTTCCTGTCCGACGCGTCTTTCATTATTAATGATATAAGGAAGATGTTGGACTCCGGAGATGTGGATGGAGAGAGAGAGGATATATATAGAAACACTTTTATTCCTCCGTAGTTATATATTCAGGATGAAAACGGAAATCGGATAAAGCTGTATTCTTGCAGACAGATCATTCATGGAGGGCGGAGGTGGGGGGTTTCCTTTGCTTGTCCTCTATGGTGCTGCTTTAAAAGCTGCTCCAGGACTGTCAATTCTCTATTTCCAAAAACCATACAGACACTACATTTCGTCTATTATTTTTGTTTTAATGTAGCACGGGCATTTTTTTTGCATATTTCCAGAACAGTTCTGCATTTTTAGGAGAAATGAGGAGTAAAAGCGTGATGCATATTTCATAAAAAGAAGTACTTCGGTCTGTTTTGCAGACATGAAACATTAAATCTCCGACGACTCACTGGGGTAAAAATAGATGCAAACTCACTGTTCTTACTTCACCTCTGATTCCTGTTGCTGGATGCACGTGTCCCACCAAAGGCAACCCGGATTGCAGCAGTATTTCCCGTGCGATTAGCACTCAGGGCTCAGCTGTATTGTACTGAATTTAGCTCTTGTTTGTTACAACCATCTGTTTCCCTTTGCGCTGGTCTTTAGGTCATATAATTACCGTTCGACTAATGACTCTTCAGCTATAGCTGGGGGTTTAAGTATAACTCAGCCTTCCAATAAAGATCGGCCTGTTCTGTCTGAGCTCTTCCTGGGAAGCTCTGACATCCTGAAGGAAACAGCAGACGAGATCCAGCCTTGTAAATGACCAATTCACCAGTGTCGAGTAGGGGTGTTGAAATTAATGTTATAATCAATGCATCGCGATGCAAACTTGGGCGATTCTGTGTCGATGCAGTGTGGAACATAATCGATTATATCATATTGACGTGATTTTCTGATGGCGGCATAAAAATTCTCATTAAAAAGTGGGTCTGGTTGTGAATGTGACCAGACGCCACGGACAGTTTTTCTGCTCAATCAAAGTATGCACACGGGTGAACAAGACCTTAACTCTTGTATTTAAACACATTGTGTGAAGTAATGTATAAAACTTATGGGATGCATCAATAATTGATATTTTTAAAATGTGAGACCAGTGCAGATTCACACCTCTAGTGTTGAGATGGAGGAGCAAGTTAATTCATTTGGTCACATCTGGTCGTCGCGTCAAGCTTTGATTGATCCAATTAACAACACTATATCACATCCCCGGCTGGCTGGCATACAGTCTGTAACAAAAATGTCATTGTTCCATCATCTATGCATTTTGTGTGCATCTGCAAAACTAGAGGAAATGTGTGTGTTTGACTGGCTTTTCTTTTGCATGTCTAGATCAACGATTCTCCTAAGGAGCCGGACGCCACCCAGTAGCCATGGCAGAGGAGGCGGACATGCGCAACGAGCTGACAAACTTGCAAGAGCGTGCGGACCAGCTGGCAGACGAGGTAAAGCCCATCTGAGCTTTTCCCACACTGCATAGCAAAAGCTCACGCGCGTTACGTAAACCGCGACTGCGCGCTCACATGTCCGATCGGCAAAGAGGACCCTGGGTGAACAGCATGGCCAAGTGTGCTTTACGTGACCAATGCAGTTTACCGTATCAGCGATATTCGCTCCGTCTTTGAGAAAAGTGGAGCGATTCCAGCGTTTTCCAGCCTCCAACAGGCCTGGTAGCCTGACGGTGCGACAGCTTGTCGGGGTGTGGGGGCCTTTAATCCCCACAGCCCCCCACTGATTAATCTTCTGACCAAAAACTCACTTTGGTCCCGTAAGGATCAGCACATCATCGTCGTTTGGACAGACAATAGGCGCCGCTCTTAAAGGTTTGCAAGAAGGGCATCGTATGAATCATCTTCTGGACAGATGCCCAATGCGGGGAGCAAATGTTATTGATCTTCCTCAAGGCTGGTTAAATGCAATCATGTTACTTTAAAGTGCCCTGCCCAGATCTTATCTTTCCTGCTGTGCTTTTTGCACAAATAAATGCATACAAAGTGTCCTTTACTAAGCATATTTAATGAGAGGAGAACACACTCCATCTAAATGGACACATGCAATCTAGAGCAAATTCAGCCAAGTTGGCAGCCAGTGATAATTGGCTGATAAATACGGTAAATGTAAAATGTAAAATAAAGTTGGCAGCCAATGGGGGTTCAGACTGTCTGAGCACATAATAGTGGTATAAATTTTAGGGGCCACAGACTTGCTGCTTTATGTTGTGCTATTTGGCAACTCGCATTGACTGTTTATTGACTTTTCCATGACTGTTAATTAGCATGAAGACCTGCTTGCTGTGTGCTATACAGTAATTCCTGTTTCACTGGCCACCATCACTCGACTGCTGCTTGACCCCCCCATATAAATGACAAAAAATGACGAAAGGAGGAACTGTGTTAATTAATCAATGGCTTGTTCATGCTGGATAAGGTGACATCACCCAGTATCCTGTCTAACGTTCCCCTCTCTTCCCTCGCAGTCGCTGGAGAGCACTCGCCGCATGCTGCAGCTGGTGGAGGAGGTAAGATGATCCTCGGATCCATGGCCGCACGAACGACACACACGCAAACACGAGAAGGATGGTGCCAGGGCGGCTCTCCCGTGAAATCAGTTTAATTCACCACGCTTGGCACGTGTCATATAATCCCAAAATCACAATAGGCTCTACAAAACCTCTCCAAAGGATGGAGATTTTTATTTCTTTAATTTTATTGTAATTATTGTAGATTTTTTGGGGAATGGCATGTGTCTGATCATGTGTTTAGGATGTAAATAGAAGGAGTTTCCATAGAGGACCTCAGGTGAATTTGATGCACTGACCTTCTCTTAAATACGTTTATGAGCTTCAGTTAATGACACAGTTAACATTTAATACATTTTTTTTTAAATGTTCTTTACCCTCCCTGGGTAAAGCTTTGATTTTACATGATTCACTGACGATGACATCATGAAATGAATACTTTATTGTAACCTGAATAATTGTGACTTGAAAATTAGTGACTTTATAATGTCACAGTGTTGACCCAGTGAATGTATGCTAGGCTATACAGTATCTCTAAATAAACATAAAAACGTGGTTATTACCAAATAAAAAGGCTTTACTTACTGCCAGCTAAGCAGTAAAATTGTCATATGAAGATAATACAGCCCACTCAGACACATTTCATATCGAGCCCCGTCACCTCGCGCTCACCTGCAACCTGCGTGTGAAGCTCACACGCCAGGAAGCGTGGCGCTATTACCAGAAAAGAAATTACTTTCTGCCTTGTCAGAATGTTGTTTTTGAGTCTTGCTGGGACTCATTATTGGGCCATTACCCTGCTCCCTTCATGTTTCAATGCTTAACTAGGCAGATTTGGCACACTAGTGGCAGGGTCAGAACTATAAACTACAGACATGGCAAAAGCAATTTTTGCTTTGTGACAAAATCAATAGTGGTTCTCGGGACCCCTTGCCCCTGTGATAATAAAGGCGGAGAGCTTGGCTGCTTCACTACTTATGGACCCTAGACTCTGACAAGCAAATGGCCTTCTACTCTTTACAGGATGTGGACAACAAAGCATTCATGGTGAAGCCTGGTGTTGGAACATTAGCTAAAATAAGTCTCACTCTACCAAACACTAGTCTGAACGTGCTGGGTTAAATAGCGGGAATTTGGACAGGAAGCAAGCCACTGGGCTTCTCTGTGATATATCCTGCCACCCCAGTCAGTGTTCGTGATGCCACGTGCTATTTATTTTCGGTAGCAAAAGGTCAGTGGGTTCTAATTGTGTTTTATAAGGTCAGCAGTGTTTATAAGCCGAGGGACTTTTACCCTTTCATTTATTTTACCGCAACCTGCTCATTAAATTGGGCTAGATTAAAACTAAATGGGCCTGGATATAATTTACATGGCGCACATAGCGTGGTCTCTGTCATGTCAAAGAACGTGGCAATTCAGTGCAGTTCAGGGATTACAACCTATTGCATAGGATGCACAGTTTTGGCTAACAGTAGCTAATTGCAATATCGGAACTCCCGGTCTGGTTAAAGCTATGGAAATTGTGGGAATCCATGATCTAAATGAGGATCATCTGTTCTATTTAGGTCAACAGAGCCTTATAGTGCCCTGAGGAGTAACAGCTATATTTTACATGGACATATACTGCTCCAATGTGTTACCACACAGATGCAATTGCACTGTATTACACCCTGGGTTACAAATTAATAAGAACAATTTAATTAGAATACAATTTTAGCTATTTATGGATTTGGCATATGATCACAGATGTTGTATTTATGCTAATGTTTTTTTTGCCGCTTTTCCCCCCTTTCTCCGTTTACATGGTGGCGTAGAGTAAAGATGCGGGTATCAGAACTCTGGTCATGCTGGATGAACAGGGAGGTAAGTTTGCATGTTGTTTAATTATTCATTTCATTTTAAGCAACAGTCAATAATATTGACAGAGAAATGCATGCATTGAAGCATAATCAATGTGTTTCGATTGATTTCTGTGGAGCACCCCCAACCAGGACATTTTCATGCTCAACCTTCTTAGAACCTCAGTTTATTGTGAATAACCTGTTATTGTAATGTATTTTTAAAACATATTATTTTGTTAAAAGAAAGAAAATGTCCTGATAAGTTCTGCTCCTTTACAATAAGCTAAAATATGTTTACCGTTTTATGCATGTTATCTTTAGACAGGCTTTCATTGTGTTTATTTTTGTATTTATCTTGGTTTTTTTATCTGGCCGTCATGTCATAGGTGAAGGTCTCCTGTGTGCTTATGTTGTACTTATCCCTGTAACAGAGGGACAAAAACGATCAGTTTTGCTGGTAATGACAAAACATCCCACTTTTTAAAACCATGGGTTTACCATGGATCTGTGTATAATCCCTTGGGTCATTTAGCATTCAAAAGCACAATGATTCATTCAAATATTATGAAATAAAATTTTTAATAGACATACTTTTTCCATTTCTAGACTATATGAAATTCTTCTTAGATTTGTGTGTAGCTATGAGAGAATCTTTTTCTTTCTGCATGGTGGACCAGTTTTATTTATATGATTTACCTTATGATTCCTGGAATCATGGATGCCATTTTTTCAGTCAGTCAATTCTCAGGTTCACATTGCCCCGGCATGCCTGCCGGCTGAATAACAGAACGAAAATTACTCTCATGCCACCGCTCTGCTCCATTTAACTTCACCAGCAATCTAGTTGTATATCTTGAATACAAATCACAAAGAAAAATAATGAGTAGTCCATAAAGCTTATTTGATTTATATATCCATATGCCTTTAATGCAGTGTTTTAGATGAAAGCGATGTTAATCTCGCTTCATTTCATTTGAAATATATTGTTAACATTTTTGCATTATGGTGGGTCTGAGCAGCCACACTCACAACAACTGGACAGCAGCCTCCACCTAGTCGTAAGCACAGAGCAGCGAGAGTTGCGCCATCAAGAGCAGCCGCTGAGGAGATAAGGTCTCACACTTTCTCCAGCACCTTCCACTTTTCTCACCAGTCCCACCTGCTCTCCAGGATTACCTCTGAAGGCCAATTAGGTGGCTTGTCTGGGGACAGTGGTAAACAAGCAGAAGTGGATATCAGTCATGCTGCAGTCTCCAAAATTAAGACATGCAGCCGCTGGCTTCTGTTGAGACTGAAGCAGGAATTTAAGCATGAACATGTTTTTTAGCACCACATTAAGTTGGATGTTATCTCCTTATTTGCCTTGGGATTTTACAGAGCAATATTTCATATCCCCTCCACAGACCCTCACTCCCTCACGCAGCTCCCCTTTCTTCCCATCTCTGCACCAGAGCATCATCCGTTATTATGGAGTGTTTATCTCTCAGAATCTCACACACAAACACACACACACACACACACATTCATACACTCATTTTGTTACAGTATATCAGCCGACCTGACGGAGGGCCTTTACAGTCATGCCAACTGCCTGGTTTAAGCCCTAAGCCTTGCCAACAGTGGTTGATGTCACAGCCAAGAAGTGGCTTCATGCTGACCCTGACATTCATATTGTTTTATGTCTCATAATATTAGTATTATTGCTGAACATAAGGATTGTCTCTATCAAAATCCATGTGCCATGGTAACTATTATGAATAACATGCACGGATGGGTTTATTACTATCCTGGATATTCAATGTACCACATTAAGATTTTTATTAAATATATAGATAGATAGTTAGATGTATAGATAGATATTCTAGAATTTCATCTCTCATTTTTTTATCTGCCAAGAAGCAAAATTTCATTTCATTGCTGTCATCCCTTTGTCCTGACCAGAACAACTTGATCGTGTTGAAGAGGGCATGAACCATATCAACAAAGACATGATGGAGGCCGAGAAAAGTTTAAAAGATATAGGGAAATGCTGTGGAATTATATGTCCTTGTAACAAGTAGGTACTGGTCAAGGGCCAGAAGCTCTTGACTGTGTGTGTCCGGCGTTGTTTGTCTTTGTTTGTCTGAAGTTTGTTATTGTCTTCTCTTTTTTCTCCCCCTCCCTTTTTAATGCGTTCTTGCTCTTTGGGGGATAATTAAATAATATTTAATCAGAACAACTGGAGCGCATCGAGGAAGGAATGGACCAAATCAATAAGGACATGAAAGAAGCAGAAAAGAATTTGACGGATCTAGGGAATCTCTGTGGTCTATGTCCATGTCCTTGTAACAAGTAGGTGCTGCTTGCCTGACTGCGTGCCTGCCTGCCTGCCCGCCTGCCTGTCTGCCTGACCCCAGTGACAACGGCAACTGTGATAACGCTGTAGGCACGGTGCCCCTCCCCCTGCACGCCACTTCCCCCTTTCAGCCGTGCATGGGGATGGAGGTAGAATTAGCCCGAGGCATGATGAGCCCGCCGCGGACGCGGCCTAGCCGTAGCTAGCGTAGCTGTAGGCCCTGCACGTCGCCGGCTGAACACGAGCACATGCTGAGCGCAAACACAGAGTCACGCAGACTTAAATGTCAAATGGCACAAACGCATGCAGCCGCTGGCTTGGCAAACATATCGTGTGTATAAAATTTGTACAAAATAAAACCAGAGATGACTGAAATGTTGATATGGAAACAAGGAACAGCGTATCTGTTGGTAAGTATATAGCATTTTACAAATTATCAGTACATTTTACATTTACATTTACAGCATTTATCAGACGCCCTTATCCAGAGCGACTTACAATCAGTGATTACAGGGACAGTCCCCCCCCCTGGAGCAACCTAGGGTTAAGTGTCTTGCTCAGGGACACAATGGTAGTAAGTGGGATTTGAACCTGGATCTTCTAGTTCATAGGCGAGTGTGTTAACCACTAGGCTACTATCACCCCAAGGAGTGTAAAGAAAGTGTGATGGTGAAAGTGAAGTGATTTAAATGAGGATAGCTGCTGCAGACATGAATTCAAGAGTATAAGGGAGGTTAGTGCAAAACCAGTCCCCTCATTGCAGATTTTTAATGTTAGAACTGCAAATACCAATTTTGTTCTCAGCATGATTAAGAAAATAAACATTGATTATTAAAATCATTTGCATTTTGGAGAGGATCTGACACTTTTTCTCACTTACCTCATACGCTGCCTCTGAGTCCTATATCAGAGGACACACACATTCATACGCACACACACACACACACACACACACACAGAGACTTCTGTCTGTCGGCTTCAGAGATTTTAGAATCCTGTTCCACTCCGATGTGGACAATTTTAATTTTAAACTCCCACCTGGAGCACGAAGCCAAAACCAGAGCCCAGATTTGCAATGTACGGCTTGTAGATGGTTAGCTTGGCTGCACGCTGGGTAGCTCCCCCGCCCCCCCAAAAACCTGGACAGCTCCTATGACAAAAGTACGAACATGCAGACCATGTTTCACTGCTTCGTTTAAGTGCATGTTACTTGTGTCATGGAAGAAAATCTGCTTGCCTTGATTACTGAAATGTCTATTAACAATATCCTGTGAATGTGTCATATTACCTACATACTATTATACACTGAAACCCATTATTCAATAATTGATTGCAATCTAAAGAGTGGTTTTAGAATCAGAATACTAAACAGTTTTGCACTTCTAGTGTTTCCTTTTTTGTGCAGTGTCAGTGTGAATGTGAACACTGTGGCTCACAGTCAGTGTCTTTTGTGGCTCATGTCTATGTGTGGACATTGTGTTGTACAACAATATCATTCTCATATTTGTATGTATCTTTCAGTCTTGTCTGTGTCAGTCTTGTCACACTGTGTCCTGTCTGTCATCGTGTCTCCAGTCTTTCAGACATGTAGACGTATAGAGCTGAAGATATTTTCAGTGTATAATGGGTTCACCCCAGAATGCAACTGGTTGATAGATGTTATGCTTTAAACCTATTTTAAGTAATGAGTTGGACAGCATGTAATAGATGATGTCTTCAGGTACATGATGCTTCCTGTGTAAAGCCTTCCCTGTGCTGTGCAGGCTGAAGGGCGGCGGCCAGTCTTGGGGCAACAATCAGGATGGAGTGGTGTCCAGCCAGCCTGCTCGTGTGGTGGACGAGCGTGAACAGATGGCTATTAGTGGAGGCTTCATCCGTAGGTGAGTCCCTTACAGAGGGCAGCTGGGTCATATGATCCGTAACAACCTGATAACGAATGGAACCATTCCACGAGGGTTTAGGGCTTTGATCTACAAGATGCTGAAGTCTCTGCAGATGTGTGGCATGATATGCAGAAGTAGAAAGAAAGTGTGTGGGGTTGAATCTGCAAAAAAGGGTTTAACGTCAAAATGAAGCCTAGACTCTTCCTCAAATAAAATGTGTGAACCGTCACTGACGCATGTGCAACATTCGTACTCATATAGCATCAGCCTGCAGCTATCAGGCTTTAAAGATGATGCACTTGAGAATTAATCGCTGGGCTCAGAGGACATCCTACAGATGGGAACATGTTCTTCGTCAGGCATCCACTTACAGACATGTAAATGACCCGTCACTGGTTTATGACCTTTTAGCCTAATCAGCGTGCGAGGTTTACTGATGCATTCCACCATGTCTTGACAGGGTTACGAATGATGCACGCGAGAACGAGATGGATGAGAACCTTGAACAGGTCGGCAGCATCATCGGCAACCTGCGCCACATGGCCCTCGACATGGGCAACGAGATTGACACGCAGAACCGCCAGATCGACAGGATTATGGACATGGTGAGGAAGGGTGTCATGAAACATAGGTGTCACTGGGGCTGCATCCTAAAGACATGTTTATCGTTTAGTGTCCGCTAAGCCTTGAAGGACAGTCTGTCGAAAGGTGACACGTACAGATGCACCCAACTGGCCCAGGACTAGATATAATTATTTCTTTCTCTGTGTTCTCTCAGGCTGATTCCAACAAGACCAGAATTGATGAAGCTAACCAGCGTGCCACAAAGATGCTTGGCAGTGGCTAATGACCTGAACAAAAAAAGAAGTGCTTTTACCTGCCCCGCCCACCACCCTCAATCAAGCCCACCTACGCTGTACCAAGAGCTGGTACACATGTGCTTTTATCATGGTATTCACCCAAAACAGTAGGTTTGCACACAGCCACATATCAGCTCCTACTGTCTCTCTCTGTAGAAATCGTCGTTCTGTATTGTCTGTTTTGGCCTATTACTGTAAATGATCGTGCTAGTAAATGGTTACATTTACTCCAGAATTTTCTCTCCAAAGGTTGTACATAGTGCATATTTAATGGCTAGTGCTTATGTGAAGTTTTTTTTTTATTTATATTTATTTATTCCGTATTTGTTGAAATATATAATTAAATTATTTTGAATTATTATTTTGAAGTATTGAAGTATTAAAAAGTCTAAAGAAAAAGAAATGTATTTTGGTTTTTACATTTTAGTACGTTATTTTTATTTTACTATTGCCATGCTCTATATTTTATGAAATGATCAACAAGAGATGATGAAGATGCAAAATGACTTCAGATAAGTTTAAATGTATATGTGGTTCCTGCACATCCACTAGACTAGCTTTGTATTACATGTTGCATAATTACTTTACATTATATTTTAACATAACAACTAATGAGGAACATACCAGTAAAATATTTAGCATGGCAGTAGCACACTAGGTTACAAATGGTCAATATCAGGCATGATGGAGAGTGTCACATTCCTGCAACTTTGCAATAGTGCCACTGTTTTTATTCATACTGTGTATATCTGCGATCTGTGACCATCTGTGTAAATTAACATAAATTCCGCCAATAAAAACTGTATGACTTCAACTGTATGACTTCAAGTCAACTGTATGACTTCAACCTTCTTTGATACTCATCTGCAAAAAAGCCATGCATAGTTTCGGCTTCCTGCTTCTTCAAAATGAAAACAAGGTATATGAAGGTATGAAAATGTCGTAAATTGTACCAAAATCTCAAATTATGCATAGTTTTTCTAATTAATTATATGAAGAAAAAAAGCAGCTTCTGCAGCACATCTCATGGTCTGCCATACACCAATGCCTGTGTGCAGCAGCAAAATGCCTTCTAAAGATGTGACACTGTTGGAAAAAACGTACATTGCACTAATGGATATCCTCTTTGAGCTCGGGGCTTTACAGGGATTAGCGTTGGCTACGTCACTCACAGCACGGCTGTAGCAACAAATACACCCTCGAACCTCAGTCATACACAGAGCCAGGCAAATGCGTCCCTATAGTTTATACATAACACGCAGGGGAAAATGTGATTTGGTTAGACTGTACACACTACGCCAGGGTTCAGGTTAAAAAGACAGATAAATAGATCTGAAAGATCACAAATAATTTAAAAATAATATATTCGCTGGTCTAGAAATATTTCTGCATGGACATTAGTCTGGTTAATTGAAAAGGAACCCTGTAGCACAGCTACTTTTAATCTAATAATATTTCTGTATTACATTTCTACATAAATTCCTCACATGGGTGTAACAGATTGATCTAGATATGTTTGAGCAAGGGCCTATTCCTGTCGATATTTTATATTAGGCATAGAGGAGCACTGAGACGCTCTCTTTGTGTTTCTCTTTCCGTGGGAGATAATCCGTGCAGCCTCATTTTTTTATCAGACTCATCTGAAAGACACACCCGCCTCAAAACATCACCTCCACCAACATAAATCTTCTTCTTTTTACTGTGAGGTCTTATCTGGGTTTCTAGGCCTCAGTCATCTTAGCTTTATTATTTGAATTCTGTCTTGCTGTCAACAGGGACAGAATCAAGTTATGGGTTGCGAAGGTATTTCATCCTGTAAACGGAAAATGCCCTTTTTACTTTTAGAAGATTGATTGCTGCATTTTCTAGAAGACAATTTCAATTCTTCACACCTACACACCAAGCTCTGTGCCCCCGAATTTCAAACTCATGGCACAACACTTATTTTTCTGCCTTCACTTTAATTTCATACATCTCTCATTCGGCATGTGTCCCTCTGAGCAGGACATAATTACATGTTTGAAACTATAATAAAAATGGAGACCTCTAAATGCTTCCTGATTGCATATCTAGCAGCTGACATGCTTTTCAAACACTGGTGGGAATTCCAGCAGTGATGGTTATGAACTCCAGTGCCGGTAGAGCCGTTATTAGTGATTATCGCAGTTCAGCGGAGATTACATTCGTTCACTTTCTTGCCAATTGAGAGAGCAGGGTGGCCATGATGGAAGGGAGGAGATGGGGGAATAAAGCAGTTATATAAACTCAGCACTGCAAGGTGGGTAAGCGAGAGTGAAGCAAAATGGTTGTTAAATGAGCAGAAAGCTGACATTTAATAATGATTTCAGATCATCAGTCAGTTAATTAATGGTCAAATACTACATTTATATTAACTCAGTAGTCTGTGCTCCATCTCTACAGGTTTTCTGCTGATCATGCAGTAGCTCGAAGTGATTTGGAGAATATTTGCTGTGTGTAGAGAGGCATCTAGTGGTGAAAAGGTTTAATTCAGAATTTCAGAAATATAATCCATTGAATTAGATTTTTACATTTGCCATTGCATCAAAGACAATTATAAGACAATTTATATAATTATAAATTTAAATAATACACATAAGTGAAGAAAAGAAAGAAAAAGGTGAGGGAAAAACATGTTGGCAGTAGGCTACTGATGTGTAAGCAATAACTGACAGGTTATGAATTTGCAGTAGATGAGACGGTGAAAGTGTGCAATATGGTCAGGTCGCCAGTGGGTACAGCTCCAGTTATTCAGAGGTTGAGTAAGATAATTAGTATTGGTGAAATGAGCTACATCGAGAGTATTGAAAGCTGGACTTTTTATGCACATGGAAAAAGATTGTGATCTGCCTGTGAAATGTGTGAGTCATGTTGTCATTATTGTGTAAATCAAGTCATTTCTTAAACTATTCTTTGTCCTTTAGTCAAAACATAACCGAATATCATACTAATTTGTTGTCACATACTTCTTAATTTGATTGCGGTCATTTTGTACCATAAGACAATTATCTATATATATGTGTGTGTGTGTGTGTGTGTACAGGTCAGTACAGGTCAAAAGTTTGGACACACCTTCTCATTCAGTGTGTTTTCTTTATTTTCATGACCATTTACATTGGTAGATTCTCACTGAAGGCTTCAAAACTATGAATGAACACATGTGGAGTTATGTACTTAACAAAAAGTGGAGACCTGACCTCCACAGTCACCGGACCTGAACCCAATCGAGATGGTTTGGGGTAAGTTGGACCACAGAGTGAAGGCAAAGGGGCCAACAAGTGCTAAAAAAACCTCTGGGAACTCCTTCAAGACTGTTGGAAAAGCATTTCAGGTGACAACCTCATCGAAAGAATGCCAAGAGTGTGCAAATCAGTAATCAGAGCAAAGGGCGGCTATTTTGAAGAAACTAGAATATAAAACATGTCAAAACATGTGTGTTTTGTGTCGTTGTCAAGTCTCGCGATAACACGTTCTGGCGCGTTGACTGCCTGCGAGATTTGGCGGTGGCTTTACAGCGAGCCATACGAAAATGGCGCACGCGTTCAAGTTGCTGCGCTTGCTCTTAGCCGACCGCTAGTTTCACAGGAGTCAAGGTCCTTTCTGCCGTCTTCGTCGAGCTCGTTTTTGGTGGAAACTGTCAAGAGACACTTGCGGATGCGGCAGCGACGCATTATGGCGTGAGAAGAGTTGTGCTAGACATTGTCGGCAACATTGTGAGAGTGTCAACACAACCCAGGTGAACTCCGCAGCTAACGGCTAACCGCGCTCTGCCTTCCTTGTCCGCACGCACTATTCGGCGACGTTAACGTCTCTTCCGCAGTTCCAGATTGCACAGTTGTTCTTCTTCCGATGCGAGGGGAGGGGGTACTAAAGAAGGCGCGTACAAAAGTACCTCGCCTGTCCCACCCGCGTGAATTTAAGGAGGTCGCTACGTCAAAATTCAAACGCCCGCTGACGTAGAAGTCTGAGAGGGAAAGTTTCTCCCGCCGGGCTCCGGTTGCCCTTCGGTGGTCGGTCGTGTCCAGCGCGCCGGCTTGCCTTACGGAACTGTCTTAAGCGCGTCGGAGCCGTCGCCAACACAGCCCGGTGTGGTGTCACCGGCGAGCCAGGTGGCTAGCCGGCTAGCGGCTACCTGACGCGTGTCGGGGCAGCGGCGGGCAGAGTAACTCGCCGTGAGCAGCGTTCAGGAGAACGTCGCGCTTTCTCCCACGACGCGAGTTGTCGAACGTTGACTGTTCGGCCCTTCGCGCCGGTCACCGAGACACTGCGGCGCCGTCCCGTTCGCTCCGGTAGCCCGCCTAGCTTAGCCGCTCCGTCCCGATTACACTCCCGGCGCGGGCGGCGTGAAAAATCGCGAACGATTCCACGCGGTCCGGCGTGCGGTTGCCGAATTCCGGCCTTCCGCACCGTGTCTGTGCCCGTGCTCCTGGTCGCGGTGCCGAGGTGCTGTGGGGAGAGTTAGGCCGCACATGAGGGCCAGCCATGTGATGCGTCAGTGGGGACTCGCGGTCCGCTTTTTTTATCGCACATTCACGTCTCCCGGTTACTGTTCCCCTTCGCCCCCGTGATTTTTCGTCTTTATAAAATTCGTGGCCATTACTTTGTTTTGGTTTCAGCCTATTATCAAAGCAAATTGGTTTTGGGCCATCTATTCCTAAAATAAACGTTGAATGCACTTATCTACAGTTTATGATACTGTACCCGTGCCCTATTTGCGATCAACCGTAATGTTAGTGCCTTGTATGTTCTAAAATGCATGTTCTTTTTGGCCCTGTGTTAATTAAACGTCAGATCAGATCAAGAGCATGTTGTATTGCAGCTGTTCTGTCTGGAACAGTCCTGCGCTGAGCTGCTCACAGCTGGTACAGTCAATGCCGCTAAAAAGACCTTTTGTTTGTACTGCACACTAACAGCTGAATTTGGTCCCGGTGGAGAGGAGGGAAGACATCGCGTTTCCCTTTTCTGTTCTGAGGAAAAAGCGGTCGATGTGATGTGCATGTGCCTCCGAGCCTGTGGGCCTATATTGATTCTTACTGTGTCACCCACTTCAGTAAGAATGCGTGACCTGGTTGCTCAAGTCACCAGCAGCCTGCTGCACTTTCCCGAGGTGACTGTGGATGCTCTGGGGGAGGATGAGGTCACGCTGGACTCTGTGCTCCATGGAAAGTTCACCGTTGGTAAGAACTGTTTTTATTTATTTATTTTAAAATTATTATTATTTTTTTAATAGTCCTGCTTTTTTTGTGTACTGGGGTGTGTGCAGGACGGAATGGGCTCGCCTGGCTGGCCTGTGGTCCGCAGTTGGAAGTAGTCCATTCGGTCACTGGCGAGCGCTTCTCGGCCTACTGCTTCAGCAGCGTGAGTGAGAATCCACCAACGGTACTGGCTGTACGGGACTTCTCCTGGCTCAAGAGGACAGGCCTGTTGGTGGGTTTGGAGGAAGCTGAGGGCAGCATGCTCTGTCTGTACGACCTGGGCATCTCGCGTGTGGTCAAGGCCGTGGTCATCCCTGGAAGGGTCAGTTGCAACTTTTAAAAGAGATTTTTCTACCCACTTTGACAAGTTAATGAACTAACTTATACATAAAAATGCTGGGTGGTATTACATTTTCTATGTAAATTTATATTCCTCTTTAGATCACGGCGGTCGAGCCTCTGGTGAGCTACGGGGGTGCAAGCACAAGCACTCAGCACCTCCACCAGAGCTTGCGGTGGTTTTTTGGAGTTGCTGCTGTGGTGACCGACATAGGCCATGTGTTATTAGTTGATCTTTGCTTAGATGACCTGTCCTGTAGCCAAACTGAGCTGGAGGCGTCAGGTATGCTGCAGATCTTCACTCCCCCCCTCCCCTTTCTTTCATTTAAGACATTTTTCTTGACATTTATTGATGTTGACCCCTAAAATGTAACCATAGGTCTGGAGATTGTGAATAAGTCCCCATCAGACATTCCTCGCTTGAGAGAAGGTGTGACGCGACAAGGCCGACACCTCTGCCTCCAGCTCAGCAGCCCAACAGGCACTGGTGTCACAGCACTGCAGTACGTTTCTCGCACCAACCAGCTGGCAGTGGGTTTTTCAGATGGCTACCTGCAGCTCTGGAACATGAAGACCCTTAAGAAAGAGTAAGCATCACTGTAGATAGGCATTTTCTCTGTTTTTATACTGTTACTGTGCTGAAACGGTCTAACATTTATGAATTTCTCTCGACAGATATCACTCGCAGTTAGAGGGAGGGAGAGTGCCTGTGTATGCATTTACATTTCAGGAGCCGGAGAATGATCCTCGTAACTGTTGCTACCTTTGGGCTGTGCAGTCGGCTCAGGATCAGTGAGTTTTCTCCTTTATAAATCAATGCACCTTCCATGCCTCAGCATTAGAACTGGGGCAGAGTACATTGTTTGCATATTTTTGCAGCGAGATGTCATTCTTTCACTTTAGCATGCTGGAAGTGTGGGGGATTAAAGTGCGTAATTATTCCTTCTCTCAGTGAAGGGGATGTGGTCAGTCTTCATTTACTACAGCTGGCCTTTGGGGAGAGGAAGTGTCTTCATTCAGGAAAAATTCTGTATGAGGTAACAGAAAACTGTTTTGTTTAGTTTTCTTTATCTGGCCAATAGTATAGTTTATATTTTCATCGAATGCATTAATGCTACTATGGCCATAGTGTACTTTCCTGCGTTAGTTTTGTTTTATCTATGTGCAATTAACATCATAATCAATGGGAAAACAAATGGTGTCTCTCAGGGCCTGGAGTACTGTGAAGAGCGATACAGTCAGGACCTCAATGGTACTGCCATTCCATTGAGAGCTCAGGCTACCAACACCAGGCTACTCAGCTGCCAGACCATTGAGAAGTTTCGGCACCATCCAGACCGTGATGACAGCATGAATGAAGGTAAAAAAAAAATACTTGTAGCTGATGTAATGAACGAAATCAATAAACTGGCCTATCCATCTCATCAAGCATTCTATTTTTACTAGTATTTTCCATTAGTACTAGGGGTGTTCTTATAATCAGGATGTGGACTATTCTGCATCAATTCAGTGGAGAACATAATTGATTATATCATAAATGATGTTGCTTGGTGGAATTCTAGTTAAGTTGTGCTGGTAGTGACTATGGCTGCCTGATCTGTATTAATGGGATGCATTGAGATCAAATCAAAGCACTCACATAATAATTGTAATTAGGGCTGTGTGATTCATATTGTGATATAAATTGAACTGTAGACTGTATATACTGCAGTATATAATTTGATCTCTAAATAAAACTTTTTGCAAGGGTCAGATATGTCCATAGCCGCCGGAAGTTGTATAATAAACTTTTTACATGTTTCAAAGTAGGCGTGAACATAAAATATTTATTGTGCAAATCTGCCATTATAGAAAAATATAACATTTGATTCTCTCTCCCATAAAGGCCTTGAAGTATGAAAGGGCATGACTAACATAGAGTTACACATGTAGTTTGAACTTATGGAACTTTTAAGTGGAGATTTCTAGGTTTTGGTTTAATGAGTTAGAGAAAATACAGTGCAGGTCTGTGAATGTCCCACTGCTAACAGATTATTGTTGTTGCACCTTAGCTATAACTAATAATGGGATTGTGCATGTGATGCAGATATTTCTGTGGTATGCCAGCATAATCAAAATCTCTCTTATTGGCCAAATTTGTATCATTTATACCACTCAGAACTAATTGTAATCAAGTTGAATTTTGAGCTCTAATCCATACCAACTGTTTCAATTTCTTCAACAGTGGCCTCCCCTGACACCAGTGTTTCAATATTCAGTTGGCAAGTGAAGTCATATGGACAGGGCAAGCCATCAACCTACATTGGTGTCTTTGATATCAACAGGTGGTATCATGCACAGATGCCAGATGCTTTAAGGTAATCACAGGTTCACTACAGGTTTCCACGACCTGAAATTGCAGAATGTATGAGGAGCATGACTTATGCTTGTTGAACAGAGCAGGGGAGTCTCTGAGGAGCTGTCCTTATCTTGCTGTCTGGACTCTGGACTCTGTGGTGGAGATGACCTCTCCCTGCACGCTCCTGGATGTACTGGTGCATGAGCGCAGTCTTAGCAGAGGGCTGCCCTTTACCTGCCCCCCTCCAGAGCAGTTCTTCAATCCCACCACATATAATTTCGGTGAGCAGGCTTCTGACGAAGATTGTCACTTAATGTACATTTTCTTTCTCTGAATTAATTAATTAGTTTCCTTTTCTAGATGCAAGCTGCTTGCTTAACTCTGGAATTGTCCACTTAACTTGCTCTGGTTATCAAAAGGAGGTGCGTTTTTTATTCAGTTGAGTTTGTAATTCTGCTGACGTAAATAAAATTCAGTTTTTAAATAGCAAATTCTATGTTTGTTGCAATCGTTATACCCAGACTCTTAGCTACCTTAAGAAGTCAGGCCCCTCCCTAAGTGAGAGCATCTCTAATGGCTACTCCCGTTGCTTGATGTCTGGCCTGCTCTCCACACGTCTGGCTGATGTTCAGCCTTCCAATCTGTCTCAGGTGAGTATCTAATACCAGCATATTTTCGTGTGAGGGTAAAGGGTCTACCTTTTTGGTGCTTAGTTGGATTGTTGTATAATGAATACTATATCAAATTAATTTCAACAGGTGCAACAGTTAGATGCCATCCTGTCTACTGCTGTGGAGAGTAGTTCTCTGGGACTGATCACAGGCTGCATAAAGCAGTGTAAAACTGAAGGTGAGAGGGTTAACATTTCTTGATTCATTTTTTCCTAGACGTGGAAAGTAACAAAGTAAATGTTACTTTACACTAAAGTTGTTTTTTCATGCAAGGCTGTGTGATATGGCATAAAATTGTGGTGTAATAAATATATCTCCCGTTGGCCAAATTTATATCACAGCTCTGTATCTGTACTTTACTAAAGTATTTACCTTTGGACAGACTTTACTTAACATTGTACTCTGCTGCATTATAGGTGTTTTATTAAATTTATACAGTAATCAGTTCTTATAATGGTAAATCTGACTTGGCCAGGTTTGAAACTAAATTTGGTGGTTTTCAAACCCTTTATTAATTAGTTACGTTGTTTCAAATAATGAATCTATTTCAGACATTCCTGTTGGATACTGTTAAATACAGGTAGTTTTTCTGTAATTTCTTTTCTTGGTTTTGAATTGACATAACAGACCAGCCAGGCTCTGTGGTTAACCTGCGCTACATCTTGGAATGGGCTTGGGACAAGGTGGTCCAAGCAAAGGAGGAACTGGATTCGATTTGTGAGTTTCCACATAATCATTTGCTTTTCCTTAACAAACTGGGTTCAGTGTTTGAATCTGAGAAAGTCTGAACTGTCTGTCACTGTATGGCAAACAAGTTAACATTTGGACCAAAAAAAAAAAAACCTAAACTTTTTTTTTTTTTTTTTTTTTTTGTATGTCTAGGTGCCCCTTTGTTTGACAGCACCTCAAATTTTACTGACCCTCAAACGCTGCAGCTGCTGCAGCACAGCCAACTTCTGCTGAGCAACCTAAGCACTATCTTCACTTGTCTGCTAAATGAAGCCCAGGAGCTCACTCATAAAGGTGCACACACCTCCATATTCAGCTTTATAAGGATTGGATGTTGATCAGATAATGACTTATTGAGAGGATGTCTCTGTATCAGAACCGAGAAAGACGTATCGGTGCATCCTCAATCAGAATACATTTTAAAGGCATTATTATTGGGTTTGAATTTGATTGAATGAATTTTGAATTTGGGTTTGCTTCTCAGGCCTAGTAGGACTCTTCAACAAGAACCTGGTGTCAGCACTTATAGCCCAGTATGCTCAGGTTGTTCTCTGGTTCTGTCGGACTGGGCTTCTTCCTGAAGGCTCAGGTAGGTTTTGTTGTGCATTAATCAGTTTGGATTCATTAATTTGTGAGTGTTTCATGAGTGGTGCTTTTACTTTACAGATGATGACGCCCTTCAGCTCTCCAGGCCATTTTACAGCTATGTGGTGATAAAGAATTATTACAGCGGCAGACGAGAGGAGCTACAGCGTCTTTCAAAGCAAGTCTGCAGAATCTTGAGCTGAAATCATTAATGGCTATTTTTAGCGATTTTAGGAATTTTATGTGGGGTGGCCACATCGTGCCAGTGGTGAAGAGCATGAATTCAGAATTCATCATGGGTGCAATAAGTTCACATGTTGCTTTCTTCCGCAGGGGCAAATGGTGCAGTGACTGCCTCATGGTTGATGGGTTAGTGGCCCAATGCAGTCAGCGTCTTGGGGATCTGTGGAAAAGAGACGAGGGTGGAACAGGACAGTATCCACCCTCCTCGTTGCATGTAAGCATTCTTTTTTTCCTGCAGCTGGTCAGTTGTCAAATGGTTCCCATTCACAATCATGCCATAAATAACATGTGACTTTCAGCAATTAATTCTATGTGGGTTAATAATCATGCAACAATAATTTTTGGCAACAATACAAATTCAAGAGTCTGTGAACACAGACCACAAAGTTAGTGCTATATGAATAGCTTTTGTTAGACTTAATAAATTTAAATACAAGCTTTTTCCAGCAATAATTGCATTGGTACATCAGATTTGAGAAGTATTAGTGTCTTTCAGACTTTTCAGCCAAAACCTTGTTTTTATTTGTACTGATGTGTGTGGGTTTATTATTTCCTTCCTCTCTGCAGGCACTACTGGATATTTATCTTCTTGAAAATGTTGAGGAATCTGACAAACATGCTGTTGTATCCTTCATGTATTTGTTTGTGTGGGTGTGTGGGTGTGGGTGGGTGTGTGGGTGGGTGGTTTTTTTTCCCCTGTCTTAGTGAATGTTATGGTCACTTGTTTGCCTCTTCTTTTTCCTTAACACTGCACTTTAGGTTATTTATTTGTTGCTGGATGTCATGTATTCATTTCCCAACAAGAGTGGTGCATCAGTGGAATCTTTCCCTACAGCCTTTGCCATTCCTATTGGTCTAGTGAAACTAGTCCAGGGCTTGTGGTTGCTAGACCATCGTGACCATGAGGTATGTATCTGTTTAAGTGATTGATGTCTGTAGAAATGAGTTTAGATACTTGCTCCTCCAGAGGTTTTGAACCAGTCTTGATCATACCAACTCTTAGAACTCTCTGGAACTCCTGTTGCACCCTGCCACTAGCCACTCCATGTGGTCCTGGCAGCATGATCGGGTGCTGCAGGCTCTGATGTGCCAGGGACAACACAAACTCGCCCTGCGCTACATGCATGTGATGAAGCCTCCCACAAGCTCAACCAGCCAGGCGAAGCTCTCCCTCTTGGTCCTCCTGCACAATAGGTAGGCATCTTTCAACGTTCTATATGCGAGGAACCTTGAGGAACCTTAACAGTCTTTTATGGATCTGGTTGCCTGGGTTTTTCCACCTACAGGTTTTATAACGTAAGTTTTTGTGGTGGACGGGCTGAATGAAGCACTGCAGGGTATATTTTCTTGCTGTTCAAATATCGGTATGTTCCGGGAAATGAGGCAACATCACACTATGACAGTGTACATCTTTTGCATTATTGCAGCTGAATGCAAGTGCTTGGTAGGTGGTGGTTGCTTTGCTTTACTCTCTTCCTGGTGGTCTAGAAAACAAGCTTATTTCAATGGCATATTTATAGCACCTTTCATGCGTTAGGGCACTTTCACACCTACTGAGTTTAGTGCACTTGAATCGAACTTCGTATCCCCCCTTTAGGAGGTATGCTTTGCTTAAAGTGCTAAATGCATGTAATATAACAGCAAACCTGATAATGTATTTCCATCGTGTCCCTCCAATTTCATTCAAACACAGTCCACAACGGCAGATCTGCTTCCTGTATTTACTTTTGTTGTTCATCCGGTGGTACATCTGACAAAGTTCTCGAATCATTTAAAGTGACACATTTTGGTTCACTTGGATTTTTCCTTGTGTGAAAGGAAACTGAACTAAGAGGAAATGATAGTGTTCAAAACTCACCGACTGACTCGGACCAAAGCAAAGGTGTGAAAGCGCCCTCAAAAACTGCTTAATATAGATCTCAGTTTAAGTGCATGGGATTTTTTTTTTGGTATTAAGGGTAATCAAAGGTATTGAATATTTCAATTTTTATGGCTTTCTTTTGGAATAGGTGTATGGTGGAGGCTTGGACACTGCTGAGGCAGCATTCAAACAAACTGAACATGGAGGAACTATTGCACTTCCTGTTTGAAACCTGTCAAGAACTGGACCTGATTAAGGAGCTTCTCAAACTGCCCCTAGGAATGGCTGAGCAGGTTTGGGAACTGTTCTTGCTGTATTCTATTCCTGATGTAATGTTTACAAGTGGATTCTGTCTTTATGATCCTTAATGTGTGTGTAGGATTGCTTGGAACGATTCCTTCAGGGCACAGGAGGTCTTCAGAACAGAGAGCTGCTTATGGTCCATTATCTCCAACAGGCTAACTACATTCCTGCCCTTCAGCTCAATCAGACACTCAAGATGAACCTGCTTGTAAGTTTTACAAGACTACATTAACTACCTTTTTATACCAGCTAAAGTAATTGTAACTGTAATGGCGTCTGTTTTAAAACAGAATGACAGAGATCCTAAATTGAAAGAGCGGTCAAACACCAGGAACTCCATTCTGGACCAGTATGGGAAGGTCCTTCCAAGAGCTCAATGGAAACTGGCAACAGAAAGAGCCAAGCCATACAGTCACCCTTCTACCATATTTAAAAAAGGTTTGTTTTCGTTATTTGTACATTTACGTCTAAATCTTAGCCAGGTGGTTAAGTTAAGCTTTTTATTTACATTCTTTCTAGTTTCCAGACCTCAGCCATTATCAACGTTACCTAAAAGGTCAGCTACTGAGAATGTGATGACAAGATCAACTTTTATCAACAACGTCCTTTCTAAAATAGAGGAAGTCTGGGTTGGCAAAGACAAGCCAAAGTCCTCTACTTTTAATTGGTACAGTTTTACTTATTCCTAACAGTAAAATTAGTACAAAAAAATCAGATTTGCAACTAGTCTGCTATTAACATTAACAGTCTCTTTCTTTTGCCCAGTTCTACAGTGCCTGAAGTTCTTGTGCCAAGTCCTCCGCGTCCCTCAATGGAGGTCCCAGAAGCATTTGTGAGCACACCAATCACAAACAGCAAGAGGATGTCAAGGTGCAATGGGGTGGAACTTGGTCCTTGGGAAATAAAGAAGTGGATCACACAAACTATTAATGTAATACCAATCTGATGGCGATTGCTTGCTTTTGCAGACTTCTTGACCGGGTGGTGCATCCATCTTCTCAGAATTCTCCAGAGGCTGCTGGACCACTGTCCCAGACTCCAACCAGGACTCCTTACTTGTGGCCTGCCTCCAAGAGCCTCTCAAAAGCACCTGAGCTGAGTCTGCTGCAAACACCACAGGTGGTAAAGGTAAGCAGCTTTTTTTTATCTAAATAGTCTCTGCATTTGGGGGCTCTGTTTAGTGTAATATTACAGATTTATTGTTAAAACTAATATATCTTTCCCCAGAGAGCTCGTGCTCTGGCTGCTTCAGGTACCTCTGCTTTCTCAAGTTTCACCCCACACTCAATCCTACGGAGCAGCCAGCGCACGACCCCAGTAGCCACTCCGTCTGCATCCCCTGGTCGATCGGTCACCCCATCTCTCCGGCCTAAGGAGAGCCGCATCACGTTTATAGAGGAGGCGTCCTCTCCTGGCCCTGAACCACCAAAAGGCCAAGTCCATTGGAGCAATGGGGTAAATGTACAATAGTTTTGTTTTTATGTTTTTATTGTTTTATTGTTTTAAAATGTATTTAATGCATGTATTGCTTTATAGGGCGTAGCTGATGGTGAAGTCAGCTTGCTGAAGAGATCGGGAAAAGGCTCTTGGAGCCTTCATCAGTCACGTGAGGAAGAGGATGAACAAGAGCCAAGTTTGACCCTAGCTCCGCAAACTCAGAAGTCCATACTGGAGGAAAATGAGTCTCAGAGCGGCTCTTCTGTTCAGGATGTCTCATTGGTGCTGCCCACGCTGGTACAAAGACCAAGTCTGGGACATGACGTGAGCGTGGCTTCAGTAGACCAGTCCGGGAACACTGATGTGGAGTTTCATGACGCTCCCGAACCGGAGGGCTCAGTGAATGAAGGAGCACTGAGTCATGAGCACCATGAAGAGGAGATTGTAGAGGAGTTTGTGGTGGTGAAGCAACACACACTTTCACAGGATCTTTCTTCTGCAGAAGAAAGCATTTCTCCATCTGAACCAGCTGAACATGTTCATTCTCCAGAGCAGGTTCATGAAAGCA
The DNA here is from genome assembly GCF_900700375.1 of Denticeps clupeoides. Taxonomy (NCBI): domain Eukaryota; kingdom Metazoa; phylum Chordata; class Actinopteri; order Clupeiformes; family Denticipitidae; genus Denticeps; species Denticeps clupeoides. Next base: position 6,145,144 of record NC_041707.1, read on the forward strand.
GCCCAGAGTTCACACTTGATGTTCGAGAAGAAAATGATGACAAGGCACTCGTTCCAGTAGCAGAAGAGCTGGAGGTCAATGAGGACTCCGCACATGAAATGGATTCTGAACCTGTGTTAGGACAAGATTCTGAGCTTCATCCTACACTTATGAGAGGGGAACTCCAACCCAACTCTGTGCCTGGTGAACCTTCTATTGAGCCCACAGTACCTGAAATATCGTGTCCCGCACCTGTGGTTGCAGAGCAATCAAACCATCAGCCAGAACTTGAGTCCTCAAACAGTGATGAGGCAAATCTGGAGCGAAGTCTTGAAGAACAGGAGGCCAAAGGTGAGGATTTGGTGTGAAGAGGAATGGTTGCTGCAGCTGGAAAGTTTAAATGCAATAACAGTTCTGCATATTCCACAGATCTGGATGAGTTTTTGGAACATCAGTTGTTTCATGACCTGTCCCCTCCACATTCACCAACACAGAACTGGAGCTCCTTCAACAGGTAGCGTGTACTCTGACATTTTTCTCAATATGACAAATCTCCAGAATTGTGTGTGTGTGTGTGTGTGTGTGTGTGTGTGTGTGTGTGTGTGTGTGTGTGTGTGTGTATGTATAACTTGCTTATCTGTCTATTATGGTCTTATGTTAAGCAATCAACTTGCACCTGATCAGAAACAGGAAGCCCCACCACTCACAACACAGACCTCTTCTGCTCCCTCTGAACCAACTACTTCAGATTCTCACTGTAAGCGTTCAACTTAAGCCTGTCTTGGCCGAATTCTAAATGTTAAATTTTTTAACACATTTATTTATTTTTCAGCTGTAGTTAGTCTGAATGACAGTGAGGAGCTATCCAGCACTGCCTCTGAGGATCAGTCTGATGCAGAGGAAGAGGAGGAAGAAGATTCTGGCAGTGAGGTGGAGATAATTGATGAGGTAGAGGGCAATGGCCGACAGCATCCTGAGCTTTTCCTGGAAGAGCTTTCTCCACACGATCAGTACATCCAGGAACAAGCCACTGCTGTGCTGTCAGTGGTCACCCCTGAAACACAGGTACTCACAAGCTGGAATTATTATTCGCATTTAATTTAATTCTATATGGTTTTACTGAAGTAATTTTTCCCCAATAGGTGGTAGAAGGACTAATGCTGGGAGAGGAGGAGGAAGGACAGGTTATGATGGTCACCCTTGCGGGTGATGTTAACAATGAACATGATGCAGTGTGTTACACTGAGCTCAAGCCTTCCACCACACTGTTGGTACCCTTGGAACTGACTGAAGATCATCATCTGGTGGATGGAGGTTTAACAGCACTCAGCACCGAGACAGCAGAACCAACTGGTGGCTTCTCACTCATGCTGGAAGCAGAAGATGAGGATGAGCATGGCGGGGCAATGCTTGACCCCAACAGCCAGCTTCTCATTATGAATATACCTCAGGAGGTCAAGCATACTGATGACTATGAGCAGCAGATCAATACAGATGTTGTCATGAACCCTATGGTTCAGGAACCACAAATGGAAACTGTTGTGCCTACAGAAGTGCTTGACCAGGACGATAAGGGAGTTCTGGGAGATGAATTGGAGGAAGATTGCATGCAGGAAGTCACCCCTATGGGTGCAGGAATCCCTGTAGTCCCTTTCATAGCTCGTCTTGATGATGAGCATCTTGAATCTGAAGCTGCCAAACCAGAACTTGAACCAGTTACTTTAGATGTTAATGACTTGAAAGATTTGCCAGCAGAAATAGAGGACACAACCCCAACCGAAGACAGAGGCCTGGTCAATGGCATCAGTGTGGAAGTCGAAGCGGACCTTGAGAAAAGGGCCCCTGACGTGCCTGTGGTGTCTGAACCTGAGGTTTTGGAATCTTCCATGCCTTCCATGGCAAATGAAAGTGAGAAGCCACATGAAGACCAGTGTCTTGAGAATGAACAGTTATGTGCACATGAAAGTGACAAACAGGACGCCGTGAATAGTTTTCACGATAACCAAGAGCACCCAGGCCTGGAAAATGCTGAAGGGATGAAAGCAGCCTTTCAAAGCAAGTCCACGGCTCAAATCTGCGCTGAAAAGGCTGATTTGGAAAGTGCTATCCCACCTGTTACCACGCGGAAGTCCAGTGGCCACAAGAAAGCGGTGACGTTTCCCTCGCATGTTTCTGATGCCGAGAAGGTGCAGTCGGACGGTGAGGCCCAGGTGCCGTCCACGCCAAGACGCGTTACCAGGAGCAGCAAGCAGCTACAGGACTACCAGGTTCCTGTTACACCAAAAAGGAGCGTAAGGAAGTCTGAAGTAAAGGCGTCGGGTGAAGAGGCGCCCGCCGCGTTGACCAATGCTCAGATCGACACAAAGGCAGAACCTTCCAAGCGGCAAACGCCCCAGAAAGCCACTCCTAGAAAAGGCAGCCGACGAACCCGGAGCACCATTGTGGAAAGTGAAGAAGAAGAAGAAGAAGCAGCTGCTGCTGCTGCTGTCGGTCCACTTCCCACTGAGGTGTCTGGTAGGCGGAGTGCCAGAAAAACTCAAGCCACAGACCGCAGTGGTGAGGCTTCAGAGGTTCTTGCCGTGGTCCCCGAGGTCAAGCCAGCTGCGCCCAGTAGTCCGAGCCGGTTAAGGAAATCCACCCGAAGGCTCAGCCTGACTCTAGAGAACTTTCCGCCCATGGACGTTGAGGTTTCTAGCCTTGCTCCGGTGACCCCGCCCAGAAGCAGGCGGCAGACGAGAGCCGGTACGGTGGAGAAGGCGAAGGAAGCCCCCTTGATCTCGGATGATGTGCAGCCACTTGGTGTGGTACGCAGACTTACCAGGAGTCAGCACTGGAACCCTCTGGAGGACTTGGAGAAGGAGAAAGAAGAGCGACCTCTTTTGGACACCCCGGTGGAAGTTGGATCTGGTATGCCCCTGACCGATGCTTTAATGGAGAGACTGAAAGACGAGGCCAGAGAGGGGAACTCTGGACCTGCAGTGACTGAGGTCATCCATCCCAGGAGAAGGAAAGCGCCCGTGCAGAGGGCGCCCTCGCCACCTGCCTCGGTCCCTGACGTCGAGGTGACACAAACTGAAGAATTTAAACCAGACACTGGAACAGATGGAGTCCAGGACCCGCCAGTTGTTCGTAGGGGGTCAGCTGGAAGACGTACAAGGGCGAGCAAGGTGCCTGATCCTGAATCCTCCCCTGTGAGGGATTTCAACTTCACACCCCAGAAGAAAACAAGAGGTAATGCCCCCACCCACCCCCACCCCTATACACCACCTAGTTTATGAAGTATTTGATTTTTCTTCTATTATCGTCTTTTTAGGCCGGAAAACTGATGCCCCACTACAGAACACTGAAACCCCATCTGAGGAGATCTCCCATCCAGTCACCCGGACCCGCCACACCACAAATACCGAGGTTTGCTCTTCAGTGCTTTTACAGAGGCTGGCAGTGGACAGGTTGACGTGTTATGCTCAGCCTCTGCTGTAAGCGTCTATATCCTAGTGTACCTGCGCAAATGATTGTGCTTTTAAGGCCATATGGCTTTAAAATTTCATTAAATGTAACCCTTCTTATATGTCCATCTACTGAAAAGTATATTAATTCATAGTCAATACTTTTGGGGGGCGGTGAAGGTTTGAATGTTTTTCTTTTTGAATGAAATTCAATATTAAGATTTATTTTGGTTCACTAGTTATGCACCCTGGTTTGTTGCCACAGGGACTAACCCCCAATTGTCTTTACTTCAGTCAAATACATCTGAAGATGCTTCAGAATTACCACAAGCTACTAAATCCAGAACAAAGAGGTCTGCAAGGTAAAATGTTTTTTTTTTTGTTTTGTTTTTTTCTCCCAATGTTAACTACAGATTTTAGCTCGTTGGATTTCATTGTTCTCGTTCGTTCTTTTTTCAGGGCAAAGGCAGCCAGCGCCCTACCACCGCCTGTAGAGATTGTTTTTCTGTCCCCTATTGCGACCCCGGAGGAGTCCACTTCCAGGACCCAGAGGAGAGTGGAGGAGCAACAGGAGGACAAAGAGAAGGAGCCCTCATCTCTGAGAATGAACCTGCGGCGTAAGCGAGTGATGGACGCCATTTTCCCCAAACCGGTTACACGCCGGAGGAAGTTTTAAATAATGAGAACAACATGACTGGGAAATCCAGTGACTCGAAGTAGTCAATTTTTCTTTGCTGCCCTTATTCTTTGCTCTTTTCTTTAAAAAAAATTATAATAAGAGACTTGCCTGCGGTTTTCTGTTTAAATACCCAGCGCAAGGACTTCATATAAATAAATAAGATCTAATGTAGAATATGGAATTAATTTTATATAAATTACTGCAATGTTTACAGCAAGGGCATCTGAGGGACACCAAAAAAAGATGGCTTAGTTTTTAAAATATGCATTTCTACAAATTGACTCGTGTAAATAGTTTTTGGATATGTTATGAATAAAATTGAAACATTGTACATGCGTTTGTTCCTCACAAGTTTATTTTGTTACGTTCCTGTTCTGTTTTATGCAAATTTAAATTTTCTTTCTTCTCATCAGTGTGTTTCAAAATTGCTTCACCTAATTGGTTTTACTTAACATGTTAAATCTTCTGCATTTTGGTGAATGTAAATATTATTTAAATACAATCATAGCAGTTTCATCAGGCTTTATTTCCACAGTAAGTGGAAGTTTTATGTGTGGAACTTATTTTTGCTATTAAATTGACTGGCTAATCTTAATGCATTTCTTTTTTTCTTCATTTTTTTTTTTTTGTAATTTTAAGAATGACCGTTATCAAATTGTGGGTAAACCATCAGAAACAGAAGTAAATGGTGCTTTGTCTCTTTTTGTGGTGAAGGTTATCTATGGAAATAACAGTGCCTGAAACACAGCTAATGCTAGAAACGGCCGTTATTCATTCATGGTTCATTATAGACCGCCACAGTAACAAAACCAGCATAGCAGTCTCATTTAAAAAGAATTAAGTCTAGATTTCATATGCAATGAGGTGTAAGAAGCTGTAAGATGGTTTTAAAAAAGAAAAGAATAAAGAGGAATTATTTGTTCCCATATAAAGGTTATAAGTGTTTGAAACGATTACAAGAGAAGGTTGTGTAGGTGGTTGTTGGGAACACTTTTGCCCTGTGGAATTCCACATTTTTCTGTGCACATGCTCAGCCCCATCTCACTTCCACCGCTGTTGTATAATTCATGGCCGGCACGACAGCGAAAGTGATCTGCCCTGCCAGTGTTATGTTACCCGATGTTTTCCACTCTCCTCCCTACGTTGCTGTTGGAGGATTTGCGTTGGCCTGTCTGGTGCGGCACCATGAGGGCTAAAGGAGCTGAGATGGCTGGCAAAGACTGTGTGAGGGTGGCAGTGCGAGTGAGGCCTTTCAACAAGGTCAGCTTGGATCTGAGTGTCTGTTTTTATAATTATTATTCCGCCAAGTTGGGGTGTCGAGCTGTCGTGCCTGTGGTCCGCAGAGGGAGAAGGATGCAGGAAGCCGGTGTGTGGTCTCCATGTGCTCTAACACCATCACCACCCAGGACCCTCGCAACCAGCACGTTCGCCACACCTTCACGTTTGACTACGCCTACTGGTCTCACAGTGGCTATACGCAGAACAAGAATGGCCTCTTTTTGCCAGAAGAATCAGGTGGCCGCTATGCTGACCAGGTAATTTTGGAAGACTTCAATTAAAATTACACTGAAAAAAATGTATTTACAGTACAGGCCAAAAGTTTGGACACCTTCACATTCAATGTATTTTCTTTATTTGGTAGATTCTCACTGAAGGCATCAAAACTATGAATGAACACATGTGGAGTTGTGTACTTAACAAAAAAAGGTGAAATAACTGAAAACATGTTTTATATTCTAGTTTCTTCAAAATAGCCGCCCTTTACTCTGATTACTGCTTTGAACACTCTTGGCATTCTCTCGATGAGCTTCAAGAGGTCGTCACCTGAAATGCTTTTCCAACAGTCTTGAAGGAGTTCCCAGAGGTGTTTAGCACTTGTTGGCCCCTTTGCCTTCACTCTGCAGTCCAGCTCACCCCAAACCATCTCGATTGGGTTCAGGTCCGGTGACTGTGGAGGTCAGGTCTCCACTTTTTGTTAAGTACATAACTCCACATGTGTTCATTCATAGTTTTGATGCCTTCAGTGAGAATCTACCAATGTAAATGGTCATGATAATAAAGAAAATACATTGAATGAGAAGGTGTGTCCAAACATTTGACCTGTACTGTGTATATATATATATATATATATATATAAGTGTAGCAGACAAAGTTTACCAGCAGATGTCCCTGTAATGCACACAGGGGAGTGTGTTTAAGGATCTGGGTCAGGGCATCCTGGACAATGCCCTGCAGGGCTACAATGCCACCCTGCTGGCCTATGGGCAGACCGGCTCTGGGAAGAGCTACTCCATGGTGGGTTATGGCCCGAACAAAGGCCTGGTGCCCACCCTGTGTGAAAGGCTGTTTGAGGCTGTGAAGGTCAGCCAGGACAGCCGGCAGTGCCAGGTAAAAATTTCAGAGCCAAATGCAGCATTATAATCACCAACGTCATTTTCTTTTGAATTTAATAAAATTTATCTGAGGCACATTTCCCTGCTTATTCCCATAAGGTATTTTTCAGCATGCTGGAAATTTATAATGAGCAGGTAAGACCAGAAAAACGTGATTTTTTTTTTTTTTTACCTGTGATGCCAAAAGGGCGTGGCAGAGGGGCGTGTGCCACATTTAACAGCGCTCTGGTCTGCGTCCAGGTGATCGACCTGCTGTCGAAGGGCAGCCGCTCGCCTGGTGGGCTGCGGGTGAGGGAGGAGCTGCAGCGAGGCTTCTACGTGGAAGGGCTGCGCCGGGTGCCCTGTGACAGCGCCACCCAGGTGGAGCAGCTGATGGAGCAGGGCACTCGCACCCGCACCACCGCCGCCACACACATGAATACCAACAGCAGCCGCTCGCACATGCTCATCATCGTGCAATTCAAGCAGGTACCCAAACTCTTCAGGAGAAAGGATACCATATTTATTCATTATTGAGAATTAGTTATTACTGGGTCAATTGGCCCATTACAGCGGCTTCTGTAAGTGGCATTAGCCGCTATTGGCTACGGAGTTGCTCCATTCGCCATCCTTTGTAGATATTCTCTAAGGAGAACATCACCAAGCAGTCCAACATTAACCTGGTGGACCTGGCCGGCAGTGAGAGACAGAGGTCGTCTGGGTCTGAGGCCGACCGGCTGAAAGAGGGCACCGCCATCAACCTCAGCCTGACCACGCTGGGCAACGTCATCAGGTCTGTGCAGAGCCTCGGGCTGAATGCAGTACTTGTTCGTTGCCAGTTGCAGACGCCTCTGCTTAGCAGGTTCCACTGGTTTTTAGGAGGAACCTTTTTTTCTGGATGAGTGAAATGCAGTAATGAGTGATTTTGTGATTGGCCCTATCGGCTGAAACCACGCAGCTCTCTGGCAGATGCGGCCCTGGGGAAGAAGGTGGTGCACATCCCCTATAGAGACTCCATCCTCACCAAGCTGCTGCAGTCCGCTCTGGGAGGCAACAGCCGCACCGTCATGGTAAATAATGCCAGCCAAGGCTGGTAGTTCCAACCTGCCCATCTGATTGGCTGAGAGGAAGTGTGGGCGTGTCTCTTGGATGCTATATCTTCAACTGTAATTAATTATATCATAGATATATTATATCATATTTGTTCAATTTTTATATTAAATATTATAGCAATTTGTTCTTTTGTTGTTTTTGTCCTTGCTGGTCAGATAGCAACTCTGAGTCCAGCAGACATTTGCTATGAAGAATCACTGTCTACACTTCGCTATGCTGAAAGGTAGGAACAGTGGGGGTCGAATCACTCCATTTTCACTTCACTAAAGGAAAAAGAAAGGGAGACAGGGGTCAAAACACAGGTTTAACATAAATGTACTATTTCACAGGGCCAAAAGGATCCAGAACAAGGCCGTGGTAAACGAAAGCCCCACAGAGCGGCTGGTGAAGGAACTGAAGGCGGAGAACGCCCGGCTGCTGGCCCGTCTGAGCCGCCTGGGGCCGGAGGGCCGTAGAGCCAGTGACGATGAGAGCAGTACGGCAGGCTGGGGTTGTGCTTGGGTGGGGTTGTCTTGCAGGTCCAGGCATGGCAATCGTCATGGTGACCTGATTAAAAAAAAGTCGGGATATCTTGTTCGTGTTTAGATTGGTTTCTGGCTGCTTGGTGGCTTTTCCGCAGTATGGACTCTTGTGTTTTTCCCAGAGGAGCTCCGCAGGTTGCTGACCCACAATGAGCTGCAGATTCGGGCCATCCAGACCCTGTGGGAGCAGCACCTACAGGAGGCCCTGAAAGACTGGGAGACGCAGTACGCCACCATCACACAGGTGTAGTGGGCCTGAGCAGCATGTTCAGCGGCACGTGAAGGAAGAAAAGTCGTACGGGAACGACATTTCATGATGTCGACCCTCTCTGCCACTGCCAGGAACGGAGGATGATGCAGACACACCCCTACATCCTGAACATCAACGAGGACGCCCAGCTCTCCAATGTGGTGAAGCTCTTTATTCAGGAAGGTGATTCTGTTCTTCTAATGGAAACTGGTTCCTTTTGACAAGACCGGATTGGTGATCATTTCAAAGGTTGTTTGTACGGTTCTGTGTGTGGTTACCTACAACGAAAAAGAAACAAAACAGGGATGACACCCATAAACATGAGAAACTCACAAAGAAAAGTTACTTGTAGCCACATAATAGTTACATAATGCATCCTGGGCATGTAACAGGGGGCAGTGGTGGCCTAGCAGGTAAGGAAGTGGACTCGTAACTAAAGGTTTGTGGGTTCAATTCCCGGACCATCAAGGTTCCACTGAGGTCCCCTTGGCCAAGATAATGTCCCCACACACTGCTCACTAAGGAAGATTGGTTAAATTCAGAGGATATATTTCTTTGTGTGCAGCGTGTATCACAATGACAAAAACAATCACAAACAACAAAGTGGGAAATACGATACAGTAATACAGTATTTTACATTCCTAATGCCAGCAGATGCAAACAGTTCAAGGTCCTACATACATAAAATAGGAGAAGGAGGAACAAAATTCAAATGGAATGACATTACAAGCATTAAAGGTCCCCTGCTTTTATATAGGTCTTAGTGGTCCCCTAATACTGTATCTGAAGTCTCTTTCCAAATTTCAGACTGGGTGCAGAATTACAGCCAAATTGATCCAGTCACATGTCTGTAGCTGTAAATGCTAATGAGGACAAGAGAGGCGGGACGAGGAGGGGAGCGGCCTATAGAAGTTGGGGGGCATTCACAGAAACAATGTCATCAACACCGTTCACCAACCACAAATTTTTGTGCAGACAGGAAGTTGTGTTGCCATTTTTCCATAATAAAAGAATTCCCTTTGCGACGTCAGTAGGGGACTAATTCCAGATCCGGCTGTCTGAGCTGCCGCTCTCTGAACAGTGAAGCACAATGGCCAAAAAGCCTATCTTTACACCTATCGCCGTTTCTAGCCACTGCAGGACCATAGACAGGCTAGGGGAACTCGTATTCATGTTCAATCTCACAAAGTCAAAATTTCATGTCAGGGGACCTTTCAAACATGTACAGGACTCACCACTAAAAGAGACGGCCTAGCACACAACCATTTTTTTTTACACTCACCATTTTTCAACTGTATAAACCAGGCCAAATTCCCACTGCAGTCTCATTTGCTTGGCCCTTTGAACTAAACACTTGCACATGGAAAAGTGACATGGACTTTCTCTTATTTTGTCATTCAAGAGCATGGAAGTGGGTGGAGCTAAAAATTGTTCTGCAACCATCCAGCAGGGGAGCTCTACCTTTTTTTATTCGTTCAATGGTTGACACTCTTAGGCATTAGCAGACTTTACAGGAGTTCATGTTTCCGAGTTTATATGGGTCAGATGCTACAATTTCTTTGCTGTATACAGGCGACTGGGATGTGGGACTGGCAGAAAGCACGCCCACCTCTATCTGCATCAGAGGCTTGGGGTAAGTGATTGAGAAAGGCAAATGAATGATGCGGCCATATTCCCATGCAAATCATGCTCAGCCGTCTTTATTCATTAACATGCTGGTTTGCATGAAAACTGTTTTTCCCTGCAGTATTCAGGAAAGGCATGCGGTGTTCACCAACGAGGATCGCAGGGTGTCCGTAACCCCGGTGGGAGATGCCAAGGTCACAGTGAATGGGGCGTCCATCTCGCACAGGACTGAGCTGCAGCACCTGGTGTGTGTCAGCGCCTCAGCAGTAGTCTACAAATATGGACACTAAACTATAATGAGGTTTGATCAGTTTCAGTTTAGTCCTGCGTGAATGAAAAAAAAATTACATCAGCCATGTTCTAAAAGCAGCCAAAAAAAAGGTCTGTTTTTTCTTTCTATATATGCACACACACACACACACACACTGACACGTATATAATATATAATACATATATATGTGTGTGTGTGTGTTTGTGTGTGTGTCAGACATGGATATGCTTTTATTTTTGAAGTCAGTAAGATGACTACTGCTGTTGGATTTTTTAAAAGGTTCTTGTTGGATTTCTGTGCAGGACCGCCTTATCCTGGGCTCCAACAGCACCTACCTCTTCATCGGACTTCCCTCAGAGCGGCGGGGAGACGACTGGAGCCGCTACGACTATGACTTCTTCCAGTCAGAGCGTGCAGCTGCTGAGGGAATCCACATTAATTCCCTCTGTGATGAGCAGAATGAAGGTCTGTGTGTGTGTGGGCGATTCTCATCTGTCAGATGTTTCTATTTTATACCCGCATTAATCATTGATCCTCATCTCAACAGGAGACTCCAACGTGGAGTCTAGTCAGACAGATCCCAGCCTGTTGGCTGTGTTTTATGACTACATCAAACTCATGCCCATGGTCACAGAAGCTAACCAGATGAGCCAGGAGCTCAAAAAAGTGATGCCAGCTACATCCATCGCATAAACACACTGCTCGTGACATGCTTCCTGTTTCCAGGATTTGATAACCGATATAACCTGATTCTCTGATATTTTAATATCGTTAAGGGAGTGGAATTCAAGTTGGAGATCAAAAACCTGGCCATGTCTGACTCCAGAGGTCACGACCTGGAGAAGGAGATTGTTGTCAGGGTCACGTCTGTTGAAAGTAAACAGGTGAGGGAGGTTTCAGCTGCTCATTCATGGACAGAAATGGAGACGAGTACAGTGCCAAATCTCTGACAGCTGAAACTGTGACTGTAGCAACAGTCCAAACATGTCCGAGCATGTGATGTCTAACTAGCTTCATCACTGGTCACTTTATTAGAGACATCTAGTCTATAGGTCTACTAGTGCTGTGCATCTTCTAGCCCTTCATCAGTGGTCAGTTTCTGACCACAGGACAGCTACTGGTGGCAGAGGGACACATATAAATCCTGATCAACATAATTGTGGCTAATGACAACTACAACATGTATTTCTTATATAGCCCAATCAGATACAGTATGGTGTCAGTGCAGGGCTGGTGATGATTTGTCCAGTAAGAGGAAAAGTAATACAGTTGTAGAGGTGGAGAAGTCCAAAGTGTAGTATAGAACGCCCCCCGACCATGAATTATGAGCAGCTGCAGATGAGACAAAAGCCTGTAACCACACAACATTAAACTGTGTTTTATTATATGTAAAAAGTAAAAAAAAATCCACCTTATTTAACTTAAAATCTTATGTTTAATTATGCCTTAAATATTCAAGTGAAATCGATTTCTAGGTTCGAATTTTTTGGTGTGTATGTGGTTGGCCGGTAGACTGCAAACATTAAACCCATATGAATGTTGTAGGTGTGGATTTGGTCCAAGGCCAAGTTCATCAACCGCAAGTTCTTGATGGAAGAGGTGTACCAGCAGCAGGTGGGAAGCGGGGAGGGCGCGGGCGGATCGCCGCTGCCCAGGGACCGAGATCCTTTCTGGGACCCGCTGGAGCCGCTGCACCTGGGCAGCGCCCACCTGTGGCTCCAGTCACTGGCGTTCCGCATCCCCCTCGAGGAGCAGGTGGAGGTGCTGGGGCCCGAGGGCACCGAGGAGGCCATCCTTCAGGCGCAACTGGTGCCCTGCAGTTCAACAGGATTGTGGGTAACCCTACTGGTTTCAGACCTTTTCTACATATATTGCTAATCGCACCTTCAGAGGCATTTCCAGGTAACCCACAGAGTTTGCCGTGATTTTACCCAGGCCGCTGGGTGAGGAGGACATTCTGATCGACCCCACGGAGCTCTTGGGAAAGAGGCTGGACTTCCAGCTGCTCCTGGAGCAGTGCTGTGGCCTGCGCTGGCTCAGAAAGGCCAAGAACAGAGGAATTCAGATTGGGTCAGTTGGATGTTGTACTTAAATTCATGGAAAAAATTAATTTACTTCTGACTAGTGGAATGACCTCTGGTTTGAGTTTGGAGAAATAGTGCAATTTTCTCAGTCTTTCGTAGATGTGCACAAAAAAGGGATCTCCGTTCTCTCATTATTGGATCATGGAGGTGCTCTCCAGAGCAGCCAGGAGAGATGTGGCCTTTGATGTTCTCGTGTCATCGCTTCTCTGCAGGTTCCGTATGTACGACTGCCCCCAGACCTTCTACACCCCCGCTGTGTGGCACAACGTCAACCCGCTGCTGGACCAGCGGGTGCAGTTCACAGCCCTGCGCACCTCCCAGGACCTCCTCAACTACCTGCAGAGCAGCGCGCTGGTGCTGGAGCTGTGGGGTCTGCAGGGTAATAAGTGCACTCAGTTTTCACACTGAGCAGGGTGGTGAGATATGTGTTTGCATGTCGTTTCATCAGATGTCGTTTCATTAGATGAGCCAGATTTGGTCCGTTTTCTTAATGTTTTTAGATACTAAACTGAATTGGATTGTGTGGGTTTTAAACAAGTCCCATGAGCAGCGTTGCACCCGCACCTAAATTTGTTTTAGGGTCCCTAAAGAGAGAGTGTGTTGTTTCTCTGCAGAGGGATGCGCTGATATGGTGACATCCCTGGAAGGCCTGAGGATGACTCCAGGAGGCAGCTTCATCATGGATAAAGTCAGCTTTTCAGAGGCCTCTGTGAGTTCCACCTTTCTAATGTCAGTATTGACCCCTCATTAAGTCCAGTCCCCCTTGGTTACTGTTGCTATGCCTGTAACATAAATCACCATTATAAAGGTGATTTGTCTCTTTTACTTTTTTTGATGTGTTTGTTGTTTGGGAGCTAAAGTGTGTAAATGGTGGGACATAAATAGTGAAATTGAAGTGACTGTCATTGTGAAAAACTGCAGCACAGCACACGGTGACACAACAAAATGTGTCCTCTGCTTTTAACCATCACCCTTGGTGAGCAGTGGGCAGCCATGACAGGCGCCCGGGGAGCAGTGTGTGGGGACGGTGCTTTGCTCAGTGGCACCTCAGTGGCACCTTGGCGATTAGGGATTCGAACTGGCAACCTTCTGCTTACGGGTCCGTTTTTATACCCACTATATTTCATTAAATCACACCCACTGCCAGGTCACTGTTAGAATTGAACTTGTAATTGTTATTCTTTTCTATTGATTGTGAATATCTGTGTGATTTAATGAGATTCATGAGGGTCACATATGTCCCTGGTTTTTTTAAAAAATATTTTTAAATAGATTTTTAAAAGTAAACATTCACATTTGAACAATTATATTTGCAGAACTATATACGTACAGGGATCAATCTGTTGTGCTACCTGAAATAAAAACTAAGTGTGGCCTAATTGGCCTCAAATATTCAACCCATTTTCTCCAATAAAGCTTTCCACCTTCAGATTAACGTGTGCCGTAACCTTCTCCAATTCATAAATGTTCATCATAATATTGATCAATGATATCTATTTCTTTGTTTTTTTACTAGCTAGCAGTAAGATATTCATTAGATACTTAACTTGTTTTAACCATTCTTGATCAATATTTCCAAAAAATACAAATGGAATTTCACATGCAAAAAAAAATATTTTGCAAGACATTGTGAACTTCTTCCCAATAATCTTTGACTGCAGGAAAATCCCCCCCAAAATATGGTAGTGGTTAGCATTTTGGCTTCCACAATTTCTAACAAACGTCCCTGCTTATGGTTGCTAACACAGGATGCGGACACTATAGGGAGGGTCTTTGGATTGATAAATTATTTTCCATTAAATGATGACTGGCTCAGTCCCCCTGTGGCAGGACAAGGGTTAAATGTCTTGCTTAGTGACACGATGGTGGTAGCAGGAGTGATTTTGTGGTTTTCCTGCATGCGCGTAGGTCTTGGACAGTCCTCCATCAGACCTGAGCTCCTCCCTGAAGGCCCTCCATCAGGACGTGGAACAGTTGCGCAGCGCCAACGCCGCCCTCAGGAAGGAGAACAGCGTCCTCAGAGACCAGCTGAGCAGAGGTGCGGGACCTGCACGTGCCTGCTTACGACTTCACAGCTCTGTTGAAGCATTTGAGGAGAGGCGTTCCGTTTCATCTCTCCTTTTACCCTTCTGTCCAGCAGGAGTGGACAGTGGCCGTGGGAGGACGGAGAGGCGAGGCAGCCTGCGTCCCAGCAGCGATGCAGAGTTCGCTCGAGCCCTCAAGGTCTTCTACCACAGCATGACCTCTGTCAGGGGTCAACTGCAGCGGCTGCGCCGACACAAACCCAGTGTAGGTACACCAGCCACAGCTTCTGAAATTGTACATTTGTGATTTTATTACAGTTACAGAGCAGCATTAGGCAAAAGGGCACATTGCTTTTTATTAGTTAGCTGTGACTGGAGATAAACAGGCCACACCCAACATATCAAAAAGGGTCATAAAAGGATCTATTGTCACACTACTGTAGAAATATGATAAGATTGGGTAAGCTGATCAATTACAAGAGTCAGCCGACAAATTTAAACATGATATGGTGAAAAACGGTTGTGCGAAAAAATAAGTGTTGGTTCCAGCCCCACTTACTACCATTGTGTCCCCATAACCACTGAGTGTAGGTTGTAAAGTAAATGTAAAACGGAACTCCTCCGTGTGTTTGTGCAGGAGGAGGCCGATCTTCTGGGCCTGAGGCTGTTTGTCGACGAACAGGGACGTTTGCTACGTGACTTTGGGGAACAGCTGGAGCAGTGTGTCACTACCCTCAAACAGGACGTGGCAGCCATTGTGCGCCGCAAGAGGGAAAGGTCTGGAATCTGGTCCTGATCTTGGCAGCTCGACTAATACCCAGTATGATCAGTATAGATAATTCTACGTTTAATGAGAGAAAAAAATAAATAAATCTGACGCCTTCATTAATAAAGCACTCTTAGCAGACCTGTGTTCATGTTGGTTATATGCCGGTTTATTTGTTGAGATCTGAGCCACAGCAATAGCAGGCAGATAGAAGAGAATCTGAAGACTTTAGGGCAACTCCTCCACAGACACTCGTGCCCAGAAAGTCGTTTCACAAGCAGACAATTCAGGTCACTGAGATACGGTTAAAAATGTTGAAGGCTTTGGTTTTGGTGTAATGCTTTCTGGTGTTCTACAAACTGCAAGTGCTACATTATTCATTTCAAAATTCCAGCAACGATCAATAAGTGGAAAAAAAAAAAAAAAACATGCAAACCTGTCAACTATGAAAAACAGAGAGAAAAGCCCACAAGAGGAACAGCAGCTTTTTGAATCTGAACAGGCTAAGCGCATGCGGATTAATCTGGGCCCAGTCCAACTGGCCTGGAGTCAGGGCGCAACCTTGAAGATGGCAAATCTAATGGTTAAATCGAGACAAACAGTAGTGCTTCAAAGGGGTTGGGGGGTGTAGTACAACTGGCAAGCTTCACATGATGGAGAACTTGATGCCGTGCTTGTCCAGGCGCTTAATGATGGTGGTCTTGCCAAAAGCAGATCCAGGGGTATAGACTCCACCCCTGCAAACACCATGAGAGTTTGATGCATTAGACGAGACCAGGTCTTAATAAGCACATGACAATTTACAGTGGACTGACTTTTTAGGGAGAGACTCCGGCTCGTTCAGAATTGTGATGGCCGCCTGCACCATGGAGATTGGAGTGGCCACATATCCAGGCTCTGGATACAAAGACAAGGTGTCATCAAGGCACCATTGATAATGTCTCTCTAATTAAATTAATTAAAGGACAATGATACACGTCTAAAGAAATGAGGACAGTTAATAGTGTTGATTTGCAAAAAGCTTCTTTCCACCAATGATTTCACAGAATACCTGGTCCTTGGACTACAGTTCGAATCTTAGCATTGGGCTTTCCTTGCGAGGGGTCCTGGTCCTCTGTGTAGCCTTCTCCAAAGAAGACAAACTGAAAGGAAGTTTCTTCGATCTGAGGACAGCACACAACATAGAAATTTAAGGCAGTTAAAAATATATATATATTTTTCTGAGAGAGAGAGAACACACCTGCTTTCTAGTTGGTCCAGTTTTTGAGAAGTAACCAAGGGAAAAGAATTCTGGGAACTATTCATGCCAAAAGGAAAATAAAATGAAAATCATATACAGAGGTATTATGAACCTAATTTAAGCCACAGTGTGTTACCTTAATCAGAAGTTTCCTGCCAAAACTACACTTCACCATGAACCAGAACATCATGCCGAAGAAGAGGAATTTGAATACAGATGAAATTCCTCCAATTCCAACATATGCACCATACTGGACCTGGGTGACCGAAAAAGGGGTCCAGTGAGTCGCCGCCCCTGAGAATACCGGACACAAGAGACAGTTTCATGGGGCTCACCGGAGACTCGTGGAGCTCCTCGGCCAGGTAGCGCTGAGTCCTCTTCACTACCGACGGGTCTGTGCCCATGAAGGGCACCGCGTACTGCTGCATCTCCCGGCTGAAGAACAGAGCACTCCTGCGCGGGTGAGAGAAGCAAGACAACTGACATTTTTGCACTATGGGTGGTGGTAGCATTATAAAAAAAAAAAAAAAAAAAGTGGGTGCCTAGTGGGTAACACACTCCTCTATGAACCAGAAGACCCAGGTCGAACCCTTACTTACTACCATTGTGTCCCAGAGCAAGACACTTAACCCTGAGTGTCTCCAGAGGGGGACTGTCCCAGTAAATACTGATTGTAAGTCGCTCTGGATAAGGGCGTCTGGTAAATGCTGTAAATATAGGCCGACGAGACACTGTCCTTTTTTAATTTTACCACAGCTGTTATTTAAGCGTACCTCCTTTTGATTTTAGTTCCCACCACAGGGAGAGGCTTGTGTCCGAACTTCTTTCGGAGGCTCCTCAGCTTGCTGCTGTCTGCTAGGCCATAGATGGCAGACTGCCATGTGCCCTCATTAAGACGAGCACCCTATTTAAAAAAAAAAAAAAAAAAAAAAAAAAAAAAAAAAAAAAAGGTACTCTGTTAATAACCCCTCCCCCCAAAAAAACCCAAAAGAAACAAAACCACACAAACCTCAGGGCCAGTGTTGGCGGACAGAAAGCTTTCAACAGTTGTTAGTGTCCCTGGAAAGCAGAAACTGTCTGTGAAAACGTCGCACAGAACCGACTGCGTACAGAACTTGACTGTAAGAAAGTCGGCTGAATACCTTTAAACTGGTCCCGGGTGTAAATAACCCCCATGTCAGCGGGGATGGAGTCAAACCCGCAGCTACCAATAATGTACACGCCTTGCTCCGAGGCCTTGTCATGGTAGTTCAGCTGGATCCCCTCAAGGAACTGTGGCAAGACACACAGCATAAGGTGCACAAGCAAGATATTTATTCATATTTAGCGTGTAAAGCCTCCATTAAAAATCCAACATTTATTAACAGTGCAATCATCCAGAACCGTTGAGCCATAATACCTGCGGCTCTCCAGAAACGTCGAGGAGGTGCGCCCCGTTTTCCACACAGGCCTGCACAACAGGCTCGCCAAAAAACCTGTACTGATGCGGAGATACACGTACACAGACATATCATTTCTAACAGTTCATAAAGCGTGTACATGGCCAGTTCAATATTTCACACTGATCTGCATATAATAAAGTAGCATCATAGATGGTTCGTCAATAGTGTGGTGTGGCGTGTACATTGTACTACGGTACAAGGTACAGACATGACGGTCATCAGTTTGTTTGCTCAACATCAAGATTGCGAGACACAGAGAGAGAGAGAGACACACATTCACCCTGAATGACCATGAGATCATACAAATGATAAATTTATTGGTCATTAGGCTCATTAAAGTCCATACACGGTAACGCGGCCGGTAGAGAGAATTACTTTATAGAGGCTGATGCCGAACCTCCCATATTTAAACTGAACTGCGCGAGACATTTTAGCTTCCTACAATTCAGCGCATTGTACTTACAGGACCAACACAGTTGAGAACAATCACCCCCTGTCTGCACATCGCCGCTAAGGATTCTGGTTCACCAACGTCTGCAATGATGATATCCACGGACTTCAGATCCGGCCGACCTGATGGGGACATTAAGTATGGAAAATAAATATTTACCTTCCAGATATATTTAGCTCAATATGCAGGGTGGGGACACGTCTTGATGCCAGCAGATAATCAGCTGCCGTCCAGGATGGCGCTGACCCTCCCCAGGGGGCATTGCTGGGATAGCTGGGTGGTAGTAGCCCAGTGGGTAACACACTCGCCTATGAACCAGAAGACCCAGGTTCAAATCCCACTTACTACCATTGTGTCCCTGAGCAAGACACTTAACCCTAAATTGCTCCAGGAGGACTGTCCCTGTAACTACTGATTGTAAGTCGCTCTGGATAAGGGCGTCTGATAAATGCTGTAAATGTAAATTAACCAGACATCCTCCAGACCCCAACAATGGTTTATAAGACCGGTTAAAAACTAGGCGTGCAGAGGCCCAGACCCTGGTCTGTCTAGACTGTGGACATGGAGGCCACGCTCCTAAATCCCTTCCTTTACTTAATCTCCTTAGACACCATCGCCACCCGCCTCCTGCTGAACTCTGTTTTCACAGCACAGACTTCTGGGTTAGAACAGAGGTCCTGGTTTATCAGCAGTCCCTCAAGGAGTGAAGGCTTTCTGCAAAACATCACTGCCGTGCATTTATATTATTATAAAAACTCGACTTCGGTCATTCTGAGACGTACCGAGCGCCTCGGCGGCCTGCTCCAGAACTTTTTCCAGCTTCGGTCTGCTCCTCCCGGCGATAGCCCATTTCAGGTTCCCCTTCGGACCCTCGGACGACGTCCGGGCGACTTCCTCCACCACGAACTGCCCGGTGAAGCCCGACGCTCCGTATATGATGAGGTGATAGGGCCGCCCGGACGACGCGCTGACCGTGACCATGATGAGCGGAGCCTGAGAGCCGAGCTGCGGCGTGCGGATTCGGCAGGAGACGAGCGCGGCGGAGGCGACGGCGACGGCGGTCCGGACTTCCGACGTAACTCGCGCAGACGCTGGACGAGCGGACGCGACCAATTAAAAACGGCGTCACGTCTGATTGGCTGATCACCCGCTGGTGAGCGGCGATTGGCTACTGGACAGGAAAGGGGCGTTTTTAGATCTAGAATCGACCAATGGACCACTGCGTTGCCACTGGATACTTGGTTCCAGCCCTGGTTCTATTGTTTTGCTCACGACTTGCCAGTTTTCTTATGGCAAATGGCATCAATATTTATGACTGTTTTTGTCACAGTTTATGACTGTGTCAAGATAAAGAAGTTAAACTATCAACGTAGCTGAGTCATTCTTGAAGCCATTGTGACTGGTAAAAATAAATGATTTTTTTCCCCCTCAGGTCAGAAAGAATAGAGAACCTGACAATGTTTATACCCACCTGCGAACAAACCTGATTGATAAAAAATTCTAATGTTGGTCTTAATATTAACACGAGAACCTTCCATGTCCGACGGGTGTCATGCGAACATCTGAAAGTCATCATGACTCGCCTCCCAAACATCTACTGCCCTCTAGCGACTGGTGAAGTGAAGGTGAAAGTGAAGTGATTGTCATTGTGATACACTGCAGCACAGCACACGGTGACACGGCGAAATGAGACCTCTGCTTTTAACAATCACCCTTGGTGAGCAGTGTATGGGGACGGTGCTTTGCTCAGAGGCACCTTGCCGGATCGGGATTCGAACCGGCAACCTTCTGATTACGAGGCCGCCACTGCCCCTAGGAAACAGATTTACATTTGCCATGCCAGTCTTCGCAATATTTGCGATGTGTAATCAGTTTCTTTACTGCTACACATGTATCTGGTTCGAATATGGCCTTGCGGAATTTAAACTGTGCCACTGGTTATTACTGGAAGTTCTGACTACTACATACATTTTAACTCCTTGCGATGGAAAATTATATGTGGTGTCCTTCTGTGATGTTCACAATCCAAACTCAGATGGTAAAACACAAGTCAATTTCGAAAGTACCAACAGTAACATTTATTAACCAGGAACAACAGGTTTCATACTAAACCGACAACCCATGCCCTTTGCTTTTAGCCCAAAACTGTAAAGGACAGAACATTGAACAGTCAAGCGAATGTCAGCAACTTCCAAATGTACAGTTAAAACAAACCTTCGCTTAAATGTTGAGTTCCTTAAAAGACATTTTGGTGATAACATGGATGAATTCTCTATCTAAACACCCACATCAAGTCCGGACAGTGAAAGAAGGGACATGCATATTTCAAAAATGCTTCTTTTTTTTTTTTTGTTTACATCTGCATTTACATCTCTACTGTACATTAAATAAATAATTAAAATGCACACACCGATTAAGACTTCGTTGTCTGAACCAGCCAGACAACATGTGCAAATTAAAAAGAAAAAGACAAAAGAACGTAACATCATATTCTTAAACTCTGAAGGTCTTGTGCAAAATAAAGCAGGTTGATTTACTTTTTTTTTTTTACTTGTAGACTGCATATTTACTACCTTAACCAAAATGTAGATTCTGTTTTTAATGGTCAAGACATTTTTATAAAGATAAATATATTGGACTAGGTTTGGATAAAGGTCGAAATATTTGTGCATTACACTTAACAACAATAGAAGAAGAAAAGGATAAGACTTGAGGCTGAATTATCCATAAGAATAACTAGGGTAAACATAGCATTAAAAAGATAAAAGTTTTAGAGCTATGCCTGAGAAATTGGTATACACCTTTCACTACTATATATAATATATATTCTCTTACTGTAGTACCAGTCTGAACATTAAAACATTCATTAAAACAAATATATTGCTTTCCTATCTGCCCTGCTGCTGCTCTATGAATTGCTGCACAATGCTACCTTCAGGCTACATTCGATACCCCTGTTGTGTTGTTGGTATTGATAGTGCACTTATAAAATATTAAAATTTGATTGAGGGGAAAAGAAAAAAAAAAAAAATATGGAAAAATGAACTAAACCTTCATTTTGTTTAAAGGATTTAAGGTGGCAGTAAACATTGTAGCTGCAACATCAGGCCGCTTGCTGCAGGTCGGTCCCTCTGGAGCTTGAGGTCTCACGGTCATGTGAGGTACTGTGCTCGTCAGGTTACTGCAGCCACCTTCTAGAGGATTCCACAGACGGCGTACGGAGGAGGCCGACTGGCTACCAGCATGTAGGTGAAACAATCTCTCATGGGTCCATCAATGCTGCCCTGCTACAAGCTGGGAGAGAACCAGTGCTTGAGCTCGTCCATCCCACGCTGCAACTGGCCAAAGTAAAAGTCCATGTTCTGGGAGAAGTCTGTACACACACTGGACTGGGCGTCGCCGACCATGCAATAGAGTGCGGTCCCTCCCAGACTGATCACCACAGTGGCCAGACACAACAAGAGGAGCAGCAGCCAAGAGTCTCCACCTACGTCATCTACTCGGGGGAGAGAGAGAGAGAGGGGAGCGGTAATAAAACAAAACCAGCCAAATACAGATGCGGTTACAACATCATTTTTACCTTGGTCCAGGCCTTCATCGGGTTCCCTGAATCGGACCTTGCGTTTGGAAAGAGGTTTGGGTGCTGGGCGGGCTGCGCTGTTGGTTCCTTCCAGACAAGCTCTTCTCTTCAGGATGGAGACCAGGCCTGCGGCCGGAGCAATCTGAGAACAGGAGAGCAGCAGTCAATTAATCCTTTTGATTACTAGATTTTTCTTCTTTTACTCTTTTGTACTATGAAATTAAATATATGCTCTTAGATTTAAGATGAATGTGCTGCTGTTTCTCCACTAGGGGTCAGTACAGACCAAACTAATCTGTACAATATGAAGAGTTTTCATTTCAGTGAAAATAGCATATATTACATTAAAAAAAGCAGATTAATTTACAATCAATTTGGAACTAATAACGCCTTGACAGTGGTGTTCCCAGTTAAGACTGGACTGCTGCTGTGGTTCCGCAATCCACAGGTTTCCATGCACACTGTGTCAATTGTTGACTTAACTATTTCTAAAATATTTCTTATTTTTAATGAGTTGGGTATGTCATTACAAAATAAATGGAGGATATTGCTGTTTGGAAAGCTGAGCCACGCTCCAACCCCACCAACGTAAGGTGAAGAATGATCTGTCAGCAGGTTTTATGGTCCCCTGTTGAAAGGGCGCGTTCCAGTCATGCGTTTTTCTGTAGAGGCCGGGCTGTACAACACGGTTAACCAGTTCCCGGAAAAATCTGGAGGCCTAAGCGTCAACCCGACCTCCCTGCACACAATTCCCTCCAACGGCTCTTTATTTGGCAAGGAATGTCCAGCCTGTTTTCTTGACAACTACACTGCTCTCCTTTCCTCAACCTCGTCCATCTTGTTAGGGGTGGGTCAACCAAGGAGTTACACATGGGCCTGGTGACAGACCCAGACGAGCACGGTTTGATGCGGACAGGCTTGGAATGTTCCTGAAGTTGTGTGACTCTGAACTAACGCTGCATCAGACAGTGCATTTAGAGACATCTCATGCTTGGATTTTACTGTGCTGAGGGCGACGTGCAGCCCAACACCCCAGGAGCAGGTTTGATTACCATCACCTCATTATTAGGCTAAATAGTCATGCGCTGCAAAACCTTAACATGGCCCACAGAGTACAAAGAACCATTATGTAGTAAAAAGCCCTGAAACAAACATGCAAGAGAGGTCACCAGAATTATTTTCCTGAACAATAAATGTAAATGTGTAATTACACACTGTTCTTCATCACATAACCTCGTTTATGGGTGTCTGTTAGCATTGCAATTTAATGTGCTGCAGTTACAGCCATTTAACATTTAACAGGCAGCGCAAGACAAACATTGCATGAAGTGACAACATCCAGGCCAGATGCCTTGAAACATCCATAACTTCCCTCCCAGCTGTTCAATAAGATGCAGTGTGCAGCAAAGCAGGGACTCAAACAGGCATGAGAATAACATCCAAAAACATTGTTGTCACTAAAATAGAACTAACTAATGATCCATTTTACACAAGCATACAGGCTGTTCACAGCTTTTGTCATGACGCTCAAAATTGAGCTCAGGCGCATCCCGTTTCCCCTGATCATCCTGTTTCTGCAGCCGTGAAAACAAATATTGGACATGATTTGGATGGGCACAATCATTATATATATCTATATAACGTCGGGGGAGAAGCGCCTTGGTCCGGGAGGTGACCAAGAACCCGGTGGTCACTCTGTCAGAGGTCCTCTGGGGGCAAAGGAGAACCTTCTCGAAGGAAAACTATTTCTGCAGCGATCCACTATCAGGCCTGCGTGGTAGAGTGGCCAGATGGAAACCACTCCTTGTAAAAGGCACATGGCAGCCCATCTGGAGTTTGATTAAAAAAAAAGGCCTCTCAGACCACGAGAAACAAAATTCTCTGGTCTGATGAGACAAAGATCGGACACTTTGGTGTGAATGCCAGGCATCACAACTGGAGGAAACTAGGCCCCGCTCATCACCAGGCCAGTACCATCCCTACAGTAAAGCATGGTGGGGGCAGCATCATGCTGTGTTCTCAGCTACAGGAACTGGATGAGTAGTCATTGTAAAGAATTTCATTCTGGATGATAGGCTGCTATAACAGGACCTAACAAAAAAAAAACTGAACGAGGTTCACTTTGCATGAGAGCAGGTAACAGCAACAGGGCTTCGTAAATGAAGTTTCTGCCCAAAAATGTAAATCACATGTCAAGCAGCTCCGGAAGAACATTGTCCTGCCTGTTCCATGTACGCTGCATGAAAGACCTGATTGTTAGCATCCCTGTTGGGGCTGAGTGGGCGGCGAGGCTTTACTGTGCTCTGTCTCTTTGTTTTATTGTAGGAAATGCCGTCATCAGGTCATCAGTCACAGCAGGCTGACTGCATCCCATATACCGGGCGAAAGGACACGACAACCCTTGGCCCGTTGGAGGACGTCATCATTTATGGATTCGTTAGCAAAGGGAGGACGGTGCTGACTGAGAACTTTTTTTTTTTTATTTAGAAATGCATTTCGTTTGGTAAAATAATCAGTATTGTCTTACACAAAAATGCCAGACTGGTTATGAGGGATAAGCACTAACAGGATTCCAGCTTGTGAGGAATCAGCCTACTCTTCTGAAAAAAAGTAAAAAGAAACCACATTTTTCTTTCAGATGTTTATGACCGATTAAAAGAAAGATATGATAACAGCACGTTAAGCATCTGTGAAATCTCTGAAATGCCTGGAATATTGAAATGGAATGAAGTTTATTTGTCGCGTTCCAAAATGAGTCCATTTAAAACTGCTGCTGGTTTTTCTGTTCGTGTTCAAACCCTTTTCCTTGTGAGAATCTCACTGCCCCATTTAAACACTTTTCTCAATGTTATAGTTTAATTTAATTTGCAAAAAGAGAATTTTTTTTTTTAATTAAACTTGACGCATCATTAGCCTCGGAATTGTTATTGAAGCAAAAACCATGAAACCAGTGAAGATTCTCCCCTCCATATTTCAAAAGTTCGAAATGCTGCAGCTACCACTGAACATGATCAGCGGAGAGCAGCGAAACTGGTCATTAGAGCACTGAATTCCCTCCGGATCCGTTTCTCACCTCCTCCACCTGAATGCGCTTGGCCATGTCATCCAGGGTGGCTGCTTTCACCAGTTCCACCGCCTCCAACCCAAACCCATCTTCATCCACCTCGAACTCCTCCGGCGTCTCCTCAGGCACGTCCAAGTCCACGGGCCCCTGGTCCATCTCGCTCATTCCTTCCTGTAGCTCCAGGGCCTCCTCTGCTTCCTCAACCTCCTCCTCTTCGTCTTCCTCCACCCGCCTGAGTTTGTAATCCTCTGAGGGACGCTGGCTTTCCTCTGCACCTACAGAAGGCTCCTGCACCTGCTTCTCCACCAAGTGTCTGGGCTCAGTGGGCCGGTGCGTCTGGACAGAGATGGACTCATCTTCCACCATGTGTTGGTCTGGACCTGCATTTACAGTCTCTGGCCGACACGCCCGCCTCTCGTCCCTCCCCTCGCTGCTTGGTGAGGACGAGACATCAGTCAGCGGGGGTTCTGGGAAGTCCTCATGCTTCCCATCCCTCTCGGTCTCCACTACCGCTGCTGCTGTTATTGCACCCTGCTCAGCCCCACCCACTGGTCCAGAGTCACCGGAGCACGAGCTGTCAGTCGGTGCTGAAGAGGGCGTCTCTAGCGGAGGGCTGGGGGAGGGGCGTGAAGGTGGCTCTGGCTCCCTCTGTTGGTCAGCAGGTGCATCGCTGCTGCTGCAGCCGGGGTCGGACTCCGAGGAGGCCTCCTTCCGTCCTCTCTGCTCCTCCATCACCACTGCTGAATCAGCCGTACTGCCTGCTGAAGACACACCCGGTTACCGTGGAAACCTATTATTACATCACATCCAATAAGAAACGTCACTCTCCTCCTCCAAGACCACCCGCCCGCGTCCTTTCAAACGCACGCCACGCTCGAGTACAGATCCGAACAAGCTAATCCCAGCTGATCCTCCACTCTTCCTCCCACCCCCCTCGGTGTCCGTCAATAATTTATGACTCCTCCTCAGCTGATTGGGTCCGGCGTGCTCCGTGGCCGCGAGCTCTGCGATTTGATCTGCGTGTTGACGGCCCTACGCAGCCGCCGCACAATGCCGGCGATTCAGGAGAGTGGAGGCAATGTGCGCCGCGCTCCTCTCCCATGCGGAGTGCTAGTCACATGATCTCTTTAAATTGGGGGCTTTATGGGAAACAGCTGCGTCCACCCTAAAAGAGATTTCATTTCCTTTTCTGTTTGCTTTGTTTGCATTTTTGGAACCTCCGAGCAAGAACCTGAATTTTTAGGTCGAGGTCAGGACAGGGATGCATGATTCATCATGATCCGTCCCTCCTGGAAAAATAGGTGAGTGGTTGGCCACTTCAGTGACAGGCAATGGGTATCTCGGTCATATTAGCATACAGTGTGTGTGGGGTGGTGGGTTGTCACGCCTGGACTGTGAAAGTGAAACCGGGCCGTGCAACACTACGCCTGGAAGTACTGTGGCAGGTAACGCACACCCTGGATTCACATTTTGTACCAAGAAAGCCGGGGGGGCGGGGGGGGGGGGGGGGGGGGGGGCCCTCATCAATAACCAATGCCCTGCAATGGACACACACACACACACACACACACACACACACACACACACAAAATAGGCACTGTTCATTTAGTAGGACATGCTGATGGAATGTTCCTCAAGGAAAGCCTGTCCAGATACACATGGAATTTCAATTTGCTAATTGGTCACAGATCAGTAGATAAGAAGGTGACTGATTTGTGCCATGACTGCTACTGAGCTGCAGCGAGTCGAGACTGACGGGAGGTTGGAAGTCACTGACCCCTTCCAGAAAACAGAAGGGTTCTATATCAACGGTGAAAAAGACAATATCCGAGAAGCCGATTGGCTGCTTCTCAAGAGCGTAACCTTGGCCCCCTCAGTGACCCCATTGATTGAGGTTTCCTCAACTAAAACCTGCCTAAAAAAAGGAATTTGCGCAGAATGTCATGATGACAATCTATGACTGGCAAAGGCAACACCTGCTAGTGTTTCACTGTAGATCACCATTATACACTGCTACACGCTACAGAAAAAAATTAGTGCTGGTAAAGTGTTTCCATAAAGGATCTTAACTCCACTGGCCAGATGTCCTTCTACAGTCATCCCAACGTGCATCACATGAAGCGAGTGGTCCACCATATAAATAAAAACACAATTTCCACGCTGGGCTAGCAAACAGACAAACTCACCCGCAATGCATGGAGGCAGCTGGAGGTTCTCAGTCGCTCGCTCGCAGACCAGGCTGTTTTTCTGAACTTTGCCCACGGCCTCGCACTGCAGAGGAACACACATGCACATCAGCTGACGCGCGCAACGCCCGGCTGTACACCCACACCTGAGCAGGTGCCTCACCTTCTCGGGCCTCACCGTCGGTCTGCAAAAAACAAGAGAGACAGCAGCGAGTCAGTCAGAACCATGGTAATGAGGAGCAGGATCCTCGGCTTACCCCCCCCTCACACTCAAGGGTGCGACGTGCATAAAAGGGGAATGCGCGTCTCAGGGTGGCCCGCTCCGCTCCGAAGGGAATCTAATATTAGCACGGCACATTTCCCGTGGTGAAACTCTAGCGCTTGTCTCAAATTGCCGAAAGCGCAGCAACCGGCCATATGTTTAAACCATCAGCGCACCTCGACCCGGCACACGATGGTCCCTGAACAGGGAGGTTAAAGCGAGCAGCGGTGCAGCTGCGGCTCTGGCGGTGCGGACTGTGACCTCCACGCTGGCTCGGTGGATGGGTTCAACTTGGTTAGGCATTTATTGTCATATCCAGGAAATTATTAACTCGGTCATGAACTTTTTTTTTTTCCTTTTTGGTTTCACGATGGTGGAATTAGAAGAATGCACCTCTGCCAAGAATGACTGTAAAAAATTAAAATGGGTCTGAACACAGAACTGGCAAAATTTCAGAACAGCACTTGTATGCATTTGGGCATTAATTAAATAACATTAACGTCAGCACCCATTTGAACTTTGACATCTCATGGGCGGCTGTAAATGACTGAATGCAGTCAAGGTCATGTTTATATGTCATCAAGTTTGTTTCAATGCACAAATTTTTATGTTATGAGATAAAATGTGAAGAAAAATGTTTGTGTTAAGTGAAAAATGTATTGCATCATGCAACAAACCACCAATGATGTCATAATTAATCATGCTATTCATTCACTTTTATAATGAATAAAAAAAAATGCGATAGAGAAACGAACAATTTAACAACCAGTTTTGCCACAACACCTTCTGGACTTACTGTCTGTGAGTCCTGCAGATGTGGGTCAGATACTCCAGCTGTTGCTGTTCATCGCCGGCTCTGTCTGCAGCCTGGTCCGGGACCCGACCGGCCTGCCTCCACTGGGACTCTGAGGAGGGGAGAGAAGAAGAGGCCGACACAGCAGCAGCTCCATAAATTTCACCTCCGCAAAGGGTCGATCATTAAACAAAATTTCCTGTAATTAACCACTAACTCTTCATTTGGAAGACACGGAATCTTTTGACTGATCCACTCTGAGTATTAAGCAGCTAACAGCCTGGAACGATGTCCAGCAATCCTGTCAACAGGTTCATGTGCGAGCCCTTACCCCACGTCTCCTGCAGGGCTGCCAGGTTGGCCAGCAGGCGTTCGTGGTAAAGCCTCTCCAGCTGAACGAAGCGGATCGCCCGCTCATCTGCACACAGGCGGGTCAAGGAGCACCACCACACGCTCTATCCTCAAGTTAAAATGAAGCTGAATGACATTTGGTCAAATAAATAAATAAATAAATAAAAAACTCCTAATGGAAAAATATATGTATAAAATATAACATTTATATAACATAAAAAAAACTGATATTTTAAGTTTTCATACCAGAGAGGGAGGCACAAAAATCTTCTCTCAACACTGACACCCTGTTGGATGGGCGGCTGCCCTATTAGCTCAAGTGAATTTAAAGTGGGGATTATTTCCCAACGTCGTCCAGTATCTTAACAGGCTCCCAGGGTTCCCTTTCGCTGAAGCCGACGCCCATTACTGTTAGCAGCTTCCTCAAAAATCAAAGCCCAGACCTCTGCCTGTCTGCCGTTTTATCCTGGAGAAAGCTGCTTCCAGTTCTTCAAGCCCCCCAACTCAAGACAGAACATACAATATACTCGTCCTGAGCTCCGCACTGCAAGGAGAGCCAACATATGAAAAGAGATCACGGTTAATGCAATGTGACAGATGAAGCGGTGCAGAAGACATTTAAGCTGCAAAGGAACATGGATGCTCGCACGAACGCTGCTTAAAAAAAAAGGATACAATCCTCCTCGAGAACCAATGCTGCAGCAATCTAGAAAAAGACAGAAAACACACACACAGGCACATTATTTTTGCAAGGTTTCCCCCCACAAGAGCACTTCCCAAGGCTTCCGTTGTTCAGAAAGCTTCAAAAGGTCAAGATGTCGGAGTAGAAACACATAGAGCTAAAAGCTAAAGAACACAAGACCTTTGCTAGAAATTTGTCTGCTACAAAAAGTGAGGAGGTGGCATGGCAGATGTAGACCTACATTTGCCACTGAGCGGGACACACCACGCAGCTCCTCAGATGCTCGGTGACGTGGGCGCTTGTAAAACCTAGTGGCCTCGTTTCCACCCCAACTCACAGATTTACACACCAGAGCAGATTTAAATAAACGTGAGTGACACGTGGCGGAAGCGTGCGCAGACGTGGGAGCATGGGAGAGAAAACGAGAGCATCTTGCCAGTAAGCTGTTTAAACTCTTTTATGTTCACAATAACAGGACACAAAACACTGCTTTGTTAGTTCACTGTGGGGGGAAAAAGACGTTGCCTCCATTCCATTTAAGGCCATGTTTGTCCTTAAGGAGCAGCTAGGAAGTGGCGTCAGAAGGAGTAAATGAGGTTAAAGGTTAACATGCGCCCCGTTTTCTATGACTGAGTTCTATAAAGTTCATTTCTAAAACTGCACACACTAATAAATAGGGGTGTTGGAAAATAATCGATATAGCAATATATCGTGATATTTTATGTGACATTAAGTATCAATATTTTTGTATACAAATTTAGTCCACAATTCAGTTCTGAGTTATGTTGTTTTGGTTGAATTATTAATGTAATGTGATCCACACAGACCGTACACAGTATCTTGTAGATCAGCTCTGTTTTTACATGTTCAGTGAACTGTAAAATATCGCAAAATGTACAGTATCACATTATATTGTGATATAACGTATCATGACCCAAGTGTTGTGTAATATATATATATTTTTAAATTACACATCTTACACATTTTTACAAAAGATTTTCAATGACTTTTACTCATTACTCTAAAGGTAGATTTTCATGACCATATGTTTTTGTGCAAATGTAAAAAAAATTACCAGAATTTTTTTTAACTAAACATATGACAACACTGAAAAGCAGTGTTTCTCATCTAAGTCCAAGTAAAATGGACCCCATCAGGGGTCATGTAATTTACATGACTTTTTAAAAGGAGACACGGGTCTGAGAAAGTTCAGGAATTCTGGCGTAATGCACACAGTGCTGCGTGATGTGGTTAACTACGTAAAGCCAGCAAAGACCTGTGCTAGTTTTGAATGTTGCAGTTGTAAACATAGAAAAAAGTTTCTCGAGCAGTCTTACAGGAACGATATACTTCATGTTATACATTCATGTGCCAATCAATTACTTTTACTTTATATGTTTATTTTGCATTCCAAAACTTTAAGACCTGGAAAATTCTCTTTTCAAATTCCATGGCTTTTCCAGGTTTTTAATGCCTGTAGGAACCCTAAAAAAACACAACTCTTTTTTTTTTTAACATTTGCCACTAAAATTACGCCAATATTTCAAACTCCTTCAAGCTCCTGGGTTTAGTTACAACAGAGTGGGTACTCTTTAAAAAAAAATGAAGTTAAATGAATCCAGCATGCAGGAACTTACAGGATTGGTTCTGCTTTATTTTCTGTTTGCACAACTCTAAAAAGGCGTATGGGCATGAAGATTCAGCAGGCATAATCCCTTAAATGTGGAACAAAGCATGCTTTTAGATGCCATTCTGAAAAGGCATGGGGGCATTTTGTCATCTGGTACAAAATGCCTGTTGCATCAGACCAGTGCACTAAAACTTTTACTGAAAGCACCAGATTTTTTTTTAAACAAACAAGCGGGCTACATAAAAACTTATTGGATTTTAATATCTGCGGTACTGAACCGTGCATAAGCGCTACAGCACCGTAACGACTGATGTCACGCCTCTGGGTAAAATGTCAGGGGAGAATGAAACACAAACACAAGCATTTAACCGCCATCACAGCTGATTAAATCAGATCACGCCACTATTCACTGCGTGCCGAGCCCAACCCATGCTGCAGCCTGCAGGCACAGAGGGTTTTTAAATCCTATATGTAAAAACATTAGGCCTGGTCTTTGGTGATAAAACCACCTCTAAACCAGCTAACCAACAGAATCAGATAGTTTAAACCCCACTCTTGCGTCCATTTACATAACGTTTATCTATATTTGGCTTTCAGTTACTAGTCAGAGTAAGCTATAAACTAGAAAACTAACTGCATATCTATAACTTCACTTTTAGCATTTGTCCACAGTGTAATTGCGGTATTATATAATAATCAAAGTTTACTACTCTTAGAGTTAAAGGTCATCTTCTAAATTAAAAAAAAAAGAACACTTGAAAAACATTTAGTCTAGGACTAGGCTAAATCCACAAACAGGAAACTGGCCCTAAATGACCCTGTAATCACAATTATGCTACCAGAACATTTACATTAGTATACATAAGTAATACTTGGACAAGCCATAAATTTGAATTAGATTTATTTAACTCTATTTTACAGATTTTATATGATTTTTGACAATGTTGTGCTTAGCAGTAGCAGACCTGGTGGAGGTACTGGGGCAGCAGGGCGTGGTCACAGTGCTCCCCCAGCTCTAGATGAGCGGCCACAGGGGATGGGCGTGGACTTATAATGTCTCCCTGCAGGCTTTCATCTGGGCTGCTGCGCTCCTCGGGTCCTGCAAACACAAACATAGAGACCTCAGCCATGCATTTGTGCAGAGGGGACAAAAAGGAGAAATGTGAATAAAAGTGTATATAAAATGCCTACACTCCAGCTATGCAGTGGCCGCACCTCGAATCTACAAAAAGCCCCGTGATCTCACACACCAAAGAATCATATCTGGCCGTATCCTGTGAAGGGAGTCATGCAATTTCACAGAAACAACCTGCATAGCACAGGTGATTGGTCGATAAGCCACGTTCCCTCGATGCCCATTAGGGGCCCGACTCTCTGGGACCCAAAGAAAACAACAGTGCTGTGACATAAGATTCCGGCTGCCGAGAGCCTTAAAACAGACTTCAGCAGCTCAGCTGGGATCGCTCATTTTCTCCCGGACACTCAAGTCGCAGCTCAAACAAATTGAACCGTATCAAGACAACATCAGTAAGCCCAGCTCAGAACCTGCACAGGAGAATAAACAGTCCATTCCAGTAAAATGCGGTGATCCCCACGAAAGGGTACAGGCCTAATTCTAAAAAGTCATACTGTTCAAAAGCAAAACAAATGAGTTAAAGTGACAAACGTGCTGGATGAGTGTCTGAACTGCACTGTGTTAGTATGCCAACACACTGCTGATATCACGCCAAACCTCACGCCAGTCGTACTGAAAGCGCAGCCTATGTTGAACAGGTTAGCAATGGTTTTTTTTTTTATGATTCAGCATGATGTGTATTTCCCTCTGATAAGAGTTGACCAACTTTCTGGTGAAATACTGCCCCCTAGTGTATAGAGTTTTGAAAAAACGTTGCCCCTTTCAATACAAAAATCTGTGCTTCACCTGTGGGACTGCATGAGTCGGAGTCTCTGGGCTGGCTGTTCAGGTCTGGTGAGAAGGCTCCACTATTGCTCTCAGCCTCCTCTTCCTCCTCTTCCTCATAATCAACCTTGGACCCCTCGTCATCTTCATTCTGCTCCTCTTCCTCCTCACCGTTGTTGTTGACAGAGTCCTGCTGGAGCAGAAGTTGCCCGCCCTGTGGCCCCTTGTCCACCTCCTCTCCTTCCTCCACCAGACGGTTGTGGTTCTCGTCCGGACTGCAGAGGGCCGGCCCAGATGCGGGGTCCTGCTTGTTCTGGAGGTCTACCCCACCTCCACCTACCTCTTCAGCCCCTCCCTGCACCCTTCTGACGAGTTCCTCGCCCTGCGATTGTCCCTCGTCCATGGGCCCCTCCAGCCAATGAGGATGAAGATCCACTCCACCCACCACACCTACGAGCCACGCCACTCCGGTCACCTGGCAGCAGGGACAAAACACTGACAACTTATTACTCTCTAGTCATTGATGTGAACAAACACATTTTCATTTTACGGCTTATCCAGAGCGACTTACATTCAGTAGTTACAGGGACAGTCCCCCCTTGGAGCAACTTAGGGTTAAGTGTCTTGCTCAGGGACACAGTGGTAGTAAGTAGGATTCGAACCTGGGTTGTTGGGATCATAGGCAAGTGTGTTACCCACTAGGCTACTACCACCCTACAACTACTACCACCCTAACACAAACTTGGACTGATTGTACTCTCAAAAACTACATAAAGGAATATACACAGGTACACGCTAAGCCTTTAAAGGGAGGGATTTCACCACCTAAGTCTAAGGAAAGTGGTTTTATCTGCGAGAAATTGCACATATGGCTGAATTAGCTCAACTAGCCTAGCATTTGCCAGCATGTTAGCGCTTACTCTTGCTCATTTGGTAAAGACAGTTATGAATCTGATTTGACCTACAATAAACTAGCACAAAATTAGTGAAGGTCTGATTATGTTCATGAATTTGCTAAACAGGCTAAACCACGGGCACCCAGATTTCCATTTAGGGGTTCGCGGCTATGGCGTGTTCCATTTGAACTGGACAAGAGTCTAAAGCGCAATTAAAACACACATCCAGATCTCCTTTTCACTAGCTTCTAGCTTTAACCATAATCCAATTAAAGCTCTGGGTGCAATAATCCTCCTTGAATCTAGATCTCCAGGAACAAATGTGAGGCAAACGTAACCCCTTGTGGTGGTGCAAGTAACGGATAAGTCACAAGGAGGCCGTGTAAGGTTCTTTAACCCCATATGCTGGTCGCACAACGTGAAGGAACTCAGACTTTCTGTCCTTTCAGAATGTCACTATGGTGACAGTGATTACTTCACTGCTATAAAAATGTCCATTATTCACCAAATGCGATTTTATTGCTTTGTAATGACAATGTATTGGCTTCATAACGGCCCTTAATTTTTAGATGAAAACGACCATATTTAAACTGCTAGAATATTACATAAGGACATACATAAGGACATAAGCATGCTTGTTACCTGGACATGGTACACAAATTTTAAACACAGCTGTCAAAAATATTAGTCAGATTGAGTTCTGTGACGCTAGAACCACTCAGAGTCGAGAATACAGATCCTACACTAAAAATAATAAAAAAAATCTGCAGCAAAGCAGGGAGGAGAACCGGCACGCAGCCCATGTCAGCATCCGCCGACACGACCCACTCCACAATTTACACCACCCTCAAACAGCTTCTAATGAGCCCTCGTGCTATTGTTGTGTGCGACTTTCCACCCCCACCCCACATTAGAGACTGTTTTCTAGAAAAGTCCCCGGGGTAATCAACAGGAATTGAAGAAGATAGGCCTGAAGAATGGCTTATGCAAACTCACCCCCTTAATTACAGCTCTTACACCAGCCGCCAAGCGTCTAGCTGGCATCACGGATTTTCCCTGTTATTTCTGTTTCTTCCTCCGGCCTTTATCTAAAAGGTCATGTACTTATTATATATATAAGAAAAAAAAAAAAAAAAAAAAAAGACCCACCCATGTTTAGTGGGTCTAGGGGGGTGGAATAATACATTCGTATCACAATATATTGTGATACTTCTTCTAGTGACCCATTATCAATCCATCAGGATTATTAAGATAAAACTCTGCTTTGGCAAACAATTAAATTGCATTTCTTAAAAGTTTATTTTCTAAAAACACTGTTGATTGTACAGATGATTCTGAAGTACGTAGATTTTATAATGGCACATTGCAACAGAATTACATCACTCTTCTTAATAGAGTGACCAACAATATAATGCATTTCCCATAATAACAATATTTTACAGTATTTAATATATTGTAGAACAGTTGTGTACGATACAATCTGTCAGACAAAATGTCCCATATTTCCAATTTTTTTTAATAGTGTCGAAATGTACTTGAAGTCCAACTTAAACCTTAACACACTGATAATACAAGTATGAAAATACATTGCTTCGTTAATTTCACTAACGTCACAGAAACAAGAAATGCAGCTCAGTTCACAACTTAATAAATCCTTTCATGATTTATCACTCAGACCAGACCAATGCCTCAAGCAAACCAAGCTTAATGAATCCCGACAAATGAACCACCCATGCAAATCTGCGCCTGTGGCAACGATCTGCGGCCGTTAGTTCAGGATCTGCGCTTTTAAAGCGGTGGCGTGTCTGTGTGGTGCGAGTTACAGTGGGTCTAGTACCGTAGCTTCCCTTTCCTTTGATGAGTGGATGAGTCCCAGAACGAAGAGCGACGACGCAGTGACAGTGACTATCCTCTCTCACCAATCAGCAGCCTGAAGATACATTCCAAAACTCTGCGAGTTGGGCCGATAAAAGTTGGTGGGAAGAATAATTAAGAAAAAAAACAAAAGGGTTCCACTGGGGAACTGTTCAGGTAATGCGATGAGGAGAAGGCTAAAAGAAACTTGTGACTCCGGGAAACAAAGGAGTTTGTGTGTTTGGTGCGAGTATCGGATTTGTGTCTGGGTCAGCACTCAGGTGTTTACATCACAAAGCCTGGCTGAGCCGACATCGAAAGCCCCATTAAGCCTCGCGTCTCAGTGAAAGTTTCTAACTGAAAGCCCTCGGCGACTTCCAACCAACTTGCATGACCGCAGACGCACTGCTTCCATTATCAATCAATCAAGCAATAAAGAACAACGTTCCCAAAACCCCAATAATAATAATAAGATACAATAGAAGACAGAAAGGTGAAAGGAAACCGGTCAGTAGTCTATTTCCAGTATGGCGTATTCCCGGAGTATTTTATGTCGGAATGGAGTGTGTACAGTACAGGCCAAAAGTTTGGACACCTTCTCATTCAATGTGTTTTCTTAATTCTCACACATGAACACATGTGGAGTTATGTACTTAACAAAAAGTGGAGATCTATCCTCCACAGTCACCAGACCTGAACCCAATCCAGATGGTTTGGGGTGAGCTGGACCACAGAGTGAAGGCAAAGGGGCCAACAAGTGCTAAAAAAACCTCTGGGAACTCCTTCAAGACTGCTGGAAACCCATTTCAGATGACGACCTCTTGAAGCTCATCGAGAGAATGCCAAGAGTGTGCAAAGCAGTAATCAGAGCAAAGAAACTAGAATATAAAACATGTTTTCAGTTATTTCACCTTTTTTTGTTAAGTACATAACTCCACATGTGTTCATTCATAGTTTTGATGCCTTCAGTGAAATCTACCAATGTAAATGGTCATGAAAATAAAGAAAACACATTGAATGAGAAGGTGTTTACAAACTGTTGGCCTGTACTGTATGATGGAATAATTAATGTATTCCAGAGTATTCCACGGTATTTCCAGAGGCTTCCGGCAGCTGATGGGGGATCAAAGGCAGCCGTTGGTAGGACGTGAGTAACAGATCCAGAAAAACAGACACAACTGGGGCAGATCAAAGGCTGCAACGCGCAGGATGCGAAATGTTTCACTTGCTTTATCTAAAACACTGAGATTAATATTGCACAAGGTCGCTGACATACAACGGTTGCCTTTACTTAACCTCAAATAAAGACACGCGAGATTTTTTGTTGTTGTTATTACTGGCGCCACGAAACAGCGGTACACAGCTGATACAAATAGAAAAATGTCGACAGATTGACTCAGAATCGTGTAAATTAGTTGGGCATGTAAATTCTCGGCGGTTTCTGGAGCTGTCAGCTTGCTCTGCAGCTAACAAGCTAGCTGTCGAAATCACCTTAGCGTTGGTTCGCGAGACGCGGGCCAGCTGCAGAACTAAACGCTTTAACGGGTTAAATGGACTTTAATATGGCATGACCCAGAGAATGACTATCTGTTCAAAAAAAAAAAATAGCCTTTTTAACTAAATATTCTACTTACGTTCAGCGAATGCGACGCGACGTGATGAATTCCGCAGACAGGTTTCTGATCTGCAAGCAGGCATGTATCTAGGTGAAAAAAAACAGACGTCTAGAATTGTAAGAGCGACGACTCTCTTCGTGTTTCCGTGCTGGATCACGTGGTTTGACGCTCTGCGTCTGATTGGTTTGAATGTTTCGGCTTTGGGAATAATGGGTACAGAAATGTACGGGAGAAATATACGATTGACGTTGCTTAGGAACAAAGGTCCTATACATCAATAACATTATTTTGTATTACCATTCTTTACTTTAAGAGGTCCCGTTATCGTTGTACTGATTTTTTTTCCGCT